>NC_136620.1:38492552-38812552 GCF_933228915.1 Telmatherina bonti | reverse complement strand
TACTTCAGAACATCGAGCACGGAAAGACAAAGTGAAACCAGCGTATCGGAAACATCAGCCACATACTTAACAGCCCCAACACCACTCAAAATGGGATTTTTTTATTGTTGTGTGGGCATAGCCATCAAACATGGAAGTACTCCACTGTGCCTTCACTGTTTCTCGTGCTGGCTCTTATGTTTACTCCAGCAGGCAGCAACGTGTGTCGTGTTTTTCTCATATAGCTGAGACCTTGTAGTTAGCAGTGTGACAACTAATGGCAGCTCGCTCGCTCCAGCTAGCTCTGTGCGAGGTCATGCCAAATTAGCTTCTCGATGGACATTGTGAAAAGGCCGCACATAATGATGCACACATATAATGGATAAAAATGCAGGGTTTCAGGCATTTCTTCGTGTAGAAATCATGCAAAGTTGCAAAAACCAGTCTTTAAATGCGTAAAATGGTTATAAAGCACTTTGAAAGATGTAATCCTAAATCCCCTCCTTACAACAAACGTTTGGCATTCTAGGCTAATGCTTGAAGTGATGCTTCATGTCAGGAATGAACAAGGCCGGTCCTCTGCTTCTACTAGGCTCCAGCTTTTAGACGCATCCGTCCTCCGACACACCTGACTCAAATGAACGGCTCGTTATCGAGTCTCTGCACAGCTGAATGGCGGAAATGAGGGAATTCAGCCATTTGATTCAGGTGTGCTGGAGAAGGGGTGCATCTAAAGGTGGCAGAATGGTAGATCTCGAGGACTGGGCTAGGACAGTCCTGTTTTATTTCATAGATTGTGACTGGATGATTTTTTTTTTTCTCACCTTTCCGCTCACTAGTCCCTACATCTGCCTGCATCTGCATGCACAGCTGGTTGAAGTTCTCCCATCAGATTTCCAGTAATGTGATTTATACGGTTGTTGAAGCCCATGAAATAACACACAATCACTGATGCACTGTTTGTGTCTTATTTCTGCTAAATCTAAATTATCGATTGAATCTGATGCTGGGGTGTGCAGCGTGCACTAGAGTGCAGCTCTACGTGCCAGAATCTCAGTTGTAGAACGCTCAGTGACTGACAGGACTTCTGTAAGTCTGTAAAATTAGGTTGAACAATAGGATTTACCTCTTTTTTTGCAAATTAACACCAATGAATGTCATTTTGCAGCATTTTTTGCTTGCAGCTCAGTCAAAAGGCTGTCAATCAGGAAGCAATTTTGAAAAAATGTAGGTAAATTATCCTTCTGTATGTTCATAACATGCTAAAAGGCATTTGATGTTTATGAGCTGAATAATTAAGAACGTTCCATCATACATTGCAAAGACTGCGCCGTCTTGACGATGAACTGTTTGCCCAAAGTTGTACAAAGTGTTTTATCTTAGGCGCAAGTTAATTATGAACGTTCATCCAGTGGAATGAGGTTTGTGTGACTCTACTGCAGACAGAAAGAAGAAGAAGAAGAAAAAGCTCTCACTCATAGAAACTTTAAATGAGGAGTGGAGTTGCAGCTCTGAGTGCTTAACATCCCAAACAACTCAATCCCTTGAAGCTCTTGCATCAGTCAAAAGCCCCTCCAAATCTTCTGTTAGACATGGCTTCCTTCACGTGCTTAACAACTCCGAGGCAAAAGGAGGAGGAGACTGGGAAGCAGGGAGGAAGAGGAGAGGATGAGAATGAAAAATGGAAACTAAAAATGCTTTGATGTTTCTTACGGCTCCATATTTGGCTGCTAAATCTGTTTACTGCAGTGTCCAGAAATCATCAGTGTTGTTTTTGTTTGCCTGTTCAGGTGCTCAGAGGGCTGACGAGGAGGGAAGTGTTGAGGGGGCTTGAAAAATCAGAGTAAATTTATCTTTTCTGAAGCAAAAAGATCTAAGCATGCACTTAGACGTCATCTCAGACCTTACTATGAAATCAGTCGTCAGATCTGAATTAGAAATATTTAAAGCTGAATCATAATTTTCAGTGTTTTCTCTCTGTTTTTGTTTGTAAAAACTGTTTACATTCATTTAAACAATGAAAATGTTTACGTGTAAGGGCTTTTTATTTAGCAGAATATGTGCGTATACAGTGAAAAAGTTGATCATATGTGTGAATATTTGGACATATTCACACACAAAGCCATCAAAACATCTCAGACATACATAGAAAGTTTTCTATGAAACTGTGACAAGCTGTTAACAGTGGAAACCCACATACTCACACAACAACAGACTATTGTTGCTGTTTCATGTGGGGCAAAGCATGAAAAAAATAGCTCCCCCCTCCCAAAGGATTTTGGAATAAATGGGGTTTTCTCCAATCTAGGTTCGTCCTCCTGTGCTGCGCACAAGAGGCTGGTAAATAGCACGTTGACGTGGAGTCATGTAGAGAAAGGAGAGGAGCGGCTGTCTGAGATGCAAAGCTGTGTTGGAGATTAATCTCAGGAATTATTTAGCCGTCTCTCCTTCCTCTCGTGCACTCACAAGCCTCCCAGCAATCAGATTCCCTCTTGTTTCTTCACAGATCAATACCAGTGGAGCTTAGTAAAAGACTGTAAATTAGGGAAAACATCTCGTTTTAGGCCTCGTCTCTTTAAAAGTTTGCAGATTAACACATAATATGTTGGTAATTGGAAGTTCTGTGTTATTTTAGTCCATTTAATTAAAGCTCCAGGAATTTTGATGGAACAGCTGATGAAGTTGCCAGACCTGAATTTAGACTCCAGTCTGACGTAGACTCCCGTAAAACTTACAACAAGTCCCTTTCACAGATTCAGCAAACAAGATGAAATGTTTGGATTAATGAGTTTCACGGGATTCTTACAGGAGAAATTTAGAGAAACTTTTATCCTGTTTTCTGTTTCTCAGCTAAGCCAATGGGAAGCTGTTCTCTTCTGTAGCTTCGACGTGGGTCAGATCTGTTTCTGAAAATGCCAAATTATTACTTTAACCAATCAGGTTGCCAGAGCAACTGTATAAAAAAAGACTTTCTCTCCATTTCTCCAACAGTTCTTCATTGTACTGCTGATAATCCTTCTGGCGGAGCTGATATTGCTCATCCTGTTCTTTGTCTACTCAGATAAGGTAAGTCCATTAAGTCCCGTCTCTTACGTTTATGTATCATGTTTATTGACGCTGTTCAGTCCAATATCACTTCCTCGGTGATGTCATATTTAGCCTGAAGTGCAAAAGTCAAAAGCCTGCATGAAAGGGATCTTTTGTAAACTGTTGGAAATTTGGAAAGCTGGAAAAGAAATGGAGGAATGGAAACACAGTGGAACACCTAACAGCTAATTAGGTCAACTGTCAGCACATCAATAAGTGGGTGAAAAAGTCTGATCCACAGAGGCTGAATCCGTCAGGAGGAGGCAGGCAGGAATTTAGAAAATCCAGAGATATTTTTGCACTCAGGAGAAAACCAGAAACCAAAAAACCAATAGTGAATGGATGGGATGCTCATGGTCTTTAAGCTGACACGGTTCTGCAGTGGAAGACGCAACGGCGAGCTGAAAAATACCAAACGCAACAAATTAAACATGACCTTAATTCCAAAACATTGTGTAAAAAAAGATAACTAAAAAACAAAGGATATGCAATATGTACAGTATGTTAGTTTATTCATAATATGATGAGAGCAACATGTCTGAAACAGAGATGGGGCAAGTTTACCTCCACTGTGTGGCTTCTCTGCGTCGGTAAACATCTGGCAACTGCAGAGACCAGTTCTCCTGTTGGTGGAAGGTCTGGACGGCGGTCCAGCATCTGTTTCCTTCTGCTACAAAGCTATCCTGCTGTATTAGACAGATCATGCACTTTAGATTTATCTGCCTGAAGTATGCTGTGTCTTTCCTGAATTTTCTGGATGTAGAAACATACTTTTAAAAACATCAATGGTTCGTTTCCAGATGTGCAAGTTGGCCGTTCCAGCTCTGCACCGTGCAAGGATGCAATCAGAGACACAGCTTGGAAAGCTGACAGAGTGCAGACCCGTCCATTTTAAATGAAGGAACACGCCAACATCTCCTAACGATGTGCACATACGGGTTCACCTTCCATGATGGAGCTTTAACCCGCCTGATGACATGAAGAACTGTGTTTACCTACAAGTCTTCCTCAGCCGTTGCATTGATTTCTGTGACATAATCCTGCCTGGTTATGATTTAGTGATGCAGTGATGCCCGAGGGCCTGAACATACCTGCCATCTGGTATTGATTTTCAACCTTTTTGACAAGATGCATCCAGACAAGATGCATCCAGTTTTTAGCAATCTTCTGAAGATTTGATAAATTATTATTATTATTTTATGAAAATGGACATTTTAAAGGTTGCAATTAGCATAATTGCAAACTAGTGCGATTATTTTCTGATTACACGAGACTCTTAATCCAGGTTTCATACCTGCAGCATCTCACATTAAAATATATTTTTCTGTTAACGCTGAACTTAAACTTGGATAAACTTTGATTTAAGAAGATAAAATTGTAATATATATTGCAACATTTGCTATAAAAATCCCATCTCAGAGTCATTTTATTTTAATCATAATGTTCATAAATGTTAAAACTGCTTCAGAATCTGTTCAGTTTGCTGAACCATTTAACATCTTTATTTAAAGAGTTATTTTATTTATTAAACTATATATAATATATATATATCACTTATCTATTACCATTAACCCAAGTCCTTTTTGCGGTTTCATTTATTATAAACGTACTTGTTCATACTTTCATTCCAGCTTTACTGAGACACGTTTTCTTCCATCAGTTTATAGATTAGCTCACAGTTTTTTTATCACGCATCACCTTCAACATCTAACACGCTTTTCTGTGTGCTGTTGTTCTTTAAGGTGATTGTTTTGTGGCATTTCCAGATAACTGCATCCTGATTTTATTTATATTCTACGCTGAGTTCTGACTTGTCAGTGTGTTTTGGAAAATTCTCACAGCGCAGCAGCTGCAACACATGCAACAGAAGGTCCGGATCAGAGTTCTGGAAAGGTTAAGCCGCGGAGCAGGACACATCATGATCAAACCAAGTTAGACTGAAACTTTGATTAAACGCATATTGAGATGTGTTTGAGGTTTTAGTTGCTGTTTCACTGCTTTGGTTTTACACATGATTAAATACTTATACATGATGGGCAGTAATGCAACCTGGGTGAGGTTATCCGTTCAACAGGCTCTGGAAGAACACGTTGCATCAGAGTATTGACGCCAGATTGGCATGTCAGCTTTCTGTCTTTCAGATCTGGTCTTTTTTCCAGGAAATGTCTCACATATTTCAGTAAAACAGTGTAACACATGTTGCACATAACGACAACATGAAGCAGAGATCAAATAGCAGAATTAGCCTCCAGGTTTGGTCTTAGACCCACTGGAACCAGTAGCCACCCTTCCTCAGGAATAATGCCGTTTCTGCTATTTTACTTTGCAAATCCTTCGAAATGAAAACAAATAGTTACTTTCTCGTTTACATTTTACACACAGTCCCACTTTTTATGGAAACAGATTTTCAAACTGTATGCACATAATGCCAGACTGTGAGCAAACACTGCAGCGTGAAAACGTCTGCCTTGGGATGCAGCGTCTCGGAGCTCTCATACACACACACACACACACACACACACACACACACACATATGCAGAAAGCAATAACAGGCGTTAGAGAGATAAATTTACCCATTTTCCAGTTGCTTCCGGAGGTCAACATTTTCTCCTTTTATATTTAGTTCTTTCTCAGATCGGAGCTTGAATGTCTTCATTTCTGCCATGAACAGCAGTCAAAGGTTAGGCCACTAAATGCAGCGCGGCCCTCACCAGTTGGCTCCCAGTAATTAGCCAAGCCCACTTCCCATGACCCCCATGAGGTTGAGTCAGCTGGGGCCACAACAGATGAGGATATATAAAGCTGTGATTTCACCGACATCAACGATCAGACAAGATTCTCCACTGTGTTTAATCTAATCGCTGCACAAATGTTTCATGCCGGAGATGACAAGGGACTTGTGTCGGGCGAGCAATGAAGACTTTATCGGTTTTCAAGGACATCGTTGATAGATCTATTTCTTTTTTTTTTCCAGGTCTCTATGTCTCGCAGCCTTCGGGACATGAGTTAATTCTCCCACTTTCTTCAGAGGATATTGCTCAAACTTAGCCTCTCGGGCAGATAAAGAAATTCATTTAGCAAGCAATCCATTCTCAGCTTTGGATCAGGTCTCAGAGGCACACCATGTCGGGGTAAATATGCCTGTTGCCTTATCACCAAAATATTACCCGCTTAACTCGGAGAGAAAAAACGAAGAGGGAGAAGTCATGATCTCTCTGAAGGAATGCAAAAGTAGAGCTTCTTGACTTCAAGGCACTGCCTTCGCATCACCTGTGATGTTAGGAACAGATAGCAAAGTATGGTGGAAGATTTGTTAAACGAGAAATCAACGAAGTAGTTTTACTGAAGATCTGGGTCTTCCTCATGAAGAGCGATGGCGTTCACGCCGACCACGCTCCATGTTTGTCTCATCCTGCCCAAATGCAGTGTCTTTAGACCTAATAGGATGTAAGCCCTGATAATGTGGATGAGGAGCTAAATTTGTGTCATTTTATTGGTTTTTATTGGTAAAAAAAAAAAAAAAAAAAAAGACCCAAAACAGCAAATTACAGGTCTGTGAAATCTTTCTCCAAACAAGTCTTAGTGGAAGTTGAAGGAAAAGTGAGAGGGGCTGTCACCGGTTGTGGGATTATATGTTAAAGACTGACGGGGCTGGCAGGATGTCAGCACTGGATGAAGGACAAATTGCACGCATCACATAAAGCCTTGAGAAATTGCTTTTTGTGTTTTTTCCTTTCTTGATTTGCTTCTTTCTAGTGAGATTTTGTATGCTGTGTGAGGCTCGCCCTCATCGCTGCTACAGGCTCTGATCAGAGGAATCACTAACACACTTCTCCTATTTGATCCTCTAATCACAAGGCATTCATTAACAAGTCAGGAGACAGATAGTAGATGGCAGATTTTAGACGCGTATTGACAAGCCTGTAAAATAGACATTTTAGTCTTTTAAATAGGTCATATTTAAGTCATAACTCGATGCTTTGCGTGAGCTCTGATCCTTCTGTGTGACAAGATGTCTGTAAGATGTGTTGGGGGAGATAACATGCAGCATCCTTCTTCTTCTCTGCAAGAACATGTTTTTTACAGCCTTTATTTCGTCACTTCGTCTCCACCTTTATAACTGCATTTTTTCACCAGTTTATTTCTGCTGAAGAGGTTTCTAGAATTTCTCTTTCATCTTCCTCAGCCAGGAGTCTTGCCTCCAGGTATGCATGGGTACTTCTTGTCTCCCCTCCACATCCCAGTGATGTTCAGCTCTCTGATTAAATGCCATGTAAAGGCATGTAGTACAGTAAAGGCTTGCCCTGCAGTTAGCAGGCAGCTGACTGCAGCAGATGGCTGGGCCACAAACCAGATTACAGCCATCCGTCTTTAACGCCGTGACCTCATTGCGCCTTCGTCGGCCCAACACGCCCAGCTGAACACCAGTAAAGGTTTATTAGCTCAGAATTAGAAGAAAAAAGGAGGAACCTGGCAGGCTGAACCTCAAAGCGCAGGAGCGTGTACATGGGGATGTAGAGAGAAGAAAAGCTGTAGGTGAGCAGGTGGTGGAGATGAGAAGGAGAGGGAAATGAAAGACCAAAGGTAAAGACGGCGAAGGCCACAGCGAGCCTCAGAGGAGGGAAAAGGTGACATACTGTACGCGGGCAGGTGTTACAGAACGCCAAGCAGGTGAGAGACGGTGACGTCATGGATGAAGAAGGAAGTTTTTCTGTCAAGTACGAGTTTGGAGAAAAACAGGCTGAGACACACGTCTGATTTATCATACTAACAACCAACAAGGCAGCAGACACGTCCAGCCATGTGTTGCTGCAATAAAGCAGAGTTTGGTTCATTTCTTCTTCTTTTTTTTTATATCCTGACCAATTACAGAGCAGGACAGGAGGTCTTCCCCCTGGATCTGTCATCGGTCCCGGCCTGAAGCTACCCAGCACAGGCTCGCAGGGCAAGTGAGGGAATTAAGTGTCCTGTTTAATGATGTGCTGCTGGGAACCTCTGGCTCTGATGCTGTTTGTCTGCAAATCAGTTATTACAGCTCCCAGCTTTAGACACACTCGTCCTCCGCTGTGCTAATAAGAGTAAAATGCTGTTAGCTTCTCAGTTTCCCAAGAGTCAAAGGATTTGACAGTTAAAGCCAGCGTGGCCTGATAGTGTGCGGTCCAATAATGATCATGTATGGGAGGATGTGAACATGCGCTGTGTTTAAAAGTCATAAATTGGAAGAGAAAAGGGAAGATTCTGGTTGTTGATGGAGGAAAAGCTTAGTTGTCTCTTAAACATTTGATTACAGTTTAATACTGGTTCAGCCAACGATTCCTGCGTGATCTGAGACAAAAATCTGCTTTTTTTTCACTCACAAAGCTGAAATTCACGACACAGATATGATGGAAAAGCCGCAAATAAGCGTCTTTATTTGGACAAAGATGTGATGGACCCTTAACTACCTCAGTGATCCATTAGATTTCCAGAGCAGAGATGATTACTGTGTTGTGTCACAACATGCACAGTATCTGTCAGGAGTCTATTTAAAAAAGCAAAGATTTTCCCCAATAAAAAAGGTGTCTGTAAAAAGAAACTGTGTGAACACAGATGTGATTCTGCACCTCTGAGAATTATCATGTCGCTTGGTTATTCTCAGCGGGTATCATAAGTTTCTAACTAATTATTTTAATGAGTAAGTACTGAGTTGTTTTTTTGTTTTTAAATCCGTGTCTTGTCCAGCATTTAAGCAGCAGAATGACGGTCTGGATGCTGTTTTCTGCTGAGCAAATTTACTTTGCCAAGGGGAGCATTACTGGTACCATGATCCCCTTGATTTTCTGGATTCTTATTTTATGCCTTTATTTATTTTGTATAATTGTAATACAGAGTTTCTACTGCCGGACCAGACCCGAGAAGATAGAAAAGAGACAGAAAGGGAAGAAAAGGGAGAAAACACCTCATAGAGAGAGAGGAAGAGAGAGAGAGATAGAGAAAGAAAGGAAAAAAAACCAGACATTTGCATGAACATATGCGTATAACCCATATGTATTTATCTATGTAAACACATGTACGTACACATTCACAAAAATATACACAAACAGGCCAGTCTCATTTACATGCTCCCCCTGCGGAGGACAGGAGCAATCAAGTGACAGGAGCACCAAAAACTGTCGGGTTAAATATTAATGGGAGACAAAGAAAACTAGCTGCTGTTAGTACGTATGGAGTTTAACTTCTTCCATTCTCTCTCAGTACTTCGGGCTTTTCAGCCTCTGCAGGTGAATCTTAGCAGAACCGTTCCTTGGATGCTGATCGGGTCAGTGTGTGTCCAGCTGGTGAGCACCCAGGCGACCAGAAAGCAACTTCAGCTGAATTCCAGTGTCGCCTGCTGACATCTGGGTGTGTAATCCAGCCCATTTTTGCTTAGATGTTAACCATAGTGAGTTCGTGAAAGTGTCATTTTTGAAGCAGTCCCCAAGCTCTCAGCAGGCCTAAAGTTGCCAAACTAATCAAAAGGAACATTTTTCGCTTGGTGTTTTTCATCAAAGCTTTAGTTTTTCTTTAAAAATGCTTGCCAAGGTCACGTATAGGCCGCAGCGCTGTTCTCACAGCATGCAGAAGATGCCAGATTACCAAAAAGTCCCTTTCATCTGGCCGTATTTGTGAAAAAGTGCTTGTACTCCAGGCCATCTGTGAAGCTCTATTTCGCAGATGGTGTTGTTTTCTTGTTTTTTCTTACCTTCATTTAGCAGTGTTCAGAGTGGCGATGTGTTTACTGAACCACCTGCATCGCTGCTCGATTGCTGCTATTTTTCTTCTGTTTTTTTAATATGATGCGTAATTGTTTTGGAGAGATGTAATTCACTTTGGATTAGACACAGTAATCCAATAAAGATGGTGATTTTGTTCTTTTTACCATGAATGGAAGATTTCACACAACCTGCTGGAACTGGGCAGAACGTGACCTAACTGGGTGCTGCCCAGTATTACAGCAGAAAAAAAGCCTCAGTGGCAGATTTAACCTTTGCTGTCTGGCTGATAAAATGTTGAAATGTGGTACATTTCAACACTGAAAAGATCAGATCTTTCCCGTTTGTGGAAAGTGGAACAGGCAGCTCCGTCATGTACTCTGGTAATGAGTATTCAGCGTAGCTCCATGTCAGCAGCGTGACAGGTCTGTGTGTGCCTGCTCCCACGGGTGTTAGCATGTCACCGGATCTGGAGCCCAGTCCTGTCAGATGGAAGAAGTCCTCTCTCACCCTGCAGAGTGAAACATATCTGCACTGGAATGGGATGTGAGTGGGAAACTTGGGGAAAGTTTAGCAGATATCTCCAACACCTGTCCATCTGGTAAGTCCAGCTGACAATCTGCGAATCCTTCTTCTTGTTTTTCCAATCAGAGAAAGAAAAGCTCATCTTCTTCAAGCCTGTCAGTACGAATATCTGCTTGACTTTCACACATTTTCTCCGTTTCATGTGTTTTCCCAGCTGAACACTTTAGATTTCTGTGATGAATTGTGCTGTCCTGCGTTGCTGAGTGTGGAGAGGGTCAGCCTGGAGGAAAGCACCAGCTTATCTATGTAATGAGAAGTATAAGCCGCGTCTCAGGGCTTTGTCAACATGCCACACATGAAATATTGCATTGATGCCCTGTAGCAGCTTTCAGGAAGAGTCCGGTGTTTGCACAGCATGGTGTTGGTCTGATACGAGGAACGCTTTGGGGTTGCAGCAACAGCAAGCCTCAGTCAAGAAGTTAGTTTTCCTCATGAGAAAAAAAATAGGTTAATGCAACAAAAACGTGTTTTTTATCTGCTTCTGTTGCAGGAAAAATGGGTCAGAATGTTGCATGATCAAGTCCTTCTTTGTTCTGAGCTCATTTGTCTGCTTCTTGTTAGGAGGAAATCTGGATCATTAGGTTTCATTTCAAACTATAACAAAGACTTCCACACATGAAATGAGAGCTGTGCAGAATCTACTGGAGATTCAGATGATTTTTTTACTGTAGAAATGGGGGCTCTCTAGTGGCTGTGTTAGCGTGAGGAGTCGGTAATGAGTGAACATCACCACATATGGGCTGCATGGGGGAATGGAGGAAAACGAACTGAAACCAAGTACAAGGCAGAGATTGATGATGCTGCTCTTCGTCTCATTTTCCTGCACAAGGACAGAAACGACGGGGCCGGCAGCCCGAGGTGCGAGTCTCCGACGCTCCTTCGCATCAGCGAAGTTACGCAGTGGGAAAGAACAATGTGATTTGAAATGACAGTAAGCTTATTTCAGAGGTCTTAGAGGATGCTTTAAATAGCTTTTGCATGATTAATGCTCGCTAAAGCATTTTATTTCCAAAGAAATTTTTAATTACACAGTAAGAATTCTGTTTGCTTTTATGTCTAATTCAGCAAACAGATTTTGAATGCCTTGCAGCTGAGAAGAAGAGGCTTTTAGGCTCTTTATTCCCTCCAGCGAATTGTTGAACCTGTCATTTTACAGCTTTGTCTGGTTTTCTGAATGATCGAAGGAAGGTTTGATCTGTCATTCACATATAGGCCCATTAACAGAATAAAGTCTGAGCTATAAAAGCCATTAGTCAAGTGGCATTAAGAATGCATTTCTTATGTATAAATTAGGCAGACATGAGCCGGCTGCTTCAGAGTTCCTGCCTGATATTCTTCTTTTAAACTAAAGGATTTATTCATCAGCCATCAAACACAGCTGATAGCATCGTTTCTTTAATATTTATATGAATACGGAAATCAAAGAATAACAGAAAGCACCTTGTTTTGTCAGGAAGGCACACCTATGATGCATCTTTTGTTATGTGAACATTTTTTTTAAAAGATGTATATATTTATTCTGAGTCACACATCGGCTGTGTCGTTAAACTATAAAGCTACTGTTCCCCTTTTATCGCCTTTTTTTTTTTTTTTTTTTGTACTTTTGTTGCCTGTGAAGATGTACAACATGGTTTTGGCAACGCATGTCATTTATTTCCAGCTGTAATTACCCCCATATCTGCGAAGCCTCTCAATCTCTCCTGGCAGTTAGCAAATCGCCACGGGCACAGCAAAGTGCAGGAGAGCTAAAGCTCTGATTCTGTATCTCATTAACACATCAAATGAGATATTAATCTCCACCAGACATGACACAACCCTGAGCACAATGTTGGGGTTCAGTCAAGAGGAAAATGATTTGCTCGCGCTGCGGAAGGGCATGTTCCACAGCAAAGTGTGTCAGATCTCCATATATCACATAAAAGTCCAAGTCATTGTTGGAGCGTTATGTTGGATGGCAAGACGAAAAGCTCTCGGTGGCATCGGAAAGTTTCCTCTGCTGTGGCTGAAGTGAGATGCAGATGGAGATGAAATGCTTCTTCTTTTCACAGCTAAGAGGAATGTATCTGGATTCTTTTTGTTTTATACAGTTTTTAGGTAGAATAAGAGGAGGAGGGAGCTGCAGAGCACGTCGTTGTGGAGGAATCGCTCTCCTTCCTCATCACTCGTAGGGAATGCAAAGCAATTCGAACTTTTCCCTGCAAGTTTTGCACAAACATCTTAACAAGACGAAGTGAAGGCGAGCTTCATGCTGTGGACTGACGGCTTTCATGAGTTTAAGATGAAGTTCTTCAGGACTTTGACTGAATATGTGTGTCCAGTTGTCATGGTGTAGACCAGGGGTGTCCAAAGTCGGTCCTCGAGGGCCGCTGTCCTGCAGGTTTCCCATGTATTCCTGTTCCAACACATCTAGCTTCCACTAAATGGATCAAACAGCCAATGTCGTGCACAACTGATTAAGCTCTACTACTAATTAATTTGAATCAGGTGTGTCTGAGCAGGGATACATAGAAAACCTGCAGGATTCTGGCCCTCGAGGACCGGAGCTGGACACCTCTGGTGTAGACCATGCCTCCTGGTGAGTAGGTGAACCAGAATGGTGAGTGTCCCTTTATAGACCTTTATAGAGCAGGTGAAATGGCTTGTACCATGTGTAGAGACCTTGAAGGGGTGTTTCCTGTTCATGTTAATGTGACTGATCTTTAATGAATCATCTATTTTTTTATATGTATATATTAAGCCATGTTGAAATGTTTATAGCCTTGGCTAAATTTTACTGGCATGTTGACGTACGTAGTATAGTTTGTATCTAGGCATTGTATTAATTGTAAAGTGAATGTCAATTAATGTTGGTTTGTCTTGTAGGAGGGGCCTCCAGTATAAAGCTGGAGGAGAAGCTTCAGGCACGAGAGAGCATTTTTGCTGTGATTGAGCAGCCATTGAATATTGCTTGTCTAACTGCTAGCTGGTGCATGGCTGACTCATGCGTTTTATTTTTGTAACTAATAAAGACAAGACAAAGTTAAAGAGCTGAGCTTCTGCTATTTTCTCCCACCACTATAGCCAACCTTCACACCAGTATCTGGTAAATGCAGAAAAAACTTTAATGTAAATCCCAGAAAAACGGCAGAAAAAACTCATTTTCATCTTGGCGGTGATGCATGTGCAGCTCATGCAAGGCAAGAAGCTGGAAGTTATGTGTCGGATTTGTGAGGACTTTAGCTGGAAAGGTCAGGTGATGCAAATTTTCTATTATTTATAAAGATTCTGACTCCTCAAACCTTGTCCCAAAGCTCCTCTTCGCAGCGGCACGGCACTCAAAATAATTGCTTTCCAACAAAACAGCAGCTGAAAACAGCCTCTGGAAGGAGGTTCTGCAGCGTTCAGAGCCGGACCAGCAGGTTCTGTAACAGCTTCATTCCTCAAGCTAAATGCAAATCGCCTCGAATAAACAATACGACACTCGGAAGCACACACTGCACCGGCACATCCACTGTCTGCATCTGCAGTCGTTTCTCTTTTCTTCTTCAGTATTTTACTATCATTAATATCCATATTAGTACCTGTACTGCAGTAAATCCCGTTCCTGTGTTACTGCTGCTGGTCATCTCCTCAATATGTTTTCAATATTATATCCTTTTATATGTTGTGGTTTTATAGTCTGTCACGCCTGTGCTGAGCCTTTCGTTCAGTTATATGTTGAACGACAGTCTTTCAAAGGGTTTTTTTTTTTATCATTATTTCATGTTTTTAACTAAGAAAAGTCAATCAGCTGGAACAGTGTGGGTGAAGTAGAGGTTTGAAAGATCAACAGAACTTTACAAGGGCACAACTTGTAGGATTTTTGACAAGGCTAATCAAAGCGGCGTTTTCTTGGGTCATTTGCAGTCAGACTGTGAAGTGGTGCTTCTGCACAGCAGCGTCAAGAGAGCCAAAAGCGTTTCAGCAAATCCCGTAGAAAATTCAGCCACAAACATTTCAAATGAAACGGCAAAATGAGCCGAATGCAGCTTGGAAATATGCTCTGCAGCCAAATGAAGTTTAAATAGGAGTTATTCACAAAGTGTGTTCAGAGAAAAAGTGGAAGGAGCAGATTTTCATGAAGAAAGACCCGGTCCAACTGCTAACAAATTTACCTGGATATTGGTGGAAAGGATTTAATTAAATACCAGATCATTCTGGAGGTAAACAGCACACCATCTGTAGTGAATAGATGGCTTGAAGACATCGTCTAAAACTGGATTAGGATCCTGGTCATACCTCTGAGATCAACAGGGACTTCTTCATGAAGCGAAAGGTTTTGCCCTGGCCCTTATTGTCCGCTGACCTGTGCACAATCCCACATCTGTAGATAGCTATCAAGAGGTTAGAAGATGCAAGTTAATCCACACTGCGACAGGAACGGAAGTCTTTTCCCGACAGAAAGGACAGAAATCCTTCAGAAACTGCTGAAAGTTTCCTGTGCACAGCGCAGACAGTCCACTATGACACTTTCCCTTCTGGATATTTTAACTCTATCATATGCAGATTACATCTCATTTATCTTATAAATACAAAATAACTGTGTGAACTCTGTGCAAACTGCTCCTCTCAGACATTTTTCACAGTCACAGAAGCACCAGTCAGACGTCTCCAAAGAGTTTTTTATGGGGAAAAAAATCCAGTCGTAGTTACTCATCTAAACACACTTTTCTGCAAATCAGGGACAATAAAAACAGACTGAAATAGTTTGAGTTTTTAAAGAAAAAGGAATGTGAATGCAAAGCTCAAACACTCCTGATGACTGCTTTTACCTAAATCACGGCTTCTTCTGAGCACTTCAAACCAGAGACTGTTTTCTTTTCATCTCCAGGTGAGTGAGAACGCCAAGCAGGATCTGAAGGACGGACTGTCTCTGTACAACTCAGAAAACAACATAGGCCTGCGCAACGCTTGGAACATCATCCAGGCAGAGGTTGGTGGACCTCACATCACACCTAGCCTCACATCTGAGCATTACAAACATCACGGGAATGTTTCATCACATGAAGGAAAGTTCAACTGAAAAAAGTCCAGCTGATGTATTTCGAGGGTCGGAGCTGCAGCTTTAATGTGATTTTTAAACACAGAAACTGGTTGTTTAAGAGCTGCATTTGGTGTGTGTGTGTGTGTTTGTTTTCACAGTGGAAGTGCTGCGGTGTGATAGCATACACTGATTGGCACGAGGCCCTGAAAGAGAAAGTAGTTCCTGACCGCTGCTGCCAGGAGCATTACCAAAACTGTGGACGAAATTCCACCAACATGTTCTGGAACAGGGTGAGTTGACAAGGATGCTAGTTCAGGACTTTACACTAAATAATTTCATATAAATACAGGAGAATTAACGGATGGAGTTTAATTTAAACACACATCCAATACAAAACCTGTAAGTGTGCACTAAAACTAAAACTATTGCACTTCAGAAACACACATCTGATAATCTGTGAATACTAACTAGAGATGCAATGAACCATTTTTTTCTCTTCAAACACCAACATCTGGTGTGGTAGCCGCCAATACCAATCCACACGTTGTCACTTTCTATAAAAGAACATATCTGAACCCCAACCATCTCGACATGTGCACGGGACAGAAAAAAGAGATGTGATATACGAGATGGGTCACCCTGCAGCCGTCCTCTAAACGTGAGGCTGGAAAACTGTCAGAATATGGAGGATAAAGTGGTTTTTGGTTGATTAGCTGTGATGTACCACCTACATTACGTTCTAAATGAGGTTCTTCTGCAGCGATAATGCCAGATTTGGATTTTAGCTAATACTAATGCCAGTTGGCGTGCTTTATATTCGTATGCACACGCACGTACTTGGCAAGTTATATCACATTTATATCGCTCGGTTGCGGGCGTCACCATAGCAACACCTTAATCAGCTGGTTCATATCAGCTGGCTTTTGACAGGTGAATAAAAGAAAGACGCTGTTTGATTGACAACAGTTGTTTAACATAAAAACTACATGGAGGCCAAAATAAAATAGTTCCTATACTTTAGCATAATTAGCAAGTTTTGTATAAAAACATCAGCTATAAAATGTTTACTGTGTGGGAGGAAGGTAAGAGCTTATTATAACTGAGCATGAACGCCGCTGCACGTCGTGGTGTTCTAGACTCCGTGTCATCCATTAAACCCTACTGGTAATGCACGGGTCCAAATCGCTTATTCTATGGTTCCACACAGTAAACCGACAGTACATATTACTCCGCGAACTCCTGACAGTGGTGCAGCTTCGCAGCTTACCAGAGTCATACAACAACATTTTGACAGTTCTTTCAGCGCCAAGTACCACATTAAGTCAGTTTTTGGTCAATAAAATTAAGAAATAGAGGCGCATCGGATCATAAGGTGGACTGTTGATCTTTGAGAGAATCGAGGCATTTTAAATGCGCCTTGTGCTCCAGAAAATGCAGTAAATAACAAACACTAATCATTGTTTCAGGACTAAACAGTCAGTCTGCCTCCGTCACCGACCAAAGCCAGACAGGGGAGTGGTCCTACTGGGCCATGCCAAGTCTGGCAGCGTCCACAAGAGATGGCTTCAGTCCCATCTTTCCTATCACTTTTCCTCTGGTCGAGCAGCTCCAAGAGTAGTCTTCATAAACTCTGGATGAATGTTTCCTTTGAGCCTCCTGGACCAGATCGCTGGATTGTTTAGTGGTTTTCATTGGAAACGTGAGCAGTGAACCCAACTCTTAAGGGCTTAAATGATTAAACCGTACAAGAAATAAGACAGACAGATTATTTCTGAAAGAAAAACCTCAGGGCAGTACTCTAGGAAGGTAGTTGTAGGTGGATCTGGTGTCTGGTCCATCTACTCCACCCAGCACCGGAAATCAATAAACTTTGATGTTAATGTGTTAAAAAAATGCATTAATTCCACAAATGAATTTCTTTGCATTAAAGTTGACACTTTGCATTAGTTTGCATCTGCAGTATTGGAAAACGTTTTATAAGTACAAGTAAACACGGATAGTATCGGCCTGATACTGATTCAGGTATCGGTGCACCAAAGAATAAAGTGCTTAAATCATGTAAAGCATGTATACGAAACACACATAAAAACAGTAACAGGCTCAATAAATTCATACATTAACGGATTAAAACTCAGACTTACATTCCCGCATCACCAGATTAATATATCACAGAACAGACATATCTGTGACCTGCACTGCAAAGCAGGTTTAACATGTTGAGCTGGTCTGTCTTTACTAACCGCAGCGTGTTGCTATGATGCTGCTCTACCACCCAGCTGGTCATATAGATGAAATAAACTAAACTTTTCAGCAAAAAGGAAACTGCTTAATTAATGTCACTTTCACGTGATGAAAGCTTGAGTAGATCCAACGTCTCACCGGTGTGTGTTTTAAAATGCAACATCATCTGTTTGAAATGATCTTTAATAGAAACGACAAAAACAAATCAAACTTCGGTAAATGTCGAAGTGAACTGACTGAATTTGGGTTTGAAGGTCGGTATCCTGCACTCTCAAAAATAGAGGTAGAAAGATGAGGACATTTCTGTACCTATAGGTACATTTTAAAGAAATGTTCTCTCAAAAGTGCAACACTGGTCTTTAAGAGACCAGAAGCACCTTCAGAGTACGAAAAAGGGTTCAAAGTGACATAAAGTACAAGTTTGTACCATTTTAACCATAAAGGTACCTGCAGCATTGAAAAATGTTTGTCGTGACAAAAACTATTGTTAGCAGCAGCGCTTTAAGCGGGCCGGGACGCAGCAGTACGCAGTACCGGCACTTTTAAATTCTATCCTTTTGCGTACCGGGACTATTTTTTACAGCGTATGGTGCATACTGGGACTTTTACCAGCTTTTCTTCAGCAATCAGTATAACCCCCCTACGACTTCACCACATATTACAACTGATATTTGATGAGTTTATTTAAAAAATGTTTTAAAAGTCGCCTCAAAAGAAATGTATTGTTAAGACCGGTTTAGAAGCACAACACTTGCTGCAGCCCACAATGTCAGTGTTTTGACTTTTTGAAGATTTATTTTTTGAAGATTAAAGATAAGATAATATTGCCAAGTTGCATGGACCAGGCCTAATGCTGTGAAAAACATAAAAAACATGACTTGATAAGGTAAGGTTGAACTTGATAAGGTACAAAAATAGACCAGAACTGAAGGGTACAGAAATGTCTCTCAAAAGAGTACACCCCCAGCGACAAGCATTTGTACCTTTTTAGGTACAAGCTGGTACCTCTATTTTTGAATGTGTGCAGGTTTCTGTTGTCTCCATGCTCCAACGCACCTGAACAAAATGAACGAACAGGTTGACAAGAAGCTGTTGGATCCATTTGAGTTGAATAAGGTGCGTTGGGGCAGGGAAACAACCAAAACCTGCAGGATACCGACCCTCGAGGACTAGAGTTTGACACCTCTGCTTTAGATGAAGCGGTTTGTGTGCTGATGAAGGTCAGTGAAGCGGTGCAGACAGAGATCAACCTGCTCCGGAGCAGCTTTATGTATCCAGCAGGACATAGGATGGTGAAACAACCCAGTAAGAAGAGAGCCAGCTTTGTTTTACTGAAAAGCCAAAGCTGAGCCTGAAGTGACCTGGATAAGCTCCTAATCCTGCTTTGTCCAACAGGTGTGAACCACCAAATACGTATATAATGATTACAAACAAGTAGTTAATAGCAGTTTTGTTGCTGTTAAAGTATTTCTGATGGTAGAAAGTTTGTCATTTTAAACACACCGCAGTAGAATCTGTCTAATAAAGTTTTTCTAACATTTACAAAAACTGATAATAAAGAAGAACTACTAAAATCCAAGGATGGGAATTACTGTAAATATGCATACAAGTCTTCATTTATACCTTTTAGGATTCAAGTTTTAAAGTGAGAAAAGCAGAATGCTTGTTGTTAAAGCAATAAGAGATTTATAATCCCCCCATGGTGCGAAAGCTTAAACAGTTCAATACCTCAATATCTGAGAGAGAAAAATCTTATAAGACGTTTATCTAGAATGTTCTGCGACTGGACTTTGTAATTTCTTACATCAATACTCTGAGATTTGTGGTCCTAAATGTTCAGGCAGTTGTTTCAATACACAGCAAACCACAGAGACATTTTAACATTTAGAGAGGATAATTAGGATTACTGAACCGACCTTGTTGGTTCAAGCCCAAGAGCACTTCATGTTGCAAAGTCCATTAGAGGACTGAAACCGCAAAGCAAACAAGCGGATATGGCAAAGCAAAGCAACTACAGGTGCAAAACAGCTACAAATATTATAGCAAAAAATACAAAATAGCTGGAAAGAGGTTGAAAATGACCACAAAACTACTGCAAACAGGAAACAAAGGAACAAAAACACAAAAAGACCAGAAAATACGGATGTTTCTTTCTGCATGTGCCTTTAGCATGACGCCCCTCGTCTCATATTCTATTACTGACACCAGGAGGATCATAAGCACAATTTATGTCCTCATATTGCTTCATGTTATGTTTAAAGGTCTCCGACGTACATCACATGGCTTTAAATCATGATTATGTTGCCCTAAGAAACACTAAATGAAATGAAGCCATCATCTCCGCTTTAAATCAGATGGGCTGTAAAACTGATCAGTGGCTGTTCCCTCATTCTTCGTGTGCAATCAAAGCAGTTTCAACGTTTTCTTCCTCTCATTGCTGAATTTTTTTCTGTCTTGCATGAGTCAACACCTCTTCTTGTCCCCTCACACACCTTCCAGCCCTGTGTTCACAATGCTCTACTGCAGCACTAATCTGCCACTGGTCTGGTATGTGGTTTGTTAGCAGGTCCAGAGTAGCGGATTAAAAGCTGTAATATATTTGCCAATATGAGAATAGGCAGACAATGAGTCGCCCCGTTGGGGAATCTCACCACTGAAAGCTTGTGTGTAATCCTGCCCAGAGGAGGCAAGCACATGCTGTTTAGTCAGGCTCTGTGTGCTGCGTCTGCACCACAGGAGGAGTCCACTTTGCAGCTGAAACCACCATCATATACCTCACCTTGCCAGGAGGTGACCTGTGAATGAACCCAGGTGGGAATGTATCCTGCCGTGCACTTACTGCACACGTGCTCATGTGTATGTCTGCATATTAATGTCAGCACATGTGAATAAAACTTCTGATCTGGTGTTCAGCCGTCAGAGGAGAGAAAAATGCTCGAAAAACAAAAAATGTGGAGTTTTTCCAGGTGACTTACCAGCTGACAGCTACCGAGGTGACATGCCATCACTGGCACACTTAACATGCATTGCTTGTTCTTTTTTTATTTATCTGTTTTCTACCTGGATGTTTACAAGCTTCTGTTGCATCGCAGGGCTGCTTTGAGAAGGTGGAAGAATGGCTGGACGATAACAAGCATCTGCTGGGAACCATAGGCATGGTCATCCTCGTGGTGCAGGTAGGGGTGAAAAAATGTTATTTCCTCTCTGTTCGCTCCCTCTGCTCGGTGACCATCTGTCTAGCAACATGTGAGAAATACAAATAAAAACGGAAAGCGTGTACTCCATGGCCTCTGTGGCATCTTGTTCTGTTAAGAAAGTTATGACGCCTGTGCACAGTGGGTGTTCAGTGCACCCACACGCATTAAAATATTGAAGTTCCTGTCTGGAAGATTCAAAGCCGCGTGGATTTGTGCCAAGTAGGCTGTAGGCAGGTATACAGAGCCATCAGCAGACAGGAGAGCTGAGAGACTGAATGTAGAGGAGCAAGGTACAGAGATACAGATTAAAGCTCTGCGGGGAGGAGTGATGGATATTCCTCAGGGGGGAATGTTTCTCTTCTGCTCCTAAGCTCAGCTTTCCATCTTCGTTTTTTCTTCTTTGGCTTGGAGGTTGTGATCTAAGAACATCTTCAGACTAACTAATGCCAAAACACGTTTCTGCACTTCCCTTGAGGACAATTTGACCATTGTTTTATAGAAACCAGTTGTTCATTCCAGCTGGTGCAGATGTGAGCTCTATGTTTGCAGCGAACCAGCAGCGAGTGTCAATGCTGCCATTGTGTGACAGCTCTGACTCTGACTCCGCTCTGGTCCTCAGAACTGCAGTCCTGCAGGTTTTAGATGTGTCCCTGATCCAACACACCTGATTTAAATTAAATAACTTGTCAAGTTCTGCCCGAGCATGTTGACTTATCAATCAGATTCAGGTGCTGCAGCAGGAAAGACCCAAATCCTGCGGTTCAGCTGCCCTTCAAGCTGGGGTAGGTAATGTTGCTGAGAGACGTGTTCCTCTGGGTGAAGCGGTTCCTCGTCCTGATAGTAGTCTATACATTCTGTAATCATGAACAATAAGAAATGTAGTAGTTAGACCCCTCAATTTACTCTAAATCTGTAAAAACTCTGACCAATCCAAACGTTTGAACCGATTTTAAGTTGTTCATTTCTTATATTTTGTAAGCTTCTTCTCCCGGCTCCCCTCCTCCCCCTCCAGCAGCGCATACCTGATAGCCACACCCTGCATATAAACAGCGTGTTGGGATGAAAATACAAAGTAGTGAAGAAGAAACTCGGAAGGTAAACTGAGAAAATGCAGGAAGGATTTCCCGACCCGGCTCGGTTTATTTGCCTCCTCCTGCTAAACAGCCGAGAAAATCGTTGGAGGAAAAAGCTGCGAACTAGAAAAACTCAAAGCTCAAACCTCTGCCATGGCATTTAAAATGTCTCTGGATCCAAACGCTGATCCGGATCACCACCAAAATTAGATTAGTTCTTCCTTTTCACGTTTCCAACAACTCCTGAAAATTTAATAAAAATCTGTCCATAACTTTTTGAGTTAGCGGTGCGATAGACTGACGAGTTGTCCAGGGTTTATCCCGCCTTTCGCCCAGAAGACTGCTGGGATAGGCTCCAGCTTCCCTGTGACCCTTCATCGGACAAAGCGGTTAGGATAATGAATGAGTTTTAGCTCTTTTTGAATAATAAAAAAAACATGGAGTTCAGGTTTTTATATCCACAGAGAAGTCACTGGAAGCTCTGTGTGGATTTTGCAGTCGCTGCTTCAAGGCACGAACTCAAAACGTAGGAAGTTTACAGGGCCGAACCATTCGGATTAAGTCAAGAATCCTCCACCTGAGCAGGATCTTTTACTAAGAATGTTGTCAAGAAGAAACCAAGAATGCATCAACAAACCAGAAACTCCTAAAACTAAATCTTTTCTCTCCTCCTTTGACCTTTTATATCAAGACATAAAAAAAGAAGAATGTTGCTCATTTTTGTCAAAGTCTCTGTTGGTTCTTGCTGAAGTCTGCATGTTCATCCTGGTGGTTGAAGCATCAGCTCACTACTCTTTCAGAAAGAGATAGCAGCTCCTTCTGCATATAATCAGTATTATCCACTACAGGTTGCTGAGGAAGTATTTTCTCCAGATAGCCATATTATTTTATCATTTCTTGATAATTCTCTGGTTCTTCTCCAGACAGGTTTAGATATAATGCAGCTCATCCACTGATACAAAAACTGTTTGGACTCTCTTTCCTCAGGATACTGACTGTAGAGAGCATTTGCAAAGATGTAACAGGTTTCATTAACAATCATAAAGTGAATTTAAAATTATCTGAATACTTATGTCACTGGAGTTGTATACATATATATATATATATATATATATATATATATATTATATATTATATTATATTTATATTTATGTATGTATGAATAGTATCCCCCCTTCCACTTCCGAGTCTGGGTGCTGGTGCTGGATTTCATATCAGGAAGAAGTGGAGAGGTGAAGGAGGTGATTTGGACTAAAGTCAGCGTGGAGGAGAGGGATGACAGAACAGAAGACAGTTTGAAAGAACAGAGATCAAGTTGAGTCGTTGAAAACGTTGCAGCCGTGAAGACGACGGACCAGTTGTGACAACAGAACTTAAATCTGACAGCGTGGGAATAGAAGTGGGATTGTTCCGCAGGATGAAAAGACCAAACTGTGGGAAAGGAGAGAAGATGTGGAGGAGGAGAACTTCCTTACATGTGTGCTTTGTGTCAATCTGAAAAATCTGGCTTTCTAGTAAATTAATAACCGTCTCCAGTCTGGTCTTCCAGCGCTTCATAATCCAGATACAGGGCTTGTTAAGGTGACTAATGAACTCGTGCAAACTACTGCAGATGGAGGAGATCGCTCACTTCCCACTCGTACCACTCTGAGAGGAAGATTTCAGTCAATAATCAGATAGTTGTATCACTGAGGTCATTCTGAGTCTGTGTTCTTCTATATTTGATGTTAAGCTCATCTGTGTCTGGGCTCACATCAAACATCGTGTTCTTTCTTCCACCTTCAGGATGGTCTAAGAAATCAATAAAAAGTTGAGCTTGTTTTTGTCTCATCTGGAAAACACAACGCAGTTTTCTCCGGTATCTTCCAGGTCTCACCTCTTCCAAAACAGTGTTGTTTAACTCGTTGCTAATATTAAGAAGTGTGGTTGTTTCGCCCCTGTACTATTTGTTTCTTGCTTTTGAGTTTATTTCAGACTTTTCTGAGCTCGTGTCTGCCCTCCTGACCTTTGCGAGCTCCAGTGTGAGCCCCAGTTAGACACAGGTAGGACGCAGTGGGCTTTCATCAATGAAGCCTCAACATTATAAAACTTTCTCAATAAGAAAAGTTAAACACAAATGAAGTTTTGTTATCCGCCTTATTATGAACACTGAGCCATTTTCATGGTCAATTAGAGACAAATAATTTATAGAAGTGAAATAGCCTTACAGCAGAAAATTTTGATTAATCAAAGCAGATTAAATAGTTTTTAGCAGGCAGATTGCTGCTCAAAGTGCTCACAAAGAACCAGCAGACTGAATTAACTTCATTATGACGCAGCAACTTTCCAAACCTCTGTTACCATCCGAACTGATACACGGCCTCACCATCGCTCTTCTAAATGATGCCGCGTCCTCTTTTCATGCTGCGTGTTTATTCATCAGTTTGTTACTGAATGAACTAAGGGCTTTTTGGCCCGACGGCGTGCTAAAAGAGTCTGTACAGAGGAACTGACAGCTTTGTGAACATCCAAACTGAATGTAAAAGTAGTCACTCAGAGTTTCATCCAGTCAGCTGAATGCCATCCAGGCAGGTCCTGCTATGTGATGGTTGATATGTCACCGTTTCAGTCAGTGATCACAGCTCCGCTTCAGATATTCAGGCTGCTTTAATCATTCAATTCAATTCAATTTAACTTTATTTGTAGAGCACCACTTCACAACAATGTTGTCACAGGTCACTTTACATACACAAATCAACATAAACATCATATCAAGTCAATTCTGAGCTGCATGCGGCGACAGTGGGAAGGAAAAAACTCCCCTTTAACAGAAAGAAAACCTCTGGCAGAACCCGGCTCAGGGAGGGCAGCCATCTGCCTCGGCTGGTTGGGGTGGAGAGGACAGGAAAGACAGAACAACATGTACAACTGCACTTATTCAGGAAGACCTGCGGAAAAAAGGAGAAATAAGTTAGAGACGGCAATTTTGGAAAAGGCAGAATGAATAAGCAGCGATGTGGTGGTTTTATCTCCTGTATCGCTTGTTTTTATCCATAGCTGTGTGCTAATTCATTATTACTGCATGAACACTGTAAATCACCTGATCATAGATGGTTTGAGATGATTTAAAGAGCTCTGAATTTGTCTGATTTTGCATCCACCTGTCAAGCTGTCCAAGGTGCTTTCTGTCTAGTTCGCGCCTTGTTGAGGGAAAGTTTTCACACGACCTCGACGTTATGAATTCACAGCTCTGTCTGTGTGAGATCTATTCCTGGGTCAGTTTCTACAACAAGAGCTGTCTGTCTTCTCCTAAATCCATTTAATCTGTAGCACCTACCTCACATTTCTGACTGCGCCTTCTAATCCTTTTCACTCATCCAGCCCCCAAGACGCTGACTGTAGCCGGTGCAGATTACAAAAACCCGTCTTTCTGTTTCACAACAGCCTGCTGCGCTTATTACTTTTACTTCCCATATTTATGTTTTAAATGCATATTTATATTTACAGACTCTGTTCAGTCTGAGTGTCATCCCCTGCGGTCCTTCTGCCTTCTCACTTGGTATGCTTTGAACATTTTCTTGGCTTTATTTTCTCCGCGCTGCTTCATACGTCTGTCACAGCGCTGAGGGCAAGTCAAGTTTGCACTCTGCTAATCCTTTGAATCCACGTTCATTCAGAGCAAGGTGGCTTCGGTAGAAAACCTCCTCGTTGAGTTTTGTAAGAACGTGCACTTGCACATAAATGTCCTGAAGGGGAGACTGCGCTTGAACAGTCTAAATTCAGGTAATCTTTATTATCCCTGAGTGAGGATTTTACTGCCTGCAGTGAAAATGATCATCAACAAGTGGTGCAAACAGCTTCTGATCACTGATCATGCTTCATCATACAGTTTATCTCTGAGACCAGATGAGCTCAACTTAAGTCAGGAGCAATTTTCTCACCTGTTCTCATTTTTAAAATGTGAATTTCCTCCAGATTCAGTAAGTTTTAACCAACATAACAGAATAAGTTGGAGTGATTTTACATCACAAAGACAAAGGAAGGTAGAGGAGCGTCGGATGAAAAGCCGCAGACTTCTAAACAACTCGTCAGTAAATCATGCAGCATATTAATCAATCTTATTGATGGTGAATCACAGTTAAAAGCTGAGGAGTTTTTCTCAGCATCCAGGTGATCCAGCATCCTGCACCTCTCATATCGGGGCAGATCCAGTTTTATCTGAAGTTGAGCCAAAACCTTTTTCATAACAAGGGAATAAAGTGCCATAAGCATTGGATGATGTTGCTGCTTTAATCTTGAATCCTTCCAGAAGTGAAGACCCTGATGGAGCTGCAGAGACTTTGTCATCCAGTCCTTCTTACCTGCACAAAGACGTTTTCTTCCTCGCAGTCCTCCCACTCGGCTTCATAAAAACATTTTTGTTGCAGATAATTACGGAGGAAAACATGTTCCCATCATTGGCAAGTGCAGAACCAGGCTTCCCACCCTTTCTGGCTGCGTGTGAATAAAAAGAAAATCAGCAAGTTTAAGCTTCTTATTAATCTGCATCTTGCAACACGGCGAAAACATCATTTTGTCATTAGCAGATTTGAGCATTTAGTTAGTTATTAAGATAAATGGATCTCTTCAGAGTCACTAAATCTTGACAAATATTCTTGTGAGATGGTTCGGATTTGTTCGCTCTGGCTGGAGCTGACATCTTTAAATAATTCGGAGGCTCTGCGTTGCATTTCTTTTCCAATTCAAGAGGCGAATGTGAGCAGATGGGAACCTAAGTCTGTCTTTGTAGCAGGTTAGTAGATCAGAGCAGAGTAAAACACTCTCAGACATGTTCAAAGGAGCGCCGCACAAATACAGTATCTGCTGGCCGTTTTAAGTGATGTTTCCTGTAAAATCCTGCAGCTGCAATGTGAAGGCACGCAGCCTCGGTACTGTTTTAGTTGTAGCGCTGTCACAGTGTTGGCATTAACCTTCAGGCTGTATGAATGTGCAACGACTAGATTTGGAAATCAGTTTGGCAAATGGAAGTGAGAAACACACAGATGCTGAGTGAGCAGTGTTTTCCTGACAACAAATCCATTCCTTCAGTTCAGACATGATAACTCCAGCTGAAGAAAATGCTTACGCCCACATTTAGGGGTTATATTTTGCAGTATTTTTGTGTTCTGAGATGTCTTTGCCCTTCAATGTGCATAAATAGTAAGCTTAAAGCTGTGTGAACACTAGGATCCCCCCCTCCCTTTTAAAGGAACAACACAGAGCAAGTATCAGTGACAACAGGCCTGATGTCGAAGCCTGACAAGGAGGAGCTGACGTTAAGGAGTTAGTCAGAAAACATAGTTGACTGATAACCCTAATCCTCTCCTGCAGGACTGCAGGGTCCTTCAGCCGCGTCTGGGTTCAGACGGTACCTCTGCATCCTGATAGGAGCCTGATATCAAAGTGTTTGTGTACGAGATGCATGTTGGCAAGGCTGACTGGAAGAAGAAGGATTCGCTGACGTCCTCATCTGTTATTCACCTGCCGCCGTGTTGCTTTATAACCTGTCTTTACCTGCTCACATGCATTTAATGCAGTTTTTTTTTCTGTCTTTGCAGCATCTGTCTGTGTACAGCCTCTCCAAACATGCACACAGCATGCATGTGCACAGCAATGACAGACAAAACGCTCATTTGAAGACTGATATTGTCAGACATTAGTTTTAAGCTTCTATCCACCTCTCTTTGCACATACTAACACTGGTCTGATTCAAGGTAGGGAGGGAAGAGTGAAGACTTCAAGCTGTCAGATTAGCTAATTCAAAGGCAAGGTGGAGGACATGACAGCAAAGAACATGAAAAGCTGATGCTCACCGACTCTGCAACGTTACATAACAGCTAGAGGCACTTTATGAATGATTTAGGCTGGATTTAGACTTACTTTGGCTGAATCCTGCATGGATGTCTTCATCCTGAATGGTTAAAAAAATCTCAGCAGTAAAGCAGTAAATGAATGGAGGATAAAGCTTTGAAGCATTTCGCAGGAGCAGTTGTTTTATTTGGACTTAATAAAGCAGATGCCAGAAACTTTCCAGATGAACTACATGTAATTAGGTGGAGTAAATAAAGCTTCCTGAGATGATTGGCAGCAGCTTCAGGTGGCGTTTTGTTCTTAAACTGCTCTACAAATGAAGTTTTAAGTGAAACCAAAGAAGAATCAGCAGCTTTCTCAGGCTAATCTCATACCAAAGGAATCCCCGGTGGAGTCTGCGTTTTTATTAGAAGAAGAAAAAAAATAAAAAACGATGCACCATACGGTACTTTTCCCGACATCCAAAACTTTTTCAAGATAATGGCTTTAGGATCAGCCTCATGACTGCGTTTGATGTGGGAGTATCAGGGGTAATGGAAACTTCAAAGCCATCGCTGGCTACTTTGATTCAGTGGCATCTCAATTTACGTTATTGACTTGATCTTGGTGCACACTGGTAAGTTTTTTCCATTACAAAGATTCTGGGGCCATGTGAGAAGGAGACGGAAGGGGAACGTGTTTGTGCTCCACCACAGGGTTGAAGGCACTGATATCTGGTAGACACACTCATGTTCACACACAGGAGACATTGACTGCTGGCGCAAACTTACAGTGTCATTGTGGTTTCCTTGCAGCTCCTGGGCATGGCGTTCTCCATGACACTCTTCCACCACATCCACAGAACAGGGAAGAAGTACGACGCTTAGCCTCGGAGGGAGAGGGGCCCCACTGCCTGATGGGATAAGACTCTGATACCTGCTTACCCCTTCACTTTACAGCCTCTGTAGAGCACGCCCCCCCCTCCCAGACCTGTACAGATTCCAGCCGTGTTCCTGCCCTTCCTACTCTTTCTTCTTCTCATTCATTTTGCCAAAGAGTAACACAACTGGAACAGAAGGGACGACTGCTTGTGGCGAGGAAGAGAATCCCATTGGTTGTCACTCCTCTTGAGTATTCTTCATTTAGTGTTTTTCTGTCTTTTTTTCTTTTTGGACTAACCAGTTGCTGGAAGGAAGGATGGATTCTGAGACAATGAAGACTTTACTTGTGCCCACACAGCCTCTCTAAGACAAAGACAACCCATGAAACTGAACAAAACTCCCCTTCCTGTGGGGATTGTGCTTTTTTTTTTCCATCATGTTTATTAAAAACAAGCCCATTTTTTCGTCCCTTGTAAATGAATAAAGATCAGATATGGCATGCTAGTTTTCTACTTCACTGTGTCTTTAAAAGATATGTTCTTGCCATGTTTTGTTTGTTTTTGTTTGTGTAGAAGCTCTTTGTATTTTCTCTCTCTGTTTGTTTGTATGAGCGCATCTCTCCTGTGTGGAACAGATCAGTGCAATGAGATCCCGGATGTGCAGCATGTGCACAGGGTTGGATTTGACGTGACGTTGCTGTGGAGGCACAGACATGTCAGGATGGGTTTCTAATGTAATCCATGTTGTTTTTTTGGTTTTTGTGCTCAACTGCAGAGATGTGGATCCATGGAGTGTGTAGGAGGAGCGTTATTTGATTATACAGAATCATCATTGGATTCATTTTATATTAAAAAAATCTGCAGTGTTCTCTGAATAATACATTGCATTGCACAAATCTGCCTGTGAACACACACACACACACACACGGTGTGGTGCAACATACCAATTCCCTGAGAGACAACAGGAATGGTGTTAAATGGTTGTTTATTCCAGCTTTACGAGCCCCGTCAGCCAATGATCTAAGTGATGAAGTTTTCTTTGTTTCTTATTTCTGGACTAGATTGTGTGTGTGTGTGTGTGTGTGTGTGTGTGTGTGTCTGTATAGCTCTGCATGTGTGTTTTATCACACAGTCCAAGCTGCAGAAAGAACGGATTGTGCATAGAAAGGCTGAGAAGGGCAAAAAGGGCGAAAACGGAGCAGACATGCTGTCTCGCTGCAGCCATCAGTAGCGTTGGCAGCTAGAGGCTTTCACATGAAGCTCTCATCCATTCGCTCGGCCCTCCTCATTTTTACTCTCTCTCTCTTTATGGCTGTTTTTTTTTTTTTTTTTTTTTTTTTTTTTTTTTTTTTTTTTTCCTCATTTCATCCCAATTCGCTTCCAGCATGTCAGGAAGCAATGAGTTTCATGCTCCACGCGTGCTCACAGTGTCTCCGCTGATGTCCCCGCTCATTACTCCGGTTCGCAACTGCTCGTGTTTTGCTTAAGCGCACTTTTCATGCAGGCGAGAGGATGAGGAGGGAGGCTGGAGAGTAGGCAGATCAAAGCCGAGGCAGATAGGTATGGCAACATGCCCTGTAGGACACGTCTGTTTAAGTCTGTTTACGCGTTGATGCGCCGCAGGAGGCCTGAGCATCAGCCAGCATCCTGCAGACTGGAAATACTCCTAAATACGATGCCCTCCAGAGTATCTGCTCAAAATGTCTGAGGACCCGGTCCATGAAGAACTGCGTTATTGTTGAGGGACGATTCTGGCTGTGGGCGGCAGGTTTATGTTCATTGGTTACTGTGACATTATGCTTTCCAGAGAAAATTGGGATTTGACATCTGAATGTCATCGGGGTGAAAAAGGAAGCCGGCTGTGAAAACGTCGACAGCAGATTAACTGCTTCGTTTGCAGCAAAGAAACTTAATTTGACGTTTTTGAGAACGCATTTTGCTGTTTATCTTCATTTTTTCCACTTTCTGCTGCTGAAACTGCAGCTCTTTGTTGCCAAACTGCCTTGCCTATCTGTCATGTTGATTTCTGGCTTTGTTTGCATAGAAATCTCTCCGTTTGTGTTGCTCATCCAGTATGTGTTGGCTAGAATGAGACCAAGGAAGCAATGCTGCCAGATTCATTTAGCAGCAGCTGTAGAGTAAAAAGCCAAAGCATGCATGCTTCTTATGTGCTTAGATGGATGTATGAATCGTTTTGAACCAGCCTAAATTCTCCTGTATGCATTTTATTTTTCATCTGCACAACACTGAATTTTCCAGCAGCAGTTTGGAAAGCTGAAGCCGTGTTTGATGGAAGACACAAAGCTTGAAGGGGATGAAATCTAAATTTAACTGCTGCAAAGAAAAGTTTTGCTTTGGATGAAACCTAAAATTAAAGATTGTTCCTCACAAAGGAAAAAAAACAAATACAGTCAATAATTTGGCATTTTTTCCATCTGGAAATCAGAATTTTCGCTTCAAAGCTTCTTCAGAAAGATCTTCCTTGTATAGGCTGTTTAGTCTGAGAGGAAGCGTTGAAGCGGGGAGGGGCAGGGTTGGCTTGTCACATGCCGCTACCCTACTGGCTGACAAAACACTGTCTGCCCTCATATGCTTCGACTCTTCTCGTTGTGTCCAGGGGGGCAACATGACAGCTGCTGATGTACAGCGCAGGCACGAGTGGTTGCATCGCCTCTGCTTGGCTGCCTACGCAAACTCTACACATCTTTTATTTACTGCTGAATCTGGCCCTGCATGCAGGCACTGGCAGAGAAACAGCTCAAAGCACCTGTGGGGTATTCTGTTCGCAGTAAGGAGGGGGGGTTAGGGCTGCACTGTATTCCTACAGCCGGCATGAAGTTAAGAGAAAGCCAAGGTAAATATTCCGCTGTGCTGCTTTTGCCCTCGCTGACTGGAAAAGTCTTTAAACAAAGACAAACAGAGAGAAAGCAAAGCGGCGGAAACAAAACAAATTCAGGGACTGTCTCCAAATCGGATGTTGCTCTTCAGAGGCCCGGCTGGCAGACTCGGCCCCGCTTTGCCCCGACTCATCTGGCTGTAACTTCAGCACCTCCTTTCCATGACTGTGTCAGATGAAGTGTTCCTCTGCAGCTTCAGGATGCAGTTTGTTTTACACGCTAGCCTCTTGCTTTTTCCTGTCGTTGGCAGTTTCGCCGGCTTTTTGCCTCCGTTAGTGACAAGATACTCGTTGTAAGAACATTAGTAACATCTTTCTCAGAGAATTAGTCTTTACAGTGCTCTTCCAGGCCGTGCAGAAACGCATTGTTTGCCTCCCTGTCTTTACGCTGCTTAAGGCGCCTGAAGCAAATGAAGCCAGAACTGATGGAGGGACAGTTTGACATGTATCATCGGGTAAAGTCCACAAAAGACACACTGCACGCTTCTTGTGGTTCCAGTTTAATTGAATTAGGATGTGTGGGCATAATCAGCTGTATATCTTTTAGAACTGGAAATGCCAGGCCCGTTGTGTGTGTGTGTGTGTGTGTGTGTGTGTGTGTGTGTGTGTGTGTGTGTGTGTGTGTGTGTGTGTGTGTGTGTGTGTAGAGCAGGATCTATACGATACTGTGCAACACAGCTCATGTCACGCCTTTACATCACCCCCTCTGAATGTAAATATGATGGTTTTCCAGCAGATGGAACGTGGCGTTCCACATCACCTCTGCCACTTGGACTAATATTTACAGCGACGGCTTCGTTTTTCTAACAACCCATGAGCTTTTAAAGCCGTTTAGAAATGTCTTTCACTTTTAAATGTATGTCGTTTTATCTTGTTTGTTTTTTTTCCTTTGCCTCTGTATTTTCCCTTTCAACTCCACCAGCAGTGTAAATTTTATGTAAATTTGTGTTTTTGTCAGTATGGTTTTCATATTTTATTTGACTGCATTTTGATCTTGTAGTAAAACAAGTTTTTTCATGGGTTTTTTTTTTTTCTGAAGGAGTATAAAATATTCCCTCTCATCCAGTGCGGCGTTGTTGGCGAGCCACAGAGATGGCGGGGAAAGAATGCACATATACAGTAATTGGGTTTTGTCTGCTGTGAGGAACTTTGAACATAGAAATATATCTTTTTTTTTTTCAAATTTAAATCATTTTTATTTTTACCACCGTCAACATATTATTTCTGTAATCTCCTCCTAATCCCTCTCCCAAGCTAAAGCTGACTATCTGAGCAGCGGATGTGTATGCTTTAGAAATGGCGTGTTTGATGTTGTGTTCGGCTGGGTGGCATTATCTGATACCCGCCAGCCTTGTCCTGTGGAGTTCCTGCTACACATCTGCAATATATGAGGTGGTGCACAACCTTCACTCTATTCTTGAAATCAGTTATTTTTTAAATAAAGAAAAGTGTGTCAAAAATCCCATGATACCGAACAGTCATTGCCTTTCATGTTTAATGACTTGATGCTTTGGATTTATTCCCTTTTTATGTCACTTTCAATTATATAGGCCACATTTAACCAGTGGTTTAGATATTATTGAGTGGGGGGGGGGGTCTTGGCATGAACAGTAAAGAGAAGCGGTGCAGCAGCTTTACAGCAGATTTCATGTGTTTCATTCTAGAGTGGCTGACTCGTAAAATGGCCTGTTTTTGACTAGTCCAACACCTATCCTAAAGATTAAATGGTATTCAGCAGACTGAGGTTTTTTTTTTTTCTATTTTAGAACAAAGGGGAGATGATGAAAGTGCAAACAATTTGCAATTTGTGTGAAGCTTCACCAGAAGGGAGTGAAGTGCAGAATATTTTGGTGCAGAGCTTGATCCGGCTCTTTAACCTGATGTCATCGGGCTTGTTTGTGACAGTGAGTGGACGTTACTGTACCATTCCACCTCAGCTTTTTCTTTGTCTGTTTTTACATCACTTTTCCTTCTATGCAAAAAATGGAAAAAAAAAAAAGAGAAAAAATGACCTATTTTAGCCTTTGTACAGATTATTTTGTATGAGTAACATGTACTGAAATAAAGTGAAAGTAATCAGTTTTTTTTCCTGGTTGTTATTAAAGCATTTCACTTTTTTTGTTGTCTGATCCGCCGGTAGAGTTCATTTCATTAACCTGAATTCAGAAGGCTGTTTGTTTGATGAGACTGTTATATTTGTCTTCATCAGCATAGCTGAGCTTGTTAACTTGTGATGGAAGTGATTTGCACCTTGTTTCTGCTGCCACCTTTTCACCTGCCTTCTATTTTTATTAAAAACCACAGATATGCTTCCTGACACATCCTCACAAACAGAAGCAGCAGGATTAATGCTTCTGCAGGCAGTTTTACTTTCCAGCTATTATTTATTTCTTTACATGTAAAAACTAAGGTAAACATGTAAACTATAATGTGTTGACATCCAGTAACTCTATATAACTTGTAAAAAGATGACTTAGAAATGATCACCATGTGATGATTTCTTGTTTTGTAATGAAGGTCTGGACTTTATAGCGCATGCAGAATGTGGTTCAGCATCGTTTGACACCAACAAAGTGCAAGATTGACCTGTTGCAGGTGTTCATAAAGGAAATAAGAAGTCTGAGGAGGGACGTCCCTGCTCTGATTCTCAGTTTGGACTGAGAATTGGGCACATGGTGGCAGAAGCAGACTTCGTTCCTGACGGGAGCACAGGTAAAAAAAAAAAAAAAAAAGCATAAGCCTGTATGATTGAGTTGAGATAGCTGGGTGTTGACCCAGAAGTCCCTCTGTGTGCTTGCTTGACTGACTTGAATTGGATTTGGGCAGGTGGAGTAACCTGGCCTTTGTGGATGATCAAACACCATATGGGCTGCTGCATGCAGGACCATCTAGAGGTTTCCCCGTGCATGCTAGAACAGCAAAGCCGACGCTTCTGAAAGGCATTCAGATTAAGATTCATCAGCCTGCGGGTCGGTTTTCCTCTTCACCTCGATGCATCTTCAATGAGCTGTGGTGCAGAAAAGGTATCGGCCTTCCCAGAACAGGTTCGCTTCTTCTTTATTAGCTGAAGTTAGAATCTGCACTTCTACATAAACGTTTGAGAAGTGTTTCCTGCAATCATTTTCATCTGTGACTGATTATAGTGAGAGTGATTAAAGATGCTGGCTGCTGTCCATCACCTTCATCTTCATGTCCAGTTTATCAAAAATATGTTTTATAGACATTTACATTTGTTCTTTGTAATGTACCACTGAGAAACATTCTGTGTTACTAATAATAACTTATTAATTCTCCATGCGGTCCGTCACAAAGCAGCCTCTGAAACTCAGAGAAGACTCATCCTACCTGTTGACAACTTCATATCCTGCAAGTCTTTTCCTGCCTGTTCTGTGTTCTGATGTTTCATCATCTCACCAGGAATCAAGTCATTAGTAAATCATTTTCCTCATTTCTATTTCTCACTGCATCCTGGCACTTAGGTGGAAATGTACTTTTAAAAAGTTCAGTTTAAGTTCAAAGCTACAAAAGTACTTAAAAACTTTGGTCACGCACTAAATTAAGAGTTTTTCTTTGACTACAGTTTGCCTCCAGGGAGAAATTCTTTCATATTCCATCTCAATTTTATTTAGCTAAGGCGTTACTATGACAACATATTTCAGATTCCTTTCAGCTTTGCACACTATTAACTATAGCTTAGGCAGTTTTTTTAGGTAGTAAACCGGAGAAGTTTGCATGCTAGTCCTGTCTGACCACTCCAGTAAGCCATATGGCAAGAACAGCTTCAAAAGTCAGTCATTGAATTTCACAAATGATAAAAACTTGCTGAAATTCACTTGGAAAACCACAAGGACCACTCCAGGAAAGAATATTCAACTGCTGCTGCAGGGTGCGAGTTCATCAGTTTCAGCTCAGAAGCCTCAGTGCCGATTGATGCTTTGCAGAGAAAGAAGAACATGTGAACCGTGTTTACTCAGAGGCCTTCATAGCTGAACTTCTGCAAAGATACAACTCCTGAAAGAGGATGATGAGAAGTAGAAAACCAACTAGTCCAAAAAAAAAAAAAAAGAATCACAAAATAGTTCACCAGTGGAGATCAGGGGTCTCTGTCTGAGAAAGCAGCCCGCTTCTGACTTACCAGGTGATTTTGGAAGACTTATTTACTCTGAGAAACTCTGAAAACACAATAACTATGGAAGGTAAGGTATGATGGATTATTTTATAAACTGTGATGTGTTCATTCAAACAAAAAAGGAATACACTTTCCAGGTGTTTTGACACTTGTCAGGTTAAGTTAGTGATTAACCCGTCACCTGAAAATGCACCAAACAGGTAGCCCAGAGACCCCTGGAAGAGGTGTAAATCAGTCCACTTCCAAAAGCATTTTACAGATTTAAGACAAACACACTGCAACAACTCAGCCTTTAAAAACAAGAAAAAAATATACAAAAATGAGATAAATGTTGCTTAAAATAAGATAAATTATTTGCCAACAGAACAAGAAAATTTGACTTGTCAAGACTTCCCAAAACAAGTAAAAATACTCTTAAAACAAGAGGAATTCTCTGGCATAAAAATTAAGAATTATCTTACCTTTAAAAAAATAAGCATATGTGTACTCAATTTAAGATTTTTAATCTTACTTAAATTTCAGTTTTTGGAGTGCACACAATACATCTTAAATTCTACATAATTTCATTTATAAACCTTAAATATGAGCTAATAAGTTAATCACTATACAGACTCATTCATGTGTCAGATTTCCCTGCAGCGTGAGGGGAGGTGCAGGAAAAGGACCAAAATTGAGTCTTAACTTTGACCCTTCTCCTGCACCGTAGGGGAGTCTGTGGTTCTGGTGTTATTTTATGTGTGGAAACATTTTCATGTCCTTTCTGCATGAAAAACATGCAACTGCTTGGAGGTTTATAAGTTCTGTCAACAAGCTACAAGCTGTTCAATCTGTGCAACCTTGTCATGAAGCCATTCGCTTTGTTCTAGTTTTTCTTGGTTTGATATTTTAAGTCTGAAAGAATGGCGAAGCAAACCAGAATGGATGATGAACGAAGATTAATTCCAAATTATGTCCAAACCAGAAAACCACAGAAATCAGATGTTTACTGATAATCATTTGTTGTGTATTTAACTATTTAATTTCCAGACTTTCCTCTAAGAAATATTGATTTTTTATTTTTTTTTTCAAGCTGCTATTTTTCAGGGAAATGCATGAGGTGAGATAAGAGTATGGCATCTATTTGTTTGGTTCCAGACATGAATAATAGAAGGTTTATCTTGCAGGACAGCTGGGTTCTTGTGAAGTTTGCTAGATCACAATCTAAAGGGAATCTGTCTTGTCAGGCTACATTCATGGCCAAAATACAAAAGAGGGATGAAGGCTTGATGTACAAATCCTTTAGTTTAATGACATAGAGTGCTCTCTGTCTTTATGGAGAGGGTAGACCTAAACGGCACTGATGAAACAAGCTGGGATTACTGTAGAAGATGGATGCAATCTTCTTGTGTCAGAGCCAGTAAGGAATGTCCTTAAAGCGCAAAGCCGCTTGCTGTAACTAAAGATTCTTATTATTACTTGTCATCTTTTAAATCAACATACTAATGTAAAATGAGCTTCAAAGATATTTATTTTTGTATAATTAGGAGTTAAATGTCACAGGTGGTGAACTTAAAGCTGCAAAAATGACATTTGATAAACCACCAGGTAACATTTAAGCTCCTACATTAGCTCTGAAACGGTGACTGCAGCTGAAATAAAACTTATATTGACCTGAAGAGACGTCCACCATCATTTTTATCAGCATATATTGAAGGGCGTAGACAAGAGGACCACTACTTGGTACGTTAGAATGGATGAGCAACTCAAGGTTAAAGTCTGTCATCTCATTTTGCTGATCCTAACTAAACCTTCAGACTTTAAAGACAACGGTAATTCGGGGTTGTTGCAACAAGTCAACTCACAAAGGCCTGTGTGTTCTTTTTTAGGCTGTGAGTGGCATTAACATGGCTCTCTCTCTTGAAGCCGATGTGAAACAAGCATGCTGCAGCTTGTTTTTATTTCTGCTTTCATTGCAGCTTCTATCGAGACTTAAAGCCTGGCCAGCTCCATGCCTCGCTGACTGCATCTCACACAGCCCTGCTTTTCTGCAGTTTGTTATTTACTCGTTTATTACAAATAAATCACATGTACTATTTGTTATTTATTCATTTATTTAATTAGAAGACTCATTATTTATCATAAGGCTGTATGATTGGGCTTTCTCTCATGTTTGCTGCTGGTCCTAAAGATGAATTTTGCTTGTCAATCATAAGAATAAAAGGTTTTAGTACGCCATGATAACTGTAGTTTTTCTTGCAAAGCCTTCAAGTTTTTAGCAAATGTATTTGAAATTATGTTTTATGTGTTGCATTAATGTACAGCAACTTGGATCTTAATGGGTTTTCCACCTGACGAGCTGACCCATATCATGGCAAAATTATGAAATAATGTAGGACTAATTTATAAAAAATGCTGCTGGATTCATAATTTATTTGACCCATAAGATCATTAACAAAGCTCTTCCTATGATATATTTATAAAAGTTTCCTGTTTGCAACTCGTGCTTTCTATAAATATGACCACAGTAAACTGAGTGTGAGCTGATCAGATGGATTTATCTCTGTAACGGCAGCACAGATGAGAGTTTACTCAGAAAACTCTATTAAGACAGTGATGCTGGAGTTTATATAATTTCTTAAATGGTGGTTTGAAAAGAAGAATATTAAGCCTTGAATTGTTTTGATGGTGAACTGAAAGAGACAGAACAAACTGTAGCTTAAAGAAAAGCTTTAACATTACTTCTGAAGTTGCTGGCCTGGTAATTTATTCCTCACAACTTCCAAATAAAAATTCTCTTCCAATCGTAACACTAAATCCAATTTACCCGCAGGCATTTACACTTGGGAACCCCAAACCATAATATTTTTACATAACCAGCAGGGAGTCTCCATGTTGCGGAGAGATAATATTATTTCCTGACAAAATTAGGATTTCTAACAAATGGTTTTCACCTGAAGTATGGAAGTAAATCTGTTCGACCAAATTTTGAATTTGATAAACCTGTGAATTTAAAGGCACAAAAAATTTTATGCAGAAAATTAACATGTCTAAATTTTATACATCTGAATTGAATGCTTTACTTTTTTTATATTTTATTTTCATTACTATTTTTTCCAGTGTTTTAAAGTTCAAGACTCAAAATTTAAAGATAAAAAAAAATTAAGAGGAAGAAAATTCAGACTGCCAAATTCAGTGGTAAAATTATAGACCGTATATGAATATATGTATATATAAAGTCTATGTTTAAAATTCACAGTTTTAATATCTGTTTTAATATCCGGGTCACTGGGATTACTAGTCAATTCAGGATAACGTCGAACTGGGAATCAGCCAATCACGTCACGCTGCATCAGTCACATGACACGGACCCGCTGGCAGCGGTTTACGCGGACCCGGGCAACAAAGTACAGCAGCACATCGAAGCGATTTTTCATTTTTATTCGTCCTGATGTGTTGGCTTTGGTAGATATGAAGTACAGACAATACCTAACATTGTTCTCAACATAGTTTAATAGCTCACATCTCCCTGTTACTTTTAAATATGTGGTGTTCAGCTATTAAAATCGTATTAGCTAGTTTTGCTAGCACGGCTAACACGACCAAGAAACGTTTATCTCCTTATATTATACTTACACAGATTTAAAAACTGAATAATACACACATCTTCATTTTTTTTTTTATATAGAACTACTTGTAAAATTTAGCATTTTGTTATTGTGTGTATTTTTCAGAGGAGCTCAATCAGTCTGATATTGAACAGTCAGCCTGATGTTTACTGTATTTACTAACATCAGCTAAAGTCGCAATATCGCCAATCACGCCACAGGGTACGAGACTGAAGTTAGCTTCCGATTCGCAATATGTGTAAAGGGCAATTCCACTCAATTTTTCGGAAACAACATCACATTAGACCAGGTCCTGACAAAAAACTACAACACTTAGACTCTTCAAACCTGAGCTAAAATATTCCACATATTATGCAGATTCAATAAAACATAGTGTCTGATTTGTGAAACCTTTATTCTATTTGTGAAAATGCAAATAAGGCTCATTTGGCTGAGTGTAAGTGTTGTAGTTTTTTGTCAGGACCTGGTCTAATGTGATGTTGTTTCCGAAAAAATTAAGGGCAATTCCACTCAATTTTTCGGAAACAACATCACATTAGACCAGGTCCTGACAAAAAACTACAACACTTACACTCAGCCAAATGAGCCTTATTTGCATTTTCACAAATAGAATAAAGGTTTCACAAATCAGACACTATGTTTTATTGAATCTGCATAATATGTGGAATATTTTAGCTCAGGTTTGAAGAGTCTAAGTGTTATAGTTTTTTGTCAGGACCTGGTCTAATGTGTTGTTTCCGAAAAATTCAGTGGAATTGCCCTTTACACATATTACGAATTGGAAGCTAACTTCAGCCTCGTCCACAGGGTTAAGCATTAAACTGAAGTTTATGTCCTTTATTTATTCTGAATTATGTGGCTAATTCTGTAGACTTCTGCAGAGAATAGAGGCAGGGCAGTCACAATGGCAGTTCAGTTGTTCAGAAAGACCTTTTCTTCATATGGAAATGACAAGGTGAGTTTTAAAAGAATTGTTTTTTGTTTTTAATCATTTGAATCTGGAATGTATTGGTAGCTTGGGGCTTCCAGTTGCTTTGTAGCAATGAAATGTCACTTTATTGTCAACTAGTCAGCCATTTTCTTAATCTTCTTAATAGATTGCAATGGTTTAATGTTGTGTGCAATCAATGACACTTTCCTGATGCTGCAAATTTACAAGTTGTTATACCCAGGAACTCACAATCATTCAATTCAGGGTTTTACTTTAGAGTAATATGAAAGTTTTATATATATATTTACGTACATCTTCTCTACCAACGTAATCCAACTTAGGGTAGTGGAGGACTGGAATACATTCTGCTATCAGGTGGCAGGTGACATTATGATCTCCAAGCCCATTGCAGAACCAACCCAGAACAAATGAAACAATTAACCACCAACGTGAATTTTCTGGGATGATGGAAGAAAGTACTGGGAGGGAAGATGTAAACTCACTGCTGTGAGGTGGTAGTACTAACCACAGTCACATTACTGTATAATTTAATAGTTTTGTCTTCTAAATAATTATCATATATAAAGTACAAGTAAAAAGTCTGAACATTATTAATCTTTCACTTTGAGTAGATATGTCCAGTCATGTGACTGGTCCTGTAAGTGTTTTCTGTAAGTGATCTCTATTATATGTCAGTTTTAAATAGACTTCTCATAATGTTGTATGAAATAGTGATGTAAAAAATATCTGGGTGACGTAATATGCCATCTTTCCACTTTAACTTTCAATAGGTCCTATCCAGGTATGTTTACCCGGGACAGAGGAAAGAGTCACTTTCCTGCATTAAATTCTGACCCTGCACAGGAAATTAAACCATTGGAGGTGGCCTTTTATTTGTTGCCCAGGCAGTCTGAGAAAATTCCAGATGAAGAGGAGCAGATGGTCCACAGGCAGGTCGGATTGGGTCAGAGTGCTCATCTAGATGGAAGTACGCCACATGAAGAGGTAATAACGTACATATAGTCATGTAGTGCACTCACACAGCTCAGATTGGTTTTATGGATTAAACACCACACAATTATGATTTCCTAAAACTAAGAATTTGGATGTATTGTCATTTGGTGGATGTATGCATGTGTCATTTATTCAACAGAAGTTTGTTGAAAATTATATTTCTTAAAGCAAAATCACTGTCTGTATTCACAGATGTCTGTTTTAGGTTTTGTGTTGTTTAGCCTCTAAGATTTTGTTGGATCAAATTACTTGCATTGAGCCGTTTATGGTTTGTTTTTTTCATTAAAGATTTGCAAGCTTGTCATACACTGTGAAGAAAATTCATTTTGATTTGACTACTTAGTGCTGATACTCATTTAATGCCTCCATGTCTTTTTTGTTTTTATTTCTATGTTCATTTCAGTAATTTAGTAATTTTTACTTGTTTACAGCTACGTGATGTACTCTAGGTTTTATTCCCAAAACTGAGGACAATTTCAGATTGTTGGCTGCTGTAAATATCAGGAGGTGTGGACTATTAAGTTTCAGTTTTCCCTCAGTGTTGATTATTTTAGAAAGTTTTATAAATATTTATTGTTCATTTGTAATATTATATTTATATGATTTGTATTTATACTTAAAATGTAATCAGTTGTATTGTTCTGTCTTCAACACAGATGTATATGATATCTTCTCTTGGATAGAAGTAATCAGGTCAAACTTTATTTATAAAGCATTTTTCATACAGATGCATTTCAAAGATCTTAACAACATAAAAACAATTTCACAGTTACACACACACACACACACACACACACACACACACAGCCCAAACACACAACTGCACTTCACCTAAATAAAACGACCTTCAGGATTCTATCTCTCTGTCTGGCACTTTGCTACAAGCAAAGTTGCTTCCTTTGGTTAGAAGTACTACTGTATACCTAATAGATTATCAAATTTCTTGTAACCTAATTTTATTTTGCAATGTCTTTACAGGTGTATGAGGGAGCCAAAAACTCTCTGTAGTAGCACCTGATGATAATGGATACACTGACAGGATCCTAAAATGTGCAAATAAGATTGGGAGTAAAACTCTTGATAGCCACAATCCAATAGGAGCTCAGTACAGATCCGCCACACTTGACTGATGAAGCATTCAGCAACATAACAAAAAGTCACTTGTCACTAAGTGCAGAGTCGCAGATCCCCTTCAACTCCTCGCAGAACACATCTGTGCTGTCATTGTTGGCTGTGACAATAACTCTGCAAGTCTGGATTTTAGTCAACCAGTGATGAAAGAATGTAAGTTATTCTCCGTAAGCGCATTATATTTTATTATATGTAGAAACTGGTAAATTAAAAACATTCTTCTTTGAACTTTTTCTTTCCCTGCAGCTTTCCAACAATGTTCTGTCTGCACAGAAATGTTTTCCACGGACTGCACTGACCTGCTTCCTCATGTGGAGAAAGGTATGAATAAACAATTTACTTTAGAAGAATTTCATTCATTGGTAAAACTACAGTATGTATCTCAAGTAGAGCTGCAACTATTGAGTACTTTTGTAATTGGGTACTATGTCGATTATTTCTTCGAGTAATCGAGTACCTTTTTTTTAAAATTATTATTATAATCTGTAAAACAAATACTAGAAACTCAACCAAAGTAAATCTATAAATGTATATTTGTGACGCTGTTGCATGTGTTGTTACTACCTAATGCATGAGGAAAATGTTTTAAAAATGATACTTTTAAAATGTTTTTAAAGTATCATATTTTAAAATGTTGCGTGTTGTTGCCAACACGCAACAATGTTGTTGCCTAAAACATGCGCTGACTCTGCGTGTGTGCAGGAGACAGATGAGGGATGGATTACAAGACGGTTGACGTGCGTTAGCAGTTTACAACTCGCCATGCCTCGTCACTGCTGACTAATATCACAGGTTACCACACTGTACATTTTAACAGCCACTGCTGCTGTTCTTATATATTGCGAAGCTGAATCTCAGCCTGGAGCGGTGAAGTGGGGGGGGTTCGTTTCAGGTGCAGCAACATTGAAACCTGTTTACAGCACACGCTGCACTCCGTTTTCTGCCCTTTTCAGTGTGAAATGGTCCCACACTTGCAACTTTTTCGTTCTTTTCCTCCCCTCTTCTTCATTCTCTGCCATTAGAGACCAAAGCAACGAGAATCTCCAGACAGAAAGCAAACCGCTGCTTTTGGAAATGTCCGTCATCAGTCTGGGTGAAACAGTCAGACACACCGTAGGCGACAGATTCTGTTTTGATATATTTTATCCATGTTTAAATATTTTATATGTTTACTGAAACAGTGACGTAGTCCCTCCGAACAGCGCAGTGGTCTGAGAATGCCGTGATGATGCATAAATTAAAATATATCACCACGTGATATTAATTAAACGACGCCTCGAGGCAGATAATTTGCCTCAATCAATTTTTTTTTACTCAAGTTACCCGAGTAATTGTTGCAGCCCTAATCTTAAGTGTAACACAAAGGTTCGATATGAGTGGTGCAGGAAATGAGGGAATACGTGAAGGTATTGTCAGTGAGGAGGAGCAATCCACAATGCCAGGACCAGTTGGAACTTCTCCAACAGTAGGTGTAGCTCAGGTTAGCAGTTGTGGAAAGTTGCGAAACATATTTATAAAACTTACTGTTGAGATGGTGCTAGTGGTTGTCAAAAGTTTCACACCACATACCGCCTCAGAAAATATTCTCCTTCCTGGTTAACAATTAAAGTTACAGAACAGTTACTGTTAGGCAGGGGTAACCAGCTCCAACTTTTATTCTGTACATAAGGGCCGATACTTATAGCAGGGTGTCCAAATTTAGCCCTTGAAGGCTGCCGTCCTGCTGTTTGTTCAGGTTTTCCTGCTCCAACACACATGGCTCAAACAATTGAGGTATTTTGCAAAACCTTATAGGCTGTCAATCCCTTTCATTTGCACCAGGTGTGCTAAAGCAGGGAAACATGCCGTGCGTTTAATTCCTGTTTAATTTCGAAAAAAAGTTAATTCTGCTTGAAACTGATGAAAAACGACCATTAAACACTTCATTCCTAATGCTAATTTCTATTCGGAATTAAACTTAATTCCGATGTAAGTGACTGCTTTATTCACATTTTAATTCCAAACTATTTAATTCCTCTGTCATGTAAACCTTCGTTCCGCTCTAAGTTAACTCCGGTCGTTCTGAGCATGCTCGTTACCTTATCCTGTCCCGATGACGCGCGTTGTTTTACCTCCCGTGTTCGGTGGTCTATCTTTCTTCTCCTTCTCAGTTGCTGCAGAAAGTGAAGTAGTATGCTGGTGTTGAGCTGCTACTTCACATTTATAATAAAAATAACAGTGAAACTGGTACTTGTTATGTAGTTTTTACAAGTTACGACTGAAAAGATGAGAAGCAGGGAGCCAACTTTGTTTATTTTCGGTATACGTCATACATCACGTGCACCCTCTGTCCAATCAGAACCCCTCCCAACCCAACGCTCTAAAGAGGAATTAAATGAAGACGTGTTTCATGTAAACCTTGGAATTTGGAATTATTTTTGGAATTATCTTCATGTAAACTCATAGTAGAATAAGTTAATTCTGAATTATAAATTCCGAATTAAAAAAACACCATGTAACTGTACCCATGGAGAACCAACAGCACAATGAGGACTGACCCCCCCGCTATAAGGTATTGGCCCACACATACACAGTCAATAACAACATGTAGAAAAAAAATTATGAGTCAACAATATCTTCTTTGAAGGCTTTCCGGTTACGACAAACGACACATTTTACTAATTGTCTTTAACAGTTTCATATGAGTTGAACTTGTTGCTTGGAAAATATCAAAGCATTTTCTGTGTACCGCTACAGATACTATGTGTTCCACCAGTGGTACTTCCACTCAAGTACCAGAACCATAGCTCTATTCACTATGTTGTTGTATATATGTTGTTTGAAGCAATTTAATTTGCCAGTGATGTTTATACAGCTTTATGTAAGACTTGATGCATGACATGGGATTCAAATCCATCACCACTTCCTGTGATCTAACCAGTTTTTGGTTTGTTTGTTTTAAAGGCTGGATATATATATATATATATATATATATATATATATATATATATATATATATATATATATATATATATATATATATATATAAGCTTGTTCTGGTAGAACAGATTTACTACCATATTAAAGTCATATTTAAGTTCAAGTCTGAGTGTCAAAAACACCAGGGATTCTCTTCACATGAGCTTGGCTCAAAAACATCATTCCAGTCCCCAAACAACCTTTCCATGAGAAATTAATATATTTCTCTTCCATGACAGCAATAAAAACAACTTAAAGATGTTAATAAAGCATTGATGTGGGTAGAAGTGCTTTGAGTGACGGGTCATTTACTCCAAAGCTATACATACTGTGGTGTCTTGGGTTCCGGTTCATATTCAGCCTTTGTATGTCACTCCACTGAATTCTCCACGGCGGTGGCAGTCAGTGCAGAAATCCCAGCTTCAAAATAGTAGATTACAAACCAGTGATTGACATCCTGCAGGCTTCCTCCATTTTGTTTTAAAATCTAATCAAAATGTATTTAAACATTACTTTTCACACCAACGTGTTTTACATAATAACAGTCATCAGATATCAAATTAAAATGACATTAACATCAACGTCAAATGAAAAACAAACCTCGACATACCCAAGCATATAACCAAACCAAATGACAAACACACACCTAATTATTCTCAAACTCATACAGTTTTTGATTGAAGCACGTAACAGAGAACACATTACGCCTATTTTAGCATTGCTTACTGCACATTTTTAGGTTTATTTTAAGGTTCTTTTATTTGTTTTTAAGTCCTTACATGGTCTTTTTACTGTTTTTTTTTGTTTTTTGTTTTTTTACTTTTGATTGCTTTTTGTTGTTTTTATTATTGGCATTGTGTTAAAGTGCTTTATAAATAAAGTTGTTGAGTTAAGATGAAGTAAGCAAAATGCCCCCCCACTAGAACCCGCACATCCATCCCAATTTACATGCATACTCCAGTCCCTTGTTTCAGGCTTGATGCTGCTGTAAACTGAGGTCCAACCTATCAAAGACCACAATGACCGCCATCACAAGAACCACCCCAGTCATGGCCGCCAGCTCCACATCACCATTACATAGCAGTGCAGGAAACCCAACAGCTGTCCAGATAAGGACAGTTCCTGCAGTAGCAGCACTGCCAACCGAGTAGGCGCAGCTCAGGGTGGAGAATCCCAATGAGGTAAACACCGGGTTGAAAAGATCAAATACACCTAAAAATAAATAGATAAATAGCACAAGTATAAAAAAAATTAACAAGACAATAAAACTAGAACACAGAAAACTACATAAATAGTTTGTGTTTAAAATAAGCAGCGAGCCCATTGTTTAAACTGGGAAAACACACAGAAGACCAAAGAAAAACAACAAGAGACTACAGACCTCCACCATGCAGTTAATTTCCAGCTGATGTTCTAGTCCTACATCCATTTTATATGGAAAACTATCAGATTCCAGACACTGGTAATAAATCCACAGTGTCTTGGCTATATTGTGGTGTTTGTTGCATGTTTGTTCTCCTACAGTGATGAAAGGTTGTTCCTGTTCTAGTTGGTAAGATCCATAAAGTTGTTCCTGTTCTGGATGGTAGTATCCAGAACGTTTTTCCTGTTTTGGATGGTAGTATCCACAATGTTGTTCCTCTTCTGGATGGTAATATTCAGAATATTGTTTCTGATCTGAATGGTCGTATCCAGAATGTTGTTCCTGTTGTGGATGGTTCCCTGTTCGGGATAGTAGTATTCAGAATGTTGTTTTCTGTTCTAGAAGTTAGTATCCAGCATGTTGTTCCTCTTCTGGATCGTAGTATTCAGAACATTTTTCCTGTTTAGGATGGTAGTTTTCAGAATATTGTTTGTGATCTGAATGGTCGTATCCAGAATGTTTTTCTGTTCTGGATGGTAAGATCTGGAACGTTTTTCCTCTTTTGGATCGTAGCATTCAAAACGGTTTTTCTGTTCTGGATGGTAGTATTCAGAACGTTGCCAGGATCTAGTCTATCTTTGATATCCAGAACATTTTTCCTTTTCTGGATGGTAGTATCGGGCTGCACGGTGGTTAGCACTGTGGCCTCACAGCAAGAAGGTCGCTGGTTCGATCCTTGGCTGGTTTGGTCAGTGGCCTTTCTGTGTGGAGTTTGCATGTTCTCCCCGTGTATGCGTGGGTTCTCTCCGGGTACTCCGGCTTCCTCCCACCATCCAAAGACATGCATGATAGGTTACTTGGTCACTCTAAATTGTCCCTAGGAGTGAGTGTGAGCGTGAGTGTGGTTGTTCGTCTCTGTGTGTGGCCCTGCGATGGACTGGCGAGCTGTCCAGGGTGTACCCTGCCTGTCGCCCAAAGCCGGCTGGGATAGGCTCCAGCTTCCCCGCGACCCTGAATTGGAATAAGCGGTTCGGAAAATGAATGAATGAATGGATGGTAGTATCCAGAATGTTGTTCCTGTTCTAGATTGTAGCATCCAGAATATTGTTCCTGATCTGTATGGTAAGATCCAGAACGTTTTTCCTGTTCGGGATAGTAGTATCTAGAACATTTTTCCTATTTTAGATGGTAGTATCCAGATAATTGTTCCTGTTCTGGACAGTAGTATCCAGAACGTTTTTCCTGTTCTGGAAGGTAGTATTCAGAATGTTGTTTTCTGTTCTAGAAGTTAGTATCCAGCATCCAGAAGTTCCTCTTCTGGATCGTAGTATTCAGAACGTTTTTTCTGTTTAGGATGGTAGTTTTTCAGAATATTGTTTCTGATCTGGTCGTATCCAGAATGTTGTTCTGTTCTGGATGGTAAGATCTGGAACGTTTTTCCTCTTTTGGATCTTAGCATTCAAAACGGTTTTTCTGTTCTGGATGGTAGCATTCAGAACGTTTTTTTCCTGTTCTAGATTGTGGCATCCATAATGTTGTTCCTTTTCTAGAAGGTAGTACCCAGAACATAATTCCTGTTCTGGATGGTACTACCCAGAACGTTGCCAGGATCTAGTCTATCTTTGATATCTGGGAAAACCTGTTGGGAACTTCTCCTGGACTTTCTCACCATGTATTGTAGTGTTATATACAGATACACTAAAAATGGTTTTATTCTGCAATGAGGAAGAATCCTTTACAACATCCCAAGACCCGCTCTCAAAAAAAAAAAAAAAAAAAAAAAAAAAGGTCATGAAAATCTTTCTAGTAGTTTTTACGTACAGTTGTGAACAGACAGAGAGAGGCAAAAACATAATGTAATTTCCAGGCTATAAGTGTCTTGCAGCTTAAACAGGAGTGCGGCTAGTCTATGGATTAATTCTGGCTAATGAGTCATTTTCACTTCATGCATGAACAAACCAATGCATTTGATGCAGCCAAGTTAAAGGCCATTGATGGGGCAGTTGACAAAGGAAACAAATTTGTTGCTGTTTAAAAGCAAGATTATTAAAAAAGATTTCAAGTTTCAAAGAGAGTATAATGCATTGGTTTTCGTCAGCAACCTGAACCCACATGGTTCAGACTGTAAAACGGTGAAGAGAGGTTGTTCTCCTCGGGTTTCAGTGTTCGGCTTAACCAGTCAGCAGGAGCACATACCAAACAATGATGTCACCTCCCTGAAGGATCCCCAAAATATGCAACTGCTTTAATAATACAACACATACTACAAAACTTTGCATGCTTAAGAAGGGCACATTCCCCCTCAGCATGGATCTGTGGGATTAAGCTTGGGGTTGTAACCTATGAAAAAACAATCAAGATCAATCTCATTAAGTCCTCATGTTTCTCTGACAAGGCACAAAGGTACCTTTGGGGACCTTGTGTCCTTCTATCACTCAACAGGAGGCTGATAAAGAAACAACAACCTTATGATTATGCATTCACTTACAGTATTCCCACTGCCAAGGACAGTTCGTGCCACGTTGTGAATCTAATCAGCCAGGAGTTGATCTTTTATACATATAGTCAAGTTTCCAAAATGCCTCTTCTGCCATCCTTCTGGTCAACTGTTCATCTTATATTTTTATCATGTTTGATGTAATATTTGAGTCTTTTTTTTTCTTCTAGTTATTATTTTGCAGAAATCCATCAAATTTACCCTCAAGCACAAAAGGAAATAGCACAGCAGAAGCATGAAAACAAAATGCCTGATGTCATTTAATAACATTAGATGTTCCTTTTCTCAAGGATTTGTTATTGTCCAGCCTTCTGTTCTATTCTTTATGAGGTTACATGAGTTTTTAAAGCAGCAATTTGTACAGAAGCCTTTCCTAAGCAGAGAGCATCAGTACTGAAATACACTGAACAAATATATAAACATACTTTTGTGTTTGCTCCTGTTGGACCAACATTCCACAGGCCACAATCAACAACCTGATCAACTCTATGTGAAGGAGGTGTATGGCAATGCATGACGCACACACCAGGCACTGACTGGTTTTTTGACCCCCTCCCATCAGGACAAACCTGTGTGATGGAACTGATTATCTCGGCAAAGAACAAATGTTCACTAATTTAGGCCTTGTCCACATGTCTCAGCTATCACACAAAACAAAAGATATTTTTCTCTGATTTAACCTGTCATCCACTTAAAAACGCAGATTTATACATAGAAAAGAATTCTTTAAAAAGCCTCCAACCAAACCGAAGATGTGGAAATACTCTGCACGTCTGCGTGTGGACATTTATAACCAGGGTTTTAGGGTTTGAAACATCACCGTCTGCGACAGAAAACACCATGACGTCACATGTGTAACCTTTTTTTTTTCCCCAACGGCATGGACGTCCTCAGACTGTGTTGGTGTTATCCATCGTCCAGCCGCTTTGCCTGTGTTTTTACACTGCCGTCAGTACCGCTCCACACAAACAACCAAAGACAAAGGACAACATTAATAAAAGTTATTTTCCATCACTTAACCATATTCCGTTAGAGACATGTTTAGTGGAAGTGACGTTGTGACACAGAAGGTTATTCTGATTGGATAGGATCAGGAGCGCTACGGCCGCCTGAAGGGTTGATATTCTGATGAATATGCTTAATAATGTGGTTATGCTGATAGATGTGGATGGATTTGTTTTTGAAAAACAAGGTCTTGTTAAATCATTTATTTTTACAGGCCGAATGGGGGAGGATATATTTGGTTTTACAAAAACCCAGCTGCGTGTGTTCATTGTCTTAGATTCATGAATATTATTAGATGGAAATGTTCTTTTCTGCATGTTGAAAAAGTTTTAGATCTTCGAGTGCAGCTCACGAGAAATGGGAGCAGACACATAAATGTTGCGTTTATATGTCTGTTCAGTGTATATGCAGGATGTAAAAACTTTGATGTAACAGAAGAGGACTAAGAGAGATGATCTACAGCAAGTATCAGAACGTTGACGGCGGTCCAAAGCTCGTCGGCCATTCAGCTGCAGTCAGCCAGAGATATTTTTTGTGTAATCTGACCTGTCAGCCCACATGGACAGTTCTGGGTTCTGCCAGCATGGCAGGGCGACGTCACAGCTTGGCCCCCCCACTCTACAGCCAGCAAGCTGCACCTCTCGTCACAGATTCACGTGGCGGTTGAGTATGTGTGGGGTCGGGCTGCAACTGGGAGCTGATTTAAAGTTGTTAAAAGTCACTGTATATCTACTGCAGATAGGGGAGAAATAAAAACCTCAGCAATGGACAGAGAACTGAACATGAACCGCGCCGAGACTTTCTCCTTCGTCAACCCCTGGATCCGATATTTCCTCTTCTTCTTCAGCTTCTTATTTTGGGTGAGTACAGTTGAACATTTGAAAGATTTCTTTTCTCCTGTCTCTGGAGATCATATCTTCCTACTATTTCTGAGCAAACAAATCAGCAGCTATCAGAGCTGTAGCTGTCAAAACAGAAAAGGAAGTCTGAAAGAAAAACCTAATAAATAATGAATGAGACGATATAGCAACCAGAACTCCTCTGCAAATAGCACAGACTCTCTACTGCTGCCTATTTTAACTTTATTACATTCATACATGGCCACTCGGATTGCCTGTGGCGAATGTAGAGAGGTACAGTCTTAGCAAATCAGCTGAACAATGACTCATCATGAGACCTTAAATACCTGGAAGCTGTGCACGCCTCCTGCCAGCATGTATCTGAATGTACAACAAGCTGCTTTTTTCTACAAAACACCAGCAGGAATTTGGGCTTTGTTTTATGCAAAGCAGTGCAATAAATTCAAAAAACACTTTTACACAAAGAGGTGTCACTGCAAATGTCAGTGAGCTGGTGAAACACGGGAGAAGAGGAATTACTTTTTTTTTTTTACATGCTTTAAAATATGTAAATAGCTCAGTTAATTTTTTTTTTCTAAGAATCACAAGCTCATCAGATGCTTTTTTTTTTTTTTTTTTTTTTTTTAATACAATAAATTATACGAATAATTTAAGGTTTATGATGAGTTTTCCTGAGTATCTTCCTATGTAAATTGGGAAAAACCAAAAGGCAATGGGGATAATATTCCATGTAAAATGTTAAAAATGGTGAAATTACCTTAAGTTGGGTATTAGCTAAAACGGAATGGCTGCATTTATAAGGAGAAAGAAACCAGACATCTAGCAAATAAATTTGTATTCTAAATAAAATAAAATGATACATTTGAAGAAATTCTGAGATTAAAATGGCAAATGCAGAATAAAATAGCATTTTCCACACCACTGCATTGCTCGATTGCTTCGTTTGATCACCTACTTTCCATAATGATGCTACCAGAGTTGCAGGCAGACAAATATGCATGGAAGTGCAGCAACAAGTAAAATTATTACTCTGCCCCCATTAATGCTGCTTATCTGATGCTTATAACGATTCTGGGTTGGAAGTTTTACACAGAAATTTACCACTTTACTGAATGAACATACCATTTATGATTTTCCTCTTGAGGTGAACACTTCCTACCTCTCTGTGTTTTAAGTTTTGCTTTTCGTTTTTTCTTTTTTTTTTTTTGTCTTTTTTAACCTGTAATTGATCCTTTGTGATGGTACAAACATCCGAATATGACTAAATGCATATTGTGAGCCACTTTGGTCTTTAACTTGCTTATTTCTGTCAAATTAAAAGTCCCGACTGTTTACCAGTTACATCTTTAAATCCATCATTTGCATTTGTTTAAATGAGATTTTAATCATGTAAATCCTGTCGGCCCCTGCACCATGGTGGTGAACGTGACCAGTAGCCGGGTCATTTGGCCTCTGATGACAACCCAGTCTATGTCTCACTACAGATGTAACTGCATTCATCTCTACACATCCAACACTGTGACTTGTGATGGTGCAATGCAGTTCTCTGCAGACTTAGATGCAACACACAGCGAGTTTGATGCTCGTCGTGCCACGTTTTTCACAGCAATTTCATTTCTGTGCTTACCTTGAAGTCATGATTGTTCACTTTTCAGCTAGGCTGCTAATCATGAATAATAAATAATTATATTTCAGATTGGAGTGAAAATTCATGGTTAGTTTTGTGGAATAATGACAATATAGATAGGTTCAGGTCCCGTTACATCATCTGGATGCAGTCCATGAAAACAGCAGTTTAGAGAGCATCCATCCTCTAATCATGACACTTCCATCAATCAGAACTTTTCTGGTGAGACGACGCTTGGACTGGACAGCTAAAGAATGGGAGACAGGTGGAGAAGATACTCTCATCCATCCATCAGAGCCACATAGAACCAAACACTCCTTTCAGGCTCAGTCATTCAATCACTTTCCTACTGCATGAACATACACATCACATCTGTTGCGAGCAAGCTTCTGCTGCTACATTAAATCCCAGTTCATCTGATGCTACACAGAAAAAGCAAAACGCTGTACTGCACACTGGCTGTGTTCGAGCCAATCAGCAATAACTGCAGCACTAGCAAGCACACACCCCAGCCTATGTTGACTTTGTTTATCAGACATAGGCTCAGAAGTGCACACTGCAACCCTAATCCATCAGGCCTTTGTCCCTACGTCACCGTGGCTCAGTTCAGCTGGCTTTCACCTCCGCACACAATCCGCAAGGAGAAGCCTGATTCATCCTTTTGAAAAGCCTGAAAACAGAGCTAAAGCACATCTACTCTGTGATATTTTTCCTTTTTACAAATACTCACTGCCACCCGTGCACTCATAAGCACATGCAGCTGAACAAGATACTGGGAAATTAAATACAATGTGCACATACTCCTCTACAACAGAGCCTTATAAATAATGTTTTCTAAAGCTTGGAAGCACTTGTGTGCATCCTGTTTCATATGTTTGGCCAATTATTGTCTTGTCAAGGTAGATTATTGATTCAAAAATAGTAAAACCTACTTTTTCAAAGCAAACAATTTACTTCTCCAGAGTTCATACAATATGGATTGTAGATGAAGGCCAGTCAAACAAAACGTACACTTCTTTCACGGCTCATTATGCCTCGGACCACGTTACCTCCTGACCTCCAGAAATCTGATGCAGTCCTTTCAAACAGAAACATAAACAAATCCATGATTATTAAGGTGGAACAAAAGCTTTCTTTATACACAAAGACACACACTTCCATGCACACACAATTAGCAATCAGGAGAATAGCAGTGGATGTGGAGGCTGGAAATGAAAGCACAGTTATACGGCTTCTTATTCAAGGCAAGACAAAGAATCAAAAAGGGAAGGAAATTAGTGTTGACAATGCTATCAACAGCAAGAACCAGCAGCACCTGCTTTCCACCCACTTTGTATTTTTAACTGTGAGCATATTGTTGAGGTGAATCTTGCACCTTCTGCAGCCTTACAGCACATCCTTGCAGCAATCATATTACATACAGCACACACACATGGTGACACACTTAAAACAAAGAGGTAAAGCTGCTTCCAATAACAACCACAAGTCCCAAATCAAGGCCGAGCTTGATGAAAATGATCTCAATTCTGGCAAAAACTGGGGGGAAAAAACAGGATTTTCCAACATAAAAGCTCCTGTAGACCAAATCTGATTTTATTCATTTGCAGCTCTGCATCTACAAGCTTCTAATTTACATGATTAAAGCAGAAACCAGCATGTTTTGCATTCTTCCCAGCTGATAGCAATCACTTTGGTTATCATGCACTCATAAAATGATGCTGTTAGATGGTTGCATTGTTGTGCTTACACAGCATTACACAGAAAAGTCTTCCTTCCTTCCAAACACCTGGGATCACCAACTCAGGACCTCTTGGTCCAGTGTCCTGCAGGTATCTGTCTGTGCTCCTGCATCAACCCACTTGGGTCAAATGGAATTATTTTCTAACAGCTTGTTGTGACGATTCCCACAAGTCTCTTAACAAGCCATTAAAAGTCTGGACTTGGTGGTCCGCTTTATCACGCTCAGCCTCACGGTGTGGCTGGAGCATATTCCTACCCCTACAGCGGTGAACTTGTCCGTTACAGTGCTACAAAGTATGAACATACAACCATTAACACACATTTATGACTAATTCAAAATCCCGCTTGCACTAACATGAAAGTTTTCAGACAGTGGGAGGAAATTGGAGCAGCCAGCCAGAGAAAACCCACACAAGACTTCACACAGAAAGGCCACAGCTGAGGTTCAAACCCTCCACCTTCTCTCCGCGAGGTAACATTAAAAAGGCATATCAGCACTAACCTGATGTGACCTGCAGAAAGTCTGGAAAAAAATAACATGAGAGGAAAATGTAAATATGTCCCTGGCAACCATTATTAATATAAAACACGGACAAACTGCACATCGTGTGCTTTTTCTGCAGTTTTGCTCTGCCTGACTAATTGCAAACTTATATAACTGGTGCTGAAATTTTCAAGCAGACTGAAGAACAGCCATAGTAACCATAAGTGCAATTAGTGGGCTCAGTTTGCCAGCTTTTATTTGGCTCAATGTCTATGAAAATGAACGTCTCCTCTTTTTGCAGGTTTTCTCCTTGTTGATTGTTGCAATTGGGGTGTACGCTAAAGTCCAGAAAGCTACAGGTATGCACAGAGACATGCTTCCTTATAAACCTCTCCGTATGATCAGCTGGAATGTTTTTTTTTTATTTTTCTGTTGTTTGATCAGTTCACTTAAGCATTTAGCCCAGCCTTGGGTTCAAAGTGAAAAATAAAACTGTTTCTCTGGTGGTAGCCTGTTTTAGTTACAAAATACTAGCAAATACACAGAGAAAACATTCATTCTGTGTCACGTTTTGTGTTTTGGATTTAAGCTTATTCTTTAATCTACCTGGTGTCTTTATTTTTAAATTTAATTTGTGGTATAAAGTTGATGGACAGCAGAAAGGATTAACCTGTGCTAATCCTAGTGATCATGCCTCCAATCAGGTATAATCCTCTGACAGATAATTGATGGTTTCAGATCATGTGGGCAGCTTGTGAAGGGAGAGACAAGGCAAAAATAGAAAACAGTGCATGGGATTCAATTCATTTCAATAAAGATTAGAAAGGAGGGTAGGAAAGTGGAACAGGAAGTGCAGGTGGACAGCAGCTGGGTCAGCAGCTATTTAAACAAACTTTTCCTGTTTTCCGCCAGACACGGTGCGCGACACATTCCTGATCGACCCAGCGATCATCCTGATTGTGGTGGGGGTGGTCATGTTCTTCATCACTTTCTGTGGCTGTATTGGAGCCCTAAGAGAGAACATCCAACTCCTCAAAACAGTAATAGTCCAAAAACATACATTATTTCTGATACTTGATGCTGGTGTTTTGTTTCTGATAGAAACAAATTTCTTACAAAAAGTAATGATTTTTGTGTTTGGTCAACTATTTCTCCTTTAATAACAAGACTTGGTCGTGTATTATACGCTGTTGGGAAGCCTGATCGGCCAGGCTTATTACGAGATAAAACCAGCAGCAAACTTCCGGCAATTAAAAGTGAAGCCTACGTCGAAGAGCCTCAACTCCCACTTCATCCACTAGAGGCTCCAAAACAAAGCAAATCCCCAAAGACTCCCATGTTAAAAAGACCAACTTCTCCGCAGAAATAAACATGTTTACAGCCTGGTACAAAAAAACTGTTTAGGTTTAATAGGTCAGGTTTACCTTCATGACAACTGGGTTTGTGTGTGTAACCCATTTCTATGTCCTTTTGATTGACTGGCTGCAAGAAGGTAGTGTTAAATCACAGTTTTTAGCCAGTTAACAGCATGACTTAACTGTAGTCCAATTACCTTTGTTAGCTAGTTAGCTTCTGTTAGCTCCAGGTTAGCTTGATTAACTCTTAGCTACAGGCAGGTTGGAGTTGATAGATGTCAGTCATCCACCCTGCACTAGTCACTCTTTGCCCAGTGTTGTATTTTCATAAAAACGTGATGCTGCCAAGATGGTGATGGTGGGAACCACCCAATGAGCTTCAATTCAGCTTTTCAGAAACCTACAGGTGACGTCACCGAGGCTCTGCCCCTCTTTTATACAGTCTATGGATACAACTTATAAGTGGAGAGAGCAACACATGTAAATATGTCACAAAAATGTGCCAAATTCTCCACAGTATAGTCTAGTTGGTTGCTTAAACTGCTTGATGGACTGGAAGATGAAAAAAACCAACATTTATTGACCATAATCAGGGAGCTCAGTACGCTCCTTGTCATGCTGGTCATCAGCCTGGTCATAGTTTGCTGTAGGATGACATCCCAGTGCTCAACCAGGAGCTGTAGAAGGTAAACCAGTGTGGTAGTTTTGGTCCCTCCCTTTACGAACAGCATAGCCAAGCTAACTCCATAAATGTTCAGGTGGGTTGAGGTCTGGATCTGTTAGGAGGGAGGGCGGAGTTATCCTGGACGACAGAGATGTGTCCCAGATTCTGGAGATATGAGACTGCCGCTGTGCCAATCAAGTGCACACCTAGCAACACTTGAATCATAGGAATGAAAACACATATAGTATATAGCAGGAGATTTTGGCTAATTTGGGGAGGGGGATTGGGGGGTTACTACCTACACATTAATCTGTGTAGCCAATTTAACAGAAGCGCCATCGCTACACGTTATACCTTGGTGTGAAGACGACTTATCAGGCTTTCCAACAGTGTATGAAGACCAGTTTAACAGAAACAATCACACAAACACACATTTTTTGTGCCATGTTCATGTGGTTAAAATTACACGGAATCCAAAGCCAAGTTTTTATAAGTGTGAAAATTACTGTCATTTAGTCATTTTTATATTTTTGGTCTTTTTCTTTCTCTAGTTCTCATTCAGTCTGACATTGGTCTTCCTCACCCAGCTGGCGATAGCAATTCTGGGCTTCTTTTACTCCGATCAGGTATCTGCCTCTTCAAACACCATTCTATGTTCTGGCTGAGTAATTCTGTAATATGAGGCCGCTTTTAGGTCACATTTGTTCTCCAGCTCTCCCTCACAACAACAGCACCACCATCAGCTGTTAGCTGCATTGATTTAGTACAGTCTTTACAAATGTACAAAGCAAGTAAAAACTGGGTAAACTACACAACTTAATATGGCAGGCGTCCAAACTCTGACAGGTTTAGTCTTATCCCACAAGGTATATGTCTTCTTATATATATATATATATATATATATATATATGTATATAAATATATATATATGTATATATATATATATATATATATATATATATATATATATATATATATGTATATAAATATATATATATGTATATATATATATATATATATATATATATATATATGTATATAAATATATATATATGTATATATATATATGTGTGTGTGTGTATATATATATACATATATATATATATATATATATATATATATATTAACATTAGTTGATCTATAAACCATGAAAACACGTCTTTGTTGTGTTTTCCAGACTGAATGAAAAGATGCAATATAACATGAAAGAATAATTAAATGTCATTTTGTTTTATCATAATCAGTCTTTATTTGCCATCATTTCCAGGCTATAAAAGCCCCAGAATGTAAGCTGCACCTTCACCGACCGTGCAGCAGCTTTATTTCTTTGTTTGTTTGTTTTGTATGATGATGATGTTTGCATGAAGCTCAAAATGACTAGTTAGTAAGTAAAAATCCCTAAACTAGCCGCAATGTTTAAGCCGCAGGATTCCAGTCATGTTAAAAAAGTAGCAGACTCTAGACTGGAAGTTATGGTAGAGAGAACTTTTTTATGGAAAGAAATGCAACATAAAGTGATTTCTATTTAATGTGCAAAAGCCTCATCTTTACCCATCAGGCCCCCCAGACCACAAATATAGACCACAACATATTTACACGCACACACATGAACACACCCACATACATATATATATGATGTTTTAAAAGTTCTGTCCTAACACTCATCAGAGTAACACGGCAAGTTTAAATAAAGGGTAAAATAGTAAAATAATCATTTAAAATAAAGTAAAATAAGGTGGAATAGCGGTTAGCACTTTGGCCTCACAGCAAGAAGATCACAAGTTCGATCCTCGGCTGGGGGGAGGCTCAAACAGTGGCTTTTCTGTGTGGAGTTTGCATGTTCACCCTGTGTATGCGTGGGCTTGTTATGTTAGGTGAACTGGTTACTCTAAATTGCCCCTAGCTGTGAATATGAGTGTGAATGTTTGTCTCTTTGTGTTCGCCCTGCGATGGACTGGCGAGCCGTCCAGGTGTACCTGCCTCTCGCTGCTGGAATAGGCTCCAGCTCCCCCGCGACCCTTCGTCAGACTAAGCGGTTCGGATGACAAGTTAATAAAATAAAACGCCCTTCTGTATGTTTTTTTAATCTCATTTTAGGAATAAACAAGAGATCAGCCGTGGTAACTTGAGGTCTCTCTGGAAGTTCACAAACTTAAAGCAAGTTGCATAAACATTTAGGAGTAAAACCTTTAAGAGCTTTAATAACCGATAAACGTCTTTTAATTGGTAGAACAACCATGCCGTCAGCAATTAACTGGCGATCTGGGGACACAGTCACTTGACTAAAAAGGAAAATCAAACAAAGGAATAAAGCAGCAAAAGCAATCAAGTTCTTTTCTCTTTTTTCAAAGCAGACTCTTGAAACTAAACATTTTCCCATTTGCATGTTGATAGTTGATTACACTGGCTTATTGCTTCGCAGACGTCGTTGTTCTTCACATCCATTTGGTTTTTACAACACAGTCCTGACAGATGTGATAATGAGGCTGAGATCCCTTTTGTGGCTTCATTTCAAAGGAGACAATCAAGCTACAGTAAATTGGGATTCTGTGTGAGGAAGACCTCGTCTAATTTACATTCCACAAGCGGAACAAGTGCCCAGAAAGATAAAGAAAAGTTGTGATAAACCTATAAAAGTTGCGTGTTTGCTTTTTATTGTGACTGATCGTGTGAAGCTTTAAACATTGCTAAATGGATTTTAAGCTCCACATGATCAAATTAGTTGCATTACTCTTTGAAAAAAGACAATAATAGACTTAATGTTATATTTTAAGGTTTGGGGATCTTAATGCCACCTTCTTAACCAGGCAGGGAAAACATCTCTCCAGTAGCATCACATTAGGAGGGAATAAAAACACAACAGGCAACATGTGCTTTCATCAGCGTGTGGTGGCCTGATGCCTGGTGATATCCCTCCTCTCCCCTGTGCATTCTGTCAGCGCTCGGACTTCCTGCTGCTAAACAGAGCAGTTTAACACCCTCCAAGCATCCTTCCTCGCTAAATGATTCAAATGCCTCGGCACTTCAAAGTGGAACAAAATGTTCCATTTCAACAGCTTCCTTAAAGGAGACTTTGCTGCTAATGACACAGTGTGACGGTGGGCTCCAACGACGCCACGAGGAAACGCAGACACACAGAGAGGCGCAGAAGGGAAAGCTGCAAAAATACCCACACTATTTAGCTAAAGTACTCCAGGATAACAGGATTTATCAACACAACCTGTTCCAGTGCAGCCTGCAATTTGAATAGCTCACAAGCCCTCAGCAAACAGCTCACAGAGGTTCATTTCCAGCTTAATGAAATTTTAAAGTTCGGCGGCTTATTAGCATACAGTGCCCTGATTAGCATTCATTACATCTGAGCTAAGAGAGTAAAACTACAGCTCCACTTTTTTATTGTACGGAACTTAACGACGAACGTCCTCATCAAAACTGTGACAGTGGAAATAAAAATGATAATAACGCTGCTGAGAATAAAAAGGTGACACACCAGGATAGAAATTCAAGCTTGTACTGAGTTTAAATGCTCATTACAGAATATTCATTCAAATAAATGTAATTTATAGGCCATTGAGGTTTTGTTTATTCAGCTCCCGTGGAGCTGATAACAATAAAATGATCCAACCAAATGTTCGTGTTTCAGCGATTATCTGCCTCACATCAAACCTGCTTTCTGTATGAAACATGCTGCATGTGTTTACTTATAATGGAATCATGACATTATTGCAGCTCTGATGCCGTCTCAACATACAGTAGAGCTGCAAAATATATTGTCTGTGCATCATCATCGTAATGTATGTGTGTGTAGTAGTCACTCACAAGCACCGTAAGAGGCAGATGAGCTCATTACGTCCCCCGGCCTGCAGACATGGATGGGGAGCGCGTCCATTTTCGTTTACAACTTCTCCAACGCAGACAGTCATGACTGAAATGTGACAGAACAAAACATTTACTCAGGATGCATCATGATAAAACCAAGAAATAAATTCTAACAAGAATAACTTGAGAAAAACATCCACGGAAAGGTCAGTGCAGGCGGACTGTTAACAAGATGGCAGAAGTTAAATTCAAGTCATCTGCTGAAAAATCCTGCATTTTTTCATGTTGCAAGGGTCAGGAAAAAAATGGCAATGCCTTTTTTTTTTTTTTACCAATATCATTCAGTCCTAAAATACAACCAACAGGATGCTTTTATAAAATGGTGTTTGTCCGCATCAAACATGCATAATTTATTCTTATGATCCATATGCTGAGCAGACTTATGCTGCAAGAAATTTTACTTCAGACTAAAAGGAAATCCTGCAGCTGAAGCTCCAAGAAGACCTCTAACATACATTCTGATAGTATATGACTATGTTGCACAGCCCTGTGACGGACTGGCAACCTGTCCAGGTGTTTCCTGCCTCGGGATAGGCTCCAGCTTCTCCACAACCCTCCATGGGAACAAGCGGTTCAGAAAATAGATGGATGGAAATGATGCACCTTTTATGTTAGGATTGAAACACAACAAAGTAGATTAAACCCAAAAGGAAAACCACCTGGTTGACAATTCTTTGAAAACAATGTTAAGGTGAATTTTACTGGTCCCAGTTATGTTCTGGTGGGATTTTACAGCATCAGCCAATATGAGATTACACATAAAGGCACTTTACAATTTAGCATTAATGCACCAGGAGTAATTAACAGAACCAGTAACCCCCACGCCACTGAGCACAGACATCTGCAGCTGACTCACTTCTGGCCATTTTCATTAAGATTTTATGTTTTAACACCTGAAGTTGTAACAAAGTTGGAAGTAAAACTTTTGCCGTGTCCATAAACGACCCCTTTTCCCTTCTTGCAGACGCGGGACGCTTTAGGAAAGTTTGTGAAGAAGGCAATTGTGCACTACAGGGATGACCTGGATCTGCAGAACCTGATGGATTACATCCAGAAAGAGGTGCTCTGGCCAATTTCAGCCTGATCGAGTGCTTGTGTTTGTGTCCACAGCTATCCAAATCACACAAGTCAAGCGATTGATCACAGTTACTGCCTTATTCGATGCATCTCAGCTCTAAACAAAGGAACTAGAGACAGAGAACACAGAGCTGAATGCCTCACGTTTATTTATTTCTGCCCTTTGTGAGCATTTTCCACATGAGCGCTTCACGTAAACATAAACTTCCTGCAACTCTGTGGGTCTCTTCATGTGATATTCCTCTTCCATCTGCACCTACTGGCACAAATGTGAGCCTGGGCTTTCCCAACAGCGAAGCCCAGACTGGCAGGATGGAGAGGAAAAACCAAAACCAGACTTGTGCTGTCCTGTCTTTCCTCTTCTTCTTTGCTCAGTTCAAGTGTTGCGGCTGGAACAACTACACAGACTGGTCCTGGAACCTCTACTTCAACTGTACACATGAGAACCCCAGCTCCGAACGCTGTGCTGTGCCTTACTCCTGCTGCACTCCTGTTCCTGGAGAGGTGCGTTCCCGTCTGTGCAGCAGCGTGGATGAGCTGAAAGCAAGCCGTTCTTAAAACAATGTGATGTGGAAGTGGAGGCATCTAATCACTAGATAAAGAGCTTTCTGAGTGATGTGAAGTAACTAGATGAGAATCTCCAACAGGCATCAAATGCAGCCGTCAATAAAGCATCTACAAGTTGTCAATCTGCAGGCAACATGAAACACACTAATCAAGGCTCTCGGAATGAAATAAAAAGAAATCACTTTGCTTTTTCACGGAAGCAGATAAGATGTTTTTCCCCGTCATTGATACAAAGAGATTATCCTGGTTCCAAACCGCAGCATGTTTTATGTCAGCATCTGGGATCTGTTCAGCAACTTAAACAGGTCTGATGCTGGTCTATTATTCTCCATGATCAGAGACACAATCAACCAATCAGAGCTCGCATAGCAGGGCGGATACTAGGAGAAGGATCAGTCTGCATACTTAGCTGTGTACAAGAGAAGCAACAAATAACAGTGACAGGAGGTTGACATACGTCCACACCCAGAACTATCCTGATAACAGTCAACTAGTTTCCTCTATAGAATGACAGAGAGCATTAGAGAATAAGTAGCTGAGGTCTTTTACTGCTCTTATCCCTGGAATATCCGGAGATGCTGCATAAAATATGTTTATAAACAGAGTTTTTAAATTATCATTGAATTCGATCCTAGTCAACTAAAAGTCCCGCCAGCTGCACGGGTCTCACTGTGCAGCATCCTTTCGTCATGATGGAAATGGGCGCGTTTGCTGTTGTTTTGAAAGCCCAGAAGCCAGGAGGGTTATTCTTAATATATATCATGGGTAAAAAGTCCAGACTGTAAGCGGGTCAGCTGAGCACCTGGACCGTGACAGCTACAGAGCCAAACTGTTGTGCATGCAGAACGTGGTTCAGAGTCTCTTTCTAAATTAAGTAAGGTCATCCATCAGGAAAAAAGGAGAAAAAAAACATTTACATATAATATAAACGCAATTGCATATTTGTGAAGGCATTAATGAAGTCCTCACAGAAATGGAAGTTAGCCATCTTCAGACCAGCTATACTATAACAGATGTTTGCTTTTGAGCTGATAACAAACCAGATGGTCCTCTTTGGCAGCAGTAAAAGAGAAAAAAGAATAATCAATTCTTTGGAGACACGTCCGTCCTGTAATGGAGAAGTTCTGACTTGCATGTACGGTGATGAACCCAGTCTGCCGGCAGTGATCTTCAGAGGTGTTAATGAGTTCATGCAGTGATTTTTACTGCAGAGCAGAGGTTTGTGTTATGAAATGGCTCTATACAACACAACTGTCCTGCACTAGTTGTCAGCCTGGTCCCTGGCATACAGAGATTTCGTTGGGTCATGAATAATGACCTCCAGCATGGAAATTATGTTTTACCGACGTTTATCTGTTTTTGTTCAAGATAACACCAAAAGTTATGGATGGATTTTCATGAAGTTTTAAGGAGTTGTTGGAAATGTGAAAAGGAAGAACTGATTTAATTTGGGTGGTGATCCGGATCACCGTTTGGATCCCGGAACTTTTTGAAGGCTTTGGTGGAGGTTTGTGCCCTCTGAGTGTTTTTCTAGTTTATTTATCAAATCAGCAAGTTCTTTATCAGCTTTACTAGAATAAATGTTATTGGAAAACGTTGATAAATGAGTTCTGCAAATATATAAAGTATACATTTGCATAATTTATCACTTTTAAAACAGTTGATTCATTTCTTTTTTGTAATATATTCAATGAAGTAAAGGCAGTAAACACTTTATATCAGTGTATCCTGGTTCTGTTGTACAGCCTGGTTACTCTTTTAGCTCTCTGAGAAACAACCATGGCAATAAGATCTAAAAAAAAAAAAAAAAAGCCAGAAGATCATCAGCACAGAGTTAAAGCTGTGCTTGTGTTTGTGCTGATGCAGGTGAAGCTGCTCAAGCAAACATGAAGAATATGCCGTACTGACTGCTGATACACCGTGCAGGTTATTTAATGTTAGCCGCTATTTTAGCACAGCTGGAGGATTTCTAACCAAGTTATGATACTTAATGTTGTCGAGAGCAAAGCCAAGGCTGCAGTAAACGCAGTACTCATGAATACATCCATTTGTAAATAGTTTCATAGCGTGCATCTAATCCCTCTGCAGACACAGCAGCACAACTTAAAAGCCACAGGTGATGAAAAAACTAAAGAGCTCATGTAGAGCCATCACAGAGATATTGATTAAGCATCATGCTACATGGCAAACAGATCACAGCAACCTTTTCCAACATGGGTGAAAAATCAATTAATTAAATGGCAGAAGAGCCGATGCAGTGCTGCAACCTGCTGGTATCAGGCTGCAACTTCATGCTGCGTCTGCACGGCTGCATCAGAGCTCAACAGTCTTCATCGCGCACACACACACACACACACACACAAGGCTGAAATGCTCCCTTGCTGTTTGCCTGCTTCCTTCCAACTCATTAGCCTTTTTCAGCACTCCTTTCAGTATCACAAGCATCATAGTTTGTTAATGTACAATAAATAGAAGCAGCGTCAAAATAGCAGAGTAAAAGTCCCCCCAGTGAACAGATCTTTATGTGGCATTCAAGGTCATCTTTAAAACTCACGTGTCTCTGCCTCTCCTTTCACGCAGGTTGTGATCAACACCATGTGTGGTTTTGGGGTTCAGACCCAAAACTACTTGGAGGCAAACAAGTCAATCTACCCAGTAGGCTGTGCAGATAAGGCCGTGATGTGGATCGAGTCTCATCTGTTGCTGGTGGGAGCTCTCACACTGGGTCTGGCCTTGCCTCAGGTAACCCCACGCATTCACATCATTAATGCACATTGTGCACTAACGAGCCAACAGCCGATTCAGAGCCGAAATAGACTCTAGTTTTGTCTTAAATAAGATCACACACATCAATGTAGGCATCAAAGGTGGCTTGCTGGATAGAATAGCAGAGCGATCGACATATTGACTGGACCTGCTGCCTTTAAGATGGACTGGCACGGTGCACTGGGATGCAACCAGCAAGTCTTCATCAATCAGACGTCTGCACTGATCCTGAAGTACAGACCGCATGGAGCCCTTTCTCTCTTCAAAAATTCCACGTTCATGTTTGGGTTCTTCAGCGGAAAGTAGACCATTTCCCTGTGGAGAGAAAACTCTAAAAAAATCAGTAAATGTGATTTAAACTGAGGGGTTATACGTAGCTAGCAACAGCGAGGCATAAAGGAATGATGAGACTAACTACACATTATACCTCCATTACACTGCCTCTGATTAAAAGTGCAGCTTATCATGCAACCTCAGCGCAAGTCTGTGGCTGATGATGTAACATTATATGTTTAAAAGGAGACAATATCGATTATATCCCTCTACACACCAGGAAAGGCTGAAAAACACACGTAAAATCCTGCAGCAGTGATTTACTTTTAATATCTCAGGCCAGAATGTGAGATTAACCGTGAAATCTTATTAGCACTTGTCAGGAGCTGTATCGAAACAATTACTCCACTCACTTATCATAATGGCCGAGGTAGAATCACACAACATAGCAGTGGCTCTTCAGCCTGAACTCGCTCAGCAGCATCGCCTGATTGGGTCCCCAGTGGCACAAGGCATGTGATCCGAGTCCTGTCAGAAGGCTCTTTACTACTTTTTACAACACTACTTTGTTGTGTTTCAATCCTAACATAAAAGGTGCATCATTTCCATCCATCTATTTTCTGAACCGCTTGTTCCCATGGAGGGTTGTGGAGAAGCTGGAGCCTATCCCGAGGCAGGAAACACCTGGACAGGTTGCCAGTCCGTCACAGGGCTGTGCAACATAGTCATATACTATGTATGTTAGAGGTCTTCTTGGAGCTTCAGCTGCAGAATTAGTATTCAGCTGGCTTTGATGTGTGGTCACTTTAACGCTCATGTTTTCTTCTTCATCTCACACACCCCCAGTAAACCCTTCCTGACTTTGTCTGCATGACAAGCCACATTAAATAGTTCATTATTAAACTTTGCAGTCCAACGTGTGCGTTCTGTGATGTGCTCTAATCCTGTAAATGGGATTATAATTATTTCAAGTGACTTATTCTATCCGACATCATTTAAACACATTTCCACCAGCGCTAAATGAGCATGAGAACTTCCCTCTGAGGGACTTTGAGATGCTCCACGCGGCTGCAGTTACCACACGTCTTTTCTGTGATCTGAAACGGCTGCTGCTGTCCTCTAGATTGCAGGCATTGTGCTTTCGCAGATGCTCATCTCTCAGATCCAGGATGAGATAACCTCGGCGCTTTGAAAGCAGGAGGAGACGCCGGGAAGAAAAGAACTTACAGCACGTCTTCCTGCTAGAGCAAGGACTTTTCTTTCTTTTTTTACTGCTGCTGTATCGATGTTGGAGTATAAATCTAGTTGTTGCCTTCAGGCTTTCTGCTGCAACGCTCTTTACCGTTTTAATTCAACATGGTATTTGTATTGATAGTGACATGAAAGTTTATTCTTTAAACATTTTTTCTAAATAAAGTCCAGTTTAAACAGCTTTATGGTTTGTATTTATTGAGACATTTTTATTGATTAGAGGCAGTTTTTGAAAGCTAGAAGAATAAGAATAACATTTAAAAGCTGTATGAAATAGGAATATGCAAGCTTTGGTTGATTTTGTAACCATATAATAATCATAATTAGTGTAAATTAAACCAGAATATGCTTTAAAAGGTCAAAACTCTGAAATATGGAACCTCTCTTTAAAAATTAGGCTTAGATTTAGGTTTATGCAACCAAAAACTACTAAACAAAAGAAAATGATTAAAATCATTACAGCAAATGTGAAACAGCACATTTAAACCACAGGAACTTATCTGATTATGTATATATATACATATGTAAATTGCTTTGGATCAAAGTGTCTGCTAAATGACTATAGAATAGAATAGAATAGAATAAACCAGTATGTACCAGATGGTCCTACGTGTGCATTTGACTTGCAGAGTGGAAAAACTCAGCTGTTCTTTTCAGGGCAGCAACATGCTAAAAGAAAAAGCCTGGACATTTTTATTTTGGGACAAAAAATAAACACATTTAGGTTTTAAGGCGCCTCATGCAGCACATCTGATCAGGTTACAGGAAGCAGCTTTTTTTAAATGTATGTTTTAGCATCAGTTGCTATTAAAACTGATTATTCTTGTAACTTTGACAGAATCTGGAATCTGTTGCTTCCTGATCTGAGCTTTGTAAACTTAACAAAAGAACCTTTTGCTTTGTTTACGTCCAGATAATGAAGTCAGGACACTTTTCCAAGTAAAAACACTCTCAGCTTCTGTTCAGGAGCGAAACAGATTCACTGATAATGAGTTCAGTCATTTACAGCTGTGATTATGTTTCTAGTTACACCCACTTAGAAAGCTACGGACTTCATATCCTGCATTATACACAACGCTGCTTGTGTAAAACTTAGACACTGAAGTCCGTTTCCAACAAAGACTTAAAGAGGAAAGGAGCTGAAAACTCAGTGTGAATGAACGCTGTCCTGCAGGTTTCATACCAACATGAGCTTCCAGTTCATCAATTTAAATCTATATGAATCATTAAAATGCAATGAATCTTCGGCAGCTAAAGGCTTCAGAATAACTGATATGATACACCCAAAAGGATATTAGCATGCCCAAAAGCAGGCTAAGTTATTAATAACCACAATCTATTTGACTTGTTTCTATGTCTGAGGGAGACGGATGAACACAAAGTATTTTGTTGTACTTACTGGGTGCTTCTCACATCGGCACACAGCAATATTTCACTGCAGCCATTTGCTGAAATGTAAACTTCCTTTTCTGGAATGTGATTGAAAATTTAGCCAACATAACCCCACAGTCAGAAAACACAATCCAGTTTATTCAGGTAGCGCATTTTAACACACACGGTTCCAAGTGTGCTGCAGAGAATTAACACACAGAAACACTAAAAAACAGCCAGAAAAATCAGACAAAAACAGGAAATACTAGAATATATTAGAAACATCTTATTTGGCTCAAGGAAGTCCTGAGTACTCCTGTGTACATATTCCTGCCTATTAACAGGTAGAGGAGGGGTTTCCACAAGTAACACCTCAAACAACTGTTTGTACTTCCAAATACATGTTTTCATCTGTCTGTCTGTCTGCAACATAACTCTAAATGTTACGGATGGATTTTGGTTACATTTTCAGGAAATCTCAGAAATGGAACATTTAAGGAGTGATCTGGATCTGGATCTGGATCTAATCCAGGAAGTTCTGAAAGCATTCTTTAGTATGTGGAGATAGCTTGCCATCACATCTTCTAACCTAACATTTAATGTCCAGAATCACTGGGAACAGGAAAAAACCATAGGCTGTATATAAAAGATGGGCGGGGCCTCCGTGACGTCACCCGTAGGTTTCTGAAGAGCTGAATTGAAGCTCGGTGGGCGGTTCCTACCATCGCCATCTTGGCAGGGGCATGCGTGTCGTCTCCAGGAAAATACAAATATGGGCAAAGAGGTGGAGCTGAGAGGGGGGGCTGTGAGCGTCATGGTGGATGATTGACATCAACCGAACACCGAGCTTTCTGTAGCTAAGAGCTAACCAAGCTAACCCGGAGCTAACCAGCTAACGGAGGTAAGCGGGCTAAAGCTGAATAACATTGTTAACCGGCTAAAAGAAAGTTGTTCTATGTTCTTCTTACTTTTTTTTCTTTTTTTGTGTTCTTATGACTTGAAGCGAGAGATCGGGTACCTGTCAATCAAAAGGACACGCCCCTAATATGCTGAACTTGGATTAAATTACTTTTAAACGGGTGAGTTAGAAAAAATTCACTCCCCCTACAGTTGTCATGAAGGTAAACCTGACCTATTAAACCTAAAATGGATTTTTAACGAGGCCGTAAACATGTTTATTTCTGCTGTAAACATGTTTATTTCTGCTGTAAACATGTTTATTCCTGCTGTAAACATGTTTATTCCTGCTGTAAACATGTTTATTTCTGCTGTAAACATGTTTATTTCTGCTGTAATCATGTTTATTCCTGCTGTGAAGTTGGTCTTTTTAACATGGGAGTCTATGGGGATTTGCTCTGTTTTGCAGCCCCTAGTGGATGAAGGAGGAACTGCAGTTTTATACACTTCCGCATAGGCTTCACTTTTTACCGCTGAAGGCTCCGTCCATCTTTCATATATGGTCTGTGGAAAAAACACAAGAAGACATCATGGTAGGTGCTAAATACACTGACAGCTAACCCAGAAGGCTGCTGTAATTTACTTTAATGTTACAGCCATTTACTTCGTCTTGGTGTGTCCGGGCATGATTATTATTGCCATTATCTATCCTGATGATCAATCACAGAGATAACATCTTTAATCATGGAAATCACCAGTTTTAATAGAAAAACCATATTATCATAATTAAATGGATAGAAATTCCATGTCTGCTGATTTCTCAAATCCAGTCTTGATTTCTGCTGGATTTTATTCAGGATTTACTCATCTATATGGAACAACATGGCAGGTAACTGAACACACTTATTCCATATGTAGCTAAATCCCAAAAAGCAGCTTAAATGTCATTAAAGGAGCAGAAAGGTTTCAGTAAGGTGTGTTGTTGAGCACTGCTCCCTATGCCCACCTGTCTGCATATGAGTGTGAAAACACTCAGCTTTATGGAACAACATGTGGAATTTAATTTATAATGGTTATGTTTACTTACAGCAGAAGTAGAGCAAACTGCGGCCTCTTGGCTCTGACAGGCTTCTCCAGTTTGGAAATGAAGCTGTTGACTCTTCTCTCTCTCCAGACTCTTTAGTTCCTAAAGAAACCTGCTTGAAAATCTGAAGAGGAACCTTATTTTTCGTTTCACAGTGAAGAACGTGCATAAATCATAGAATCTATGACATTAACGCTACGCATGTACGTGCAAAGATCGTCTATAGTGACAGACATCACACTCCAACACAAAATCAATGTTAAACTGGTTCAGTCGGTTTCTTTAGCCCGCATTCCTGTGCTAACACCTGTTGCTAGTTTACTGGAGCGTTTTATATGAAGGGAAGGCCGCAAAAGGAGAGAGGAGACGGTGACTCAGGTGAGCGCGCGGCCGGACCGGCAGGTAAACGGAGAGACCACGTGTGACGTCACTTTACCCTCCAGATTAAATGAAATGAAAATTTAATTTTAAAAAAAATTTAAATTAATTAAATTTACGTCTTTAGTTCTTCACTTGGGGATTTTTCAATCCAAGAATAGTATTTTTTCTAATAACCCGTTTAACAATTTTATTTCTGAATTCAGGTATTTAAATTTATTAATTTAAATTAAATTTTTTTTTAAAAAATCACAAAGATATATAGTAATAATACACAGAAAACAGTAAAATTTTGCTTCACAGATGGTTACTGGATCAAGATGTGATTGGCTCATTCACCACATGATGGATGTATGAAGCAGATCAGAACTGCTTGGAGTTGAAGTGGATAATAAACTGTCATGGTCTAAACACATCAATAAAGTAGTGTGTAGAATGGGAAGAGGTCTGTCAATGATCAAAAGATGTTATTATTTGTTACCCCATGACATGATTGCAGATGTTATAAAAACGCTTGTATTGTCTCAGTTAGATTATTGTTCTGAGATTTGGTCCTGTACTGCTGCAACAAATATAACAACCTTGCAAATAGTCCAAAACAGAGCAGCTCGATGCGCACTTCGGTGCTCATTTAGAGCCAGTGTAAACTGGATGCATAATGTATTGTCCTGGTTAAATGTAAAAGAGAGATTTACAGCCTCACTGCTAAATTTAACCAGAAATATTATTACCACTAAACTTCCAAGAACGCTGTACCAAGAGCTTTGTGTTAGTCTTGAAGAACACAACTATGAAACCAGACATGCTACAGAGGGCAGATTCAGACTACCAAGAGTACTAACAAACTATGGGAAAAGTACTGTTATTTATAGAGCTATGTACAACTGGTATATACCATCAAGTATATATGTAGGGCACCATATTTTAATGATTTTGGAGATGCCTTTTTAAAAGAATTTTAAACAAATATTTACCGTTTGCTTTGATAATATTGCTTGGCAATGTGTTAATTACAGAGTGTGTGCGTATGTGAGTGTGTATGTATGCATGTGTGTGTTTGGGTGGGATGTGCTAGTTATGCGCTATCACTGTCAAGGTTGTGTAGAAAACTGGTGTTATCATTGTATTATGAGAGGAACGTTGTTTTGACTCCAGGAAAAATAGCTGTATTGCAACAGCTAATGGAGATCAAAATACAGATCAATGTCTCTGTAACTGGGTGGGTTTTTCTCAGGTGAAAGGTCTTATGACATGGTGGAGATCTGCACTCTGGCTGCTTGTAGTTAATAAGTCATCCATACTTCCTAACAGGTTTGTGTTTACATGAAAAACCAACATGGTTCGAGCCGCTGTTTGATTTACCATCAGCCTGAACAAGTTCTTATTACAGCCAAACAACTACACAACCACCTTCTGAAGCTACTTTGCAGCCCATTAAACCAGTTAATGGAAACATGTTTAATTAGCTTTTTATTATTTTTCTGACATTTCTGTAATTAATGCAAGTTTCATACAAAGGCAGGGACAAAATCACTGAAATTTAAAAAACAATTTCAAGAGGAATTTTATCACAGAAAATCATTTCAGATTATTTTACATGATTTTATACAAAATTATTTATGAACAATTGCACATTGAACATTTTAGGTTTCATAATCAAAAGGCCTCTATTAGATGGTTTTGATTGTCTGGACAGCAGCTGCAAGGTCCTCGCTGTTGGCTGGAAGTCTCCCGAAGCAAAACAACGGGACATGAGATTACAAGCAAGCTCTGATGATTTCACGCAGGAACCGCTCGGACACCTTGCAATCAGTCTAGTCATGAAGAGCCAGAGCTTTGTGCATCAGGCGCTGGGTCAGAGGAGAGTTGGGTCTCACGGCATCGCGCTCCACAACAAGACATCTGGGGAAATCCAGCACAACACAAGACAGTGCAGAGATGAGTACGGATTCAAAAAACAACAAGCTGAGGGGCTAAACCGATCGATACTGAAAGAATAACATGGTGTACAGAGAGGGGCATGTCAGCTTCGCAGGGGGAGGAAAAAAACAAAAGAAGCTTCTCCTTTGTACCTACAAAGAAAGTCAAATGGAGAAAAGTGGAGTGGACAGCAACTTTACAATATTATGATGAAATCCGGGCCTTAAACAATGCCAGGACTCTGGAAACTTCTACATTTATTTATGATCAGAAATGACATAAAAAGGTATAAAAAGCAGGCAAGCTGAAAATGCCACATAACAGATGTGTGTGGTAGCAGCATGTAAACCTTTAGGGTTTAAATAACAGTCAGATGGAAAGCAGCTGTGAGTGGACAAGAATCTCCTAATACGTCATGTTCACACATGAAGCGCCATTTAACAGCAAGTTGCAGACGATTCAAAGTCACAAACATACATGATGTAACTTCTACGTAACTACGGGGATTCTCCCATCAGCTGATGTTAATGTGGATCAGGAGAACTCCCAGCAGTAATGATGTGCATGGCAGGGTTCCTAACGACCATGCTTTCCTGAAGCAAGCAGCTTGCTCAGATCACACGGACGCAGATGTTTAGCCGACGAGTCAGAAATCAAACTTTTTAGGTCAAATAAAAGTCACTGTTTGGAGACTGGAGAAGGGAGTCTTAGCTATCTATGAAACATGGTGGTGGCGATGTCATGGTCTGGGCCAGCAATGCAGCAACCAGGCCAGGACGTCCGGCCATCTCCGACAGATTAGTCTGCATTAAAGCAGGTAAAGTAGGTGGATGTGGGAAGAAATTTATGTGAGATGATAAACGACGATAAGTTGTTGCAGGACAGTCAAAAGAACACGTCGAAGTTGTGACTTTCAGCCGACGGAAACGTCGTGGAAAGATGTGGAAGTTGCAGATTACAGTGCAGAAAAGCTGCAGTTTCCCTCTCGGCTTGTCCCTCTGAAGGGGTCGCCACGGCGAATCGTCGGCCGAATTGGGACGTTTCAGGCCGGATGCCCTTCCTGACGCAACCCTCTGCATTTATCCGGGCTTGGGACCGGCCTTCAGAGAACAATGCAAGCTGTTTTACAGTTTGCAAAAGTCTTGACCACCCTCCCCGGGTCTTTATATGCTGCCAAGAAAAGACTTTTTTTTAAAAAAAAAAGACATTTTGAAGGTTTTCTTTTGAAGTTTGCTGCTTTTAGTCGAATCTTTGTCAAATGACCTCACACAGCCTAAATAATATGGAGGTCCAGGCTTTGAGGGGGGTTCAAGACCTCTGCAGGATTTGTTCTTCCTGGTTTTCAGTCCAGTTCTTCTGTCATTTGCTTCAAACTGGCTTCCTGACAGCCATCCTCCCATCAGTCTTCGTTCAACAGTGGACGGATCCACTGAAAAACCAGATTCTCATCCTCCGTTTCAGATTTCTGCTGGGTTTTTGGTAAATTTAGATATAAACCTTATAAGTTCTTCTGTTTGTCCTGCAACTCTCCTCTTTCCAGGGTTTTTCTCCACATAATGCCTCGATATGCCACATCTTGGCCTAACAGCTCGGTGGGAATCACCTCGTTGGAGTAAAAACACTATTTTATGCCTGTCACAATGCTTTATCTCAAGCATTTTCATGGATGAAAACAAATAATAAAACCGGAACAAATTCTATTTACAAGAAGCTGTTAGTAATAAAAAGTCTGTTTTAAATTGTAAGCTTGCCAAGTTTTCTGTTCTGTGTCGACACAACGTTGGTTCATCTCTTCATTTAAAAGGTATTTTCAGGATTAAGTTATTTATATGCTCCAAAAAAAGGGAACATCAGCTCACTCCAGAAAGTGTCCCGCTTCGTCAACTGGACAGAAAAGAAGAAAAAGCCTGGTGAACTCCTGCTGGAGACCACTTTAAGAGATGAAATGAAAGTCTGACTCTTTGCAAACCAAACATGAAGAAATGAAACTCGGCTCAGTGCGATGAGTCTGACATGGAAAGTGCATAAAAGGCTCCCTCTGAACAGTTACAGCAAAGAGCATCACAGCAGCAAGTGGCGACAGAAGCGTCCTGGTCTGAAATCCCAGCCGTGCATTACCTTCCCAGTTTCTGGTGATGCTTCCTCTCTGATTTCATGGCTGCATGAATAAGCAGTTGACTGAACAGATCCCTCTGTAAGAACAAGGAAGCCATCAGTAAACACAACACTGCACTGTGTGTGCACTGTAACATCTCTGGAAACTGCCTCCTGAACACAGAACAGAAAATTCCATCAGCATCCATCAAAGAGATTTATTATTCATACACTGGTGCGTTGAGCTGCACGTTCTCACACCACATATATGTGGTTTGTTCGTAGAGCTAAAGGCTGCAGCTCTGAAGATGTTGGCTTCACTTCTGCTCTGCTTTTCTTTCTTTTCTTTTTTTTTAACAACAGAAACAGGAAAACAATGCAGCAGGATCAATAATATCCAAAGAATGAAAAGCCTCAAGGCTGACAGCTCGTCATCGGAGCAACAAGAGGCTCCATCTGATTGTTAGACATTTTATGTGTGTGTGTTTATTTTCCCTCATCGAGCCATTTGTGCTGAACTTACCTGTGCATCACTACCACCTATGTCTACCATGCGGTAGCGTAAGGGGTACAGCAGCTCCACCGCTTGCTCGTAGTCGCCCTGGTCGTACTCTATCAGAGCCTTACACATCGCTATGCCGACGCTCCCAGCCAGCTGATGCTGCTGATTGTCACCAGGCTCTCTGTGAGGAGGGTTTAAAGAAAGAAGTAAACGAAAATGATGAAAATCAAAAACTTGCATGGATATGAAACTATAAAAGCTGCAGAAATCTGAGAAGGGTTCATGTCACTGTGCAGCTAAACATCCAATACTGTTGCAGCAGAAGCTTGGATTAAAATAATGAATAAAAACAATAAATTTAAAAAAATGAAAAGAATAAATAACTTTTTTTTTTTTAAATTTATTATATTTTTAATTTTTAAAAAATTAAAAATAAAATAAAGTTAAAAAAAATATATAAATAAAATTAAATTGAAAAACAAAAAAAAACAAAAAAAAGAAGCTTGGATTTACGCTGCGAGTGTCTGCCTTTGACTAGAAAAGTGCATTTTCTAAGTAAGTAAAGCTGCGTGGTGAATTCCAGTGATGGACTTAAACAAATGCAAAGCCTGAAAAAGTCTGCAGCTCGTTTGATATTCAAAGTGAAGCTTTGCTTTGGAGAAAAAATACCAGAATTAACATTAAAGGTCCCACATTTATGCCATGAAAGAGATGAAACAAGACGGATGTTCAACGGCAGCGTGTCGGTGCTTTAACAGTTAAATAAAACAGGAGGGAAAGGAAAGAAAGCCGCAGCAGCAGCGACTGGTGTCGCCTACGTCCTATGCTCAGCCACCTTCCAGTCCACTCTTTACACAACGCCTGAGCTGCTCTTACATAAGTCTGGCAGAAGACACGGTGCAGAACTTACTTGGCTAATTCCTGGAGGCCCTGCAGCAGACGCTGAGTCGTCCTGCTCTCTTTCGCCCCCAGAGAAGCCATGAGAAAGTGCAGGTCGTTAAACAAGGTCACATGGTCGTCGGTGTGAGGCTGTGTTATCTGGAGCAGCTCACGCCAGCGGTCCTTCACACACACACCTGTAGCAAGAAAAACAGCTTTTCCAAGGGAAGCCATGATGCCAGCTCCTCTTAAAAATAAATGAATAATAAATAAAATGTGGTCAGTTCTGCTAATTATCCCCATTTTTCTGACGCAGAGCTTCACCGTCACGTTAATGAGGTGTGAAAACGGAGATTATCTCCCCTCGTTAGCCGTTCGGCTTAAATGAGACGTTCTGGTTTCCTGTCAGCAACATATCAACAACGTTGCATCATTTCTTCCTACAGATGTGCATGCACACATCCTGAGTCCTGGTTTAACAAGTCCTACCTTCCATTTCTAATCTACAGAGCATGGAGCAGGCGTCCACGGTGTCCAGCATGGATCCAGAGGCTTTCAGACGTTTGATGACCTGAGAGAAGCACCACAAGCAGCCGATGGTTGGAAATACTGAAGCTAGCAACACACTGAGATCATACAGCAACATCTTTTCCAAGACATTAACTTTTAATTTGCAGATTCTTTTAAACATTTATGAACTGCAGCTCAACGTGATGTAAGAGTTTCAGACACGGTGGTGGTAAAGTGACCCCAGAAATGTTCATGACATGAGAAGAGCTCTGCTTCCACTGATCTATCTTCAGTGTGTTTTTAGAGGAAAAAGGAAAACAGCATCAGCTTTGGCATGAAGTGGCTGGATCCTCGGCTATCACATCTTTACAGCCTCTATTTGTTCACACTTAACCCTCAAGACTCTCACGCTTTTTGCTTTTTTGTCTGATTCTTCTGTGTTTTGGAGCATTTTTGCTTCGTAAAAAAGGAATTCACAGAAACACGTAGGTAAAGTTTGGACACAAACTCTCACTATAAACCAACCTGGGTGTCGTATATTTGCAGAGCAGCTTCATACTGGCCCTGTGGAGGAGGAAGAGGAAGAGGGGAGAAGGTGAGAATGACTCATCTGGATTAAGAGATAAGCCAAGTTGATGAATTGTGTTGCGCCGACTCAAACTCAAATTAATCTTGCGATATAATTAAGTCCAGGCTTCAGATCGCTACGGGGAAATGATGAAGACAAGTTCTACAAGCACGTCTGCTGCCGGCTCTTCATCTGAGCGAAAACAAAGCCATGACAGCATTATCCTCACCTTCTCGATGAAGTAAAGAGCCCAATGCCAGTAGTTGTGACTGGCCAGGACGTCAGATACCTGCAAGGAAGAATCAAAGGAACGTTCTCGGGCACGAATCCTTTCTTTACCAAACTGTGTGACTCTGAACTTGATTTACAAAAAATTTGCACCTGCCAGTCTTTTTCTCTGCTCTCCATGAACATCAAGCCTTCGTCCACCTCGGCCCTCATCTCATGGACATGGGCGACGGAGTGGACGGACCAGGCGTCGTCTGGGGTCAGAGAGAGGCCCTGCACAGGAAAAGGTGACTTAGGTCAAAAAGATGGGCCATCGAGGGACAGCTGGTCTTTAAGCAGGACATGATGGTCCATGTGGACTCACACAGTCAGTCAGGAGAATAACAACATCATCATCTCAAGGAAACTGTGATCACTGGGAGAATCTCACCTCCATTGCTACTTTCAGAGCCTGGTCATAGAAGCGAGTCTCAAGGAGGCCGAAGGAATACAGCCCCTTCAGATAGCTGAGAGCAAACACACACACACACACACACACAACCTGTCATTGCAAATTCAAGGGAACGTGTTTGCTCATCTGTGCAGGAAGACACACATGAATAAAAGTTGTCTAGACAAAGAAAAGGTTCCGCCTGGATTTAACGGAGCGAACCGGTCGGAGCTTCCTATTGGATGATTCCTGCAGCGTGATCATCTTTCAGCTGCAACAATTTATTTAACCCCAACTGATGCAACGAGCAGCTTCTCACTTCTCATACAAACATGTGGAAAGACACATCCTGTTGTCGTGGAAACGATGTTAGTCTGTTTCAGAAGGGTCAGATGGTCGGCATCTGAAACATGTGAGGAGACGCAGAAACGACTGAAACTGGGTTCCGAACCGTCCAGCAGCATTAAAACTGGAAGGATGGTGGAGAAGCATCGTCTTCCAGCAAGAAACGTGGTGGAAAAACATCCTGAATGACGCTGATGGTGATCACTGGAACGTCTGGAGGAACCAGATGGAAGAAAAACAGCAGTAGAACTCAGGAGCAGGTTTCATAGTGACTGTGGCTGGGCCTGCTGCCACACAGACATTTAGGATTTATGTTACAGATAACATTTTTGTTAGACATTAGCTTAATTTAGCATCACAACTATTCTGAAATAGCCCAGATTTTAGTTTGTTGTGATGATGATTTATTCGTTTGGTTTTTTTTTCCCCTTTAAGTTCCAGCAGCTCCAGTCTCTTGGCTGTAAACCAACAGGTGGAGCAGATAGTTGGACCAGATCATTTGCTGCAATAAAAAGGGGGGAAATTTCCTTGTTCATTTAGTTATGTTTTTTTTTTTGTGTCATCACCTGTTTTTTTGTTTGTGCTGATCAGACACTATTTAAGTTTGTCAGGTCAGTTGGTTTCATTTTGTTGCTTGACTAACTTCTGTTACAAGTTCTCTGATTATAGCTTTAAGTTGACCTTTTTTATGGGCCGGATTTATTCATTTATATTGAAATAACTTTCTTTTTTGGGGTCATAATAAAAACCTCTATTTTTGAACTTTAAACCTGTGCCTGACTGTTCTTCACTGCTCGGCCCATCACAGAGACAGTAAGAACATTTCCACATGAACGATGAGACTGAACAGCTGTGGAGCCGGAAGAAGACCTCTGATCAGAGAGGAGAAGCAGCAGAAAGACTGGACTCTGGAGCTGGAAGAAGGTCATGTGGTCTGATGGGTCCTGGTTTACCCTGTTCCAGAGGGATGGAGCATCTGGGTAAGAAGAGAGGCAGAGGAAGAGATGCAGACGTCATCATGCCTACTGTGAGGGCAGCCTATGATCTGGGGTTGCTGCAGGTGGTCGGGTCCAGTTTCAGGTCGAAGTTCAGCAACATTATGTGTCCAAATAATGAGGTCAGCTGATCCCTGAATATGCTGAATCAGCAGGTTATTCCATTTTCTAAGATGACTCCAGCAGGATTCATGATGCTCAGAGTGTGGAAGAGCGGTTCAGGGAGACATCAGTCTCACACCTGGACTGGCCACCAGAGTCCAGACCTGAACCCCATGGAGGATCTTTGGGATGTTCTGGAGAAGGCTTTGAGCAGTGATTAGACTCTCCCATCATCAACACAAGATACTGGTGGAGATGAATGCAACTCCGAAATCATGTGACGCTGCAGAAGCTTGTTGAAACAATGACAGAGAGAAAGGCTGCTGGACCCACAGCTAAAGGAAGTCCAACCAAATGTTACATCATGTGACCTGACTGGGTTTTTTTTGTTTGTTTGTTTTATTGGCCAGGCAGGTTTTTTACACATTGATTTAAGCAAATAATAATCAAATATAATCATTAATTAACCAGATAAGTCAGTTAAGAACCAATTCTCATTATGAAGACCTGGCCCTGCAGAAACAATAAAACTTACATTAAAACTTACAATAAACACAATCTGTGATAACAAAAACAACAAAAAAAAAACAGTTTTTCTAAAGATAAGAAGCAGCTAATAATCTATTTTTTGCTATAAGTTATAGAAGTGTAGAAGCTGTGTAATTATAGTCATAACACACTAGTTCATGTAATTATTGACAGTAAATATTCTTAAAATAAAAAATTTCTTCATGCACAAACGGTAACTGATGAACGATATAGTGTTGCTTTGGTGCGTCACAACTTACCGAACGAGGGATGAATGAATGTGTTTAGTACCTGGACAGAGGTGTGTGAGGTTTCCAGTGGGGGAGCACCCTGGCTACAGAGTCCCTCATCGGGGTTTGGGCTCCCATGTAGAAGTAGGCATCATGGGAAAATTTGAGAGCCAACATATCGGTGGGATGGTCCACCAGGATGTCTTCCCATACCTCACAGGCTTTTGGAAAATTTCTACAAGAAAATGTGAGTAGTTGTCACAAACACGCAGAGTTCTGAGTGACGGCGGACAACGGGGGGGGGGATCACAGACGCTGCTGCACACCGCGGGGACACGAGAAGCCTCTGATCAGCCGAATCTTCCAGGAAAATGAGGAACAAAACGTCTTTCTGACTTTCAGTTCCTCCGGGAAATAAGACGCCGAAGAGAAAACAGATGTTACTTCCCAGACTGAGTGGGATTCATCTGAACGGGGATACATCTGGGACATGTGACCGGATCACGTTGGAGGGTAGATAAAAAAACCAACTTCAAGACCAAACAAACAACGTTCATGAAGCTTTGTTTTAAAAATAGAATCTTCTCCCACAAGCGGTCCACTTCCTGTCACTCGCTGAAACTCGAATGAGACTTTTTACCGTCTGCACCGCGGGAAAGATGGAAATTTCTCCGTCTGAGAAGGAGCGTTCACACACCAGCCTGCAACAACTACACGTATTTTCTGTTTAACCCTTTCATGCACGACTTTCATGATGGAGCCTTTTCTGTTGCTGCTCCTAAGATATGGACCAGCTTCCCCTTCACATCAGAGCTGCTCAATCTGTCCCTGATTTTAAGTCCGTCCTTAAAACCCACTTCTTTGTGCTGGCATTTGGTCATACCTGAGCTTTTTCTTTTACTTATATATTTTTTTTTTTTATTTTGTGTCCAGATTTTTTTTTTTTGTTTTGTTTTGTTTAATGTGCAGTGTTGTTGTTGTTGTTTGTTGCTTTACTGTTCAGCACTTTCGGCAGCTGCTGCTGTAGAAATGTGCTGTATAAATAAACCTGAACTATAACTTGACTAATAAAAACAATGCAACAATTTTCTAAATACAGTATTTTACCTCTACAGACATGTGCAATGATAATTTTTTTATTGTTTATTAGTAATATTTAGAATGTATTATGATTTATTTTTATGTATTCTATAAAATGTTTATAATACATAAACATAATTTTATTATGTAAATATTCTCTAAAATATAGCATTTTCTTTTCATATTTATCACAAATGCAAACTTGCATACTGACATTATGTTCAATTATATCATATTTACTTATTCTCCACTGAGTGAAAACGTTTTGGAAGACTCACTAACATCCACTGAAGTGGTTTATTTATTAAAATACCCTCCTCATTCATGAATATGCAAAAGAAAAAGCTTGTAAATCAGTGTCCACTAAATGACATGAAAGGGTTAAAAAAAAACAAATTATTTCTACTATGAGTCTGTGCATCTGGAACACTCGTCTTTCTGCACAATAAAAAGGATTGTTCTCTTTTTTGTAAAAATGTCTCTTTGTGATCCCCGATAACAACTGGTGGTTTGACCCCCGTTTGGGAAGCGTTGGCCTTGATCAGCGGCCGCCACGGCGTCTTACCCATGAGAGAAGAGCTCCATTGCTCTGACATGGAGCTTCTCTCGGGGCGAGATGTCCTGGCCGCTGGCGAGCTGCACCGTTCGCCTCACGGCGCTGGCCAGGCGTTCATTCAGCCGGACGCTGCTCGTTGTCGCCACCAGCTCCAACCCTGTACTGATCACATGACCCATAACTGTGGCAAAAACAGAGAAAGCTTCTCTGTTTGGACTTTCCTGCTTCAACAAAGCAATTCACATGAAAAATCACATGCAAGCTGCAAAGTCTCTGTTCTGGGACTGAAGCCAGATGCAAAGTCAGCAGCTTCACATCTCCTCTTAGTGTTGAACAGAAGGGAAACTGAACATGAAAGATTCAGTGTGTCATAAAAGGAGGTGCTTCTGTGGTTTAAACCTCTCTGCAGACCATTTCTGTCATCATTTCCACACCTCACCTGACTGAGGTTACGTCATTAACAACCAGAAGCCTTTTGCCCTGCAGAAAGATAAAGATCTCCTGTCCATGTAGCAGCATCTGATGCTCTTTAGTCGGTTTTAATAAATAAATCTGTAAATAGTGATGCAAGTCAATTCAATATTGAAGGGTTATGAAATAGAAACAACAAAAACCTCTAATTTACACCATTTTTGCAACAATAACATGCTTTTTGTCTCCATTGTGAGAGGTGGTTTTACGTGTAAACTGATCTGAATGCTGGACCAGCACTTCGTTTATTCATGTTCACATAAAAAGCTCATAAAAAAGGTCTAATCTCTCCCTCAATCTACCGTCAGAGGATAAAATATCTGATAATAATTACTCTAAAACATCACTGATTGACGTTTTTTCCATTTTCTTTAATCCAATCTTTCATTCAACTTCAGTTTTAATAATAAATTATCAAATATATAATTATTTAAATGATTTAATCATTTTAATGCCAATTTAATATCATAATATCAGTGTTTTAGAAAAAAAAAATGCATATAAAATAAATATTTTACATATAAAAATGTCTGGCAACCAGGGGATTGGTTTTATTTGACTTTTTTTTTTTTTAAATATCAGTTGTTAAAATACATGAAAAATCTGTAATAACACTGATTTTGATGCATTGCTAGTGTTTTTGCAGGTTGAGATTTAAAATATGCTACTGTTCTGGTTCCTTAGAGGATAAAAAAAATATCCTGCTATCATAACATTAGAGATTAAATCTGTTTGGAGACTGATCCTTAAAAACAAACATTAATAAAAATAAATAAAACCAGTGATATAAGGAATTCAGATTACCATATAAAGGATGTAAATATTTAGTAGAATTCGATTTTTGGAAGTTTCATAAAGACTCAATTTAGTTGAAAGATTTGAGCAAAAACGTGGAAAAAACCTGTGAAATTTTATGGCAAGATTTTTTTATTTTTTTTTTTTTATCTGAAAGGTTGTAAATTTGTCCAAGTGTCTTAAATTCTAATTGGAATTTGAGTTTTTCTAAAAGAACAAAACATTATTATAAAATAAAAATAAGGAGAATAACTCTACCCTCATCCAGATTGGTGTGAAGTGACCTGTAATGACCTTAAACCAGGAAATCATCTGTTTGCAGGTTGGATGGATGGAAATCACGTCAGCACAATCATTTTCTTTGTGTCCCTGGATATTATGATATATTTATAATCTTTCATTTTCAGCAACGTGAAACCATGAGGAAGTGGAAACATTCATACTTCATCATGAGAAAAAAAAATGTCTGCTTTTTAGTTTAAAGAACAAACTAAGTGAATGAAAGAAGAAGTGTATTTACCGAAGTTGGGGTCAGCTGTCTGCATGGAGGAGATGCATCCTTCAATTCCTCCCAAACTTTCGTCGTTTCTCCATTTCACATACTAGAAAGTGGAGAAACGTGACGTCATTTTTCAGTCTGCAGGGACTGTTTACCTGCTCACGGAGAAGCTACCTGTGTCAGTATGGCATCATACAGTTTGCAAGCCTCGTTGCTGCTGGTGGTCAGAGGAAGACCCTCGGCTCTCCACGCCTGCAGGGAAAAAAAAAAAACCGAGTGAAATGTGGATTATGACGCGCGTGACACCTGCGTGTTTTTACATCCAGGCCAAAACGTCCAAACTGCAGTTGTACTGGTGAACTTTGCACGTCTTCACACGCCATACTTTCACTTCTGCAAACCCCGTTAATCCAACATAACGCCATCGATCCGACAGCAACTTTTATTTCTTTTGCAAAAACTAATCTCTGACGTCATCTTTGCGAAAAGTGTGACGTTTGCGTGACTTTACGCGTCATTACTCACCTGACAGTCTCTGAAACTTGACTGGGTCATCCTGAAGGTCCAAGCTGCTGCACTTCGTCCGACTTTAAATCTCAAAGTGGTCAGATTTAAAAGCGGAAGTTGCTTCTTGTGTTGATTTTCTGTCAAAATAAGAGCATCGACATCTTGTTTTTTGTTTTGTTTTGTTTTGTTTTGTTTTGTTTTTTTTTGTTTTGTTTGTTTTTTGTCTGTACTCAAATTATTTATTTCGATTGGTAGTGTTTGAATGGCGTTGGGATTAAAATAAAGACTAAAAAAAAAAAAAAGTTTTTCCCTGGTTTCATTTCATTGTTAACCTTTGGCTTTATTTTGTTATATGCCTAAATCACAAAAATTGTACACATTACTAGATTTCTTTCTTGTTGTATTTTTTCTTTACTTTTATTTTCTTGGCAATAAATCCTAAACTGCTCTAAACTGTGTATTTCCCTGTTAAATGCTCCTTGTTGGTAAGGGAAACGTGGGATGAGCGGCAGAGTTGAGGATGTGGGTTGTGTCCATGCCAAAAGCAAAACAGCCTTTTCTGTTTTGAGCTTGTAGCATCCCTTATGATCAGACACCTGATTAGTAGCTAATGAGCACAGACATGCTTCAGCTGTCTGGGAAGATGCCGGTCCAGAACACGGGTTCGTGGAGCAGGTTTTGATGGCGGTAGTGTGATGGGATGGGATGGCATCTCCCAAACTGGAAAAAGAAGGCCTATTGTTGGGTAATCTCATGGAAATGACATTCCACAAGCTACAGCAGCCCCATATCCTCACAAAATCTGCTCTCAACTGATAGATACAATTTTTGAAAGCTTTATTTTATTTATAAAAAAGCAAATTTAACAGATTTTAATCTTCTAAACCACACAGATATTTTAATCTGGACTAAAATGTATTTTTTTTAAAAAGAAGAAGAAGAGGAAAGGTGAAATAGGTTCCCATCTGCTGTTTCCCTTGACAACGAAATCAAGTCATTATCTGATTGCTTTCTTTTTCCCTTTTCGTTTTCATGTTAAAAGTCTCGTAAATGATTTTTTTCTTTTAATTCCTGACCATCTGTCATACGTCTAAAAAGCCAAACCAAACATCTTCCTGTCGTTTTTCACAAAGCTTTTTTCTTTTGTTTTAGGTCTGCAGCTCTGAAGCTACAAATGATCAGCTCATGCTACAGGAACGGTGCTTTTTAACACCTTAAAAATGCAGCCTCAAACACTTAAATAAATGTAGTGATATAGTATTAAATATTACTTTCTTATCAAAGATTATAGAAGAGAACATTGTCAGGCTTTTCACACATTCTGTTCCTCAAATTTCTCCAAACAAATGCCAGTTTGTCCAAGTAATAAAAGCAGAGCAGCCTGGTCCAGTGCAGGAAGCACTTCAGCTTCTTCCCTCATACCTCCCCTGTCATGCTGCTGCTTGCATACTTCCATCTCACATAAGGACCTCAAACAAACTGGAGACCTATAGTCTTGATCCAGTTTCTATACCCACCAAATCCTGGTCAGGGTTGCAGGGAAGACAGGAGATTCAGTTGTCCAACATAAACCCTGGAAGAGCCAGAAAAACATGAAAATAAAAGACAAACACGGTCATGTCTGTTAACCTAACATCAATGTTTCTGGAACACAATAAGAAAACACGCAGAGGTCCAGGGAGAACATGCAAACTCCACACAGACAGACATCAGAAACATCTTTCTGTAAGGTAAAAGTACAAACCACCACAATGCAGCACCCACACGTCTGACTCGGAGAGACACACCGCCTTCCTCAGCTCTGTGGGAGAAAATCTTCTTTTACATCACAAATGAAAATACAGTTGAAGAGAAACACTAACTAGGATCTTGGTTCTGGCTTCAATTATTAATCGGACATGTTGGCGGTCGCCAGACGGGAAGGTCCTACAAAGTTAACTGCATAATACGTAAAGTACAATCCTGTTTTTTTCTCTTGTTATGCTGGAATATTCAGTGTATCTGGAGTTTAGACACTTCATAAACCATTCTGTCTTCATCCTGTCTCCCGAGGGTCCTCAAACATCTTCACCACACTTCATCACAGTGTCCACAAACACGGGCTAAAATAGTTTGTTTATATCGTGTTCTGTAGAAAATATCAGAGATGTCATGCAGACTTTGTGCACCTGCAGTCCTACATCACCCACTCACATACAACCCAACTTCCAATGAAGATGGTACGTTGTGTAGAAGGTAAATAAAACAGAATTTAATGATCTGAAAATGCTTTTCAATCTTTATTCAATTGAATACAAACTGTTCAAACTGATCAACTTTATTGTTTTTTTGTCCAAATGTTCATACATTTTTAATATATAATGCCAGTAACATGTTTTATTGGACAGGGTCATGTTTACCTCGGTGCTTCTTCGCCTTTCCTGTTAACAACATTCAGTAAGCGTTTAGGAACCGAAGACACTCACTGATGAAGTTTTGTAGATGGTAGGTCCCAGAGAAGCTGGTGGCGTTTCCGGTATCTGGCTTTGCATGGCAGAGTTTTAACCTGTACTTGTAGACGTAGCAAAGAACTAACAGACGGTGGTTTTCTGAAGTGTTCCCCGGCCCACATGGTGAGTCCCATTGTGTGTATATGAAAGATGGACAGTTAAAAGTGAAGCCTATGTGGAAGTGCATAAAACTGCAGTTCCCCCTTCATCCACTAGGGACTGCAAAACAGAGCAAATCCCCATAGACTCCCATGTTAAAAAGACCAACTTCACAGCAGAAATAAACATGTTTACAGCAGGAATAAACATGTTTACAGCCTGGTTCAAAAGTCCATTTTCAGTTATTAGGTCAGGTTTACCTTCATGACAACTGTGGGGGGAGAGTGAATTTTTTTTCTAACTCGCCCGTTTAAAAGTAATTTAATCTCAAAATTCAGCATATTTAGGGGTGTGTCCTTTTGATTGACAGGTACCCGATCTCCCGCTTCAAGTCAGAAGAACATAGAACAACTGCGGTTTTTAGCCGGTTAACAACATGACTTAGCTTTAGCCCGCTTACCTCCGTTAGCTCCTGTTATCTCCGGGTTAGCTCAGTTAGCTCTTAGCTACAGAAAGCGCAGCGTTCGCTCAATGTCAATCATCCACCATGATGCTCACAGCCCCCCTCTCAGCTCCACCTCTTTGCCCATATTTGTATTTTCCGGGCGAGACGACACGCATGCCCCTGCCAAGATGGCGATGGTAGGAACCGCCCACCGAGCTTCAATTCAGCTCTTCAGAAACCTGCGGGTGACGTCACGGAGGCTCCGCCCATCTTTTTACAAACAGTCTGTGTGATATCCTTTACACGATAATCCAGGTTTTTAATGCAATGTCACCTGAAAGGTCAACGGTCACAGCATTAGTGATGGTTTTCGTTCTTATGTGCAGATTTCTTCAGATGCTTTGAATCTTTAGATGATATTATGAACTGCAGATTATAAAAATCCTTAAATATCCTGTGACTGTATGCTGCAAATCGTCGTTCTTAAACTGTTGGACCGTTTGCTCACACAGTTGTTCACAAAGTGCTGAAACTCCCCACATCCTTGCATGTGAACAACCTGACCTTTGAGTCTCCTTTTATACCCAATCATGACATCCACCTGTTTCCAATGAATCTTTACCTGTAGAATGATCCAAAGGTGTTTTATATTTATTGTTTGTTTTTGTTTTTTTTTTAAAAGAAATTCCTCAAGTTTCCCAGCTCTTTGTTGCCTCGATCCCAGCTTTTTTTGGAACATGTTGCAGGAATCATAAATCAAGATGAGTGAATATTTAAACAATAAATGCTGTCTCTGTAGTGTTTTCCACTGAATACAAGTTAAAAAGAATTTGCAAACCTTTGTATTCCGTTGTTAACATTTTACACAATGGAGTTGGTATAAAGTTTTTTTTTTTTTTTCTACAGCAGGTCATAAAAGTTGCAGAAATAGATTTGAGCCTAATAAGGCAGAATATTAAAGCTGTGAGTTTATGTTAGCTTCAACTTTGGAATAAAAAAAAAGCTCATAAACACAACAGATATGATTAAAAAGTCAGATTGTAGAAGACAAACATATAAGAGAACAACTGCATCCTTTTATTGCCGTCTTCAGCATACATCCAACACCCCAATGCGTTTTAGCTACATGAAGCATTTACATTAAAGTCGTGTCAACAGAACAGTTTAAAAATTAGGATTCATTTTCTTTACATATAATACATTTGCACACGTTAATAAATATCAATACAATCGTGTCAAACTTATCACACACCGTCTAAAACAACAATCCTTAAAATGATGTAACGTTTTATCCACAGCTCTTCATAAATAAAACCTCTTTGCAGCAAAACAGCTGAACCTTTCCAGCCGCTGGAAAGGCTTTTGGATTCGTCTGCCCACCAGGTCAAATAAAAGGTTCCACGCACGTCTGCAGCCGTTTGGGGACGTGCTTTTCAAAGAGGAAAATATCTTCTGTGGGATTTGCTGCTGCGACAAACTCAAAAAACAACCCAGCTTAATTAAAAACGAAGTGGGGAAAACGGAAATGGAGAAGGCATCTCGTTTCAGAGCAGACGTGTAAAACCGCTATGAACTGCTGTGCAAGAGTAGCGTGGAAAGGTGTGGAGCGTCTCCACCAACGGAGGAAGTCCTGTGGCACAGAGCGAGGAAAATAAACCAAAAACAACCTGATGTTAACAGAAATAACTCAACCACACTGATGATACGGTTCGTTCTGAGAGGAACCAGTTCAATCCAACACAGAGCTAGTATCTGTAAACCTAAACGGTCAGGGTGACACACGGCGAATGATAACTCACAGAGACGCTCATCATCATCGTCGTCAAGCTAACAAGTCACATGAAATGCTCAGAGAGAGGTTAAAACTCTCTCTTTGTGGCTGCAGCCTTCCTTCCTGACATGCAACGGCTTGGGAGCGTAAAAGTGCAAGAAAATCCGACTGCGTTCTCATGTGAACACAAAATAAAAAGAAACGAATCTGTTAAAAGCAAACGAAGAGATGCATAAAAAACATGGCTGCACTTCTGGCTTCTTAGTGTTGACTTGCTAACTGGGAGAAGTGAGGAAAAAACAGCCTTTCGTTGTGTTTCTGTTGCTCACAGAGATGCCAGAGTGAGTTAAGTGAGTGGGAAGGAAGGCGGCTTGAGCCCCACATTCCCAGCGACGAGCCGCCATTCCAACACAGAGAGGACCCTCATCTGCTGAAAATGCAGCTCGTTCAACACATCTGTACACAAAAACATATTTTTCTTCTCTTTTTTACACAGTTGCTTTACATCAGCAGGACCCGACTGCATTCTTCCCTTTACAAAACGGAGGGTGAAGTCTTCGCACATGTTTCCAGAAGCCCCGCCTTCTTTCCTGCTTGAAAGGATCCACTTCTAGGCTGGGACGATAAAGTTGTGAATATGCCGTCTATCCCTCCTCCCACAGAGCAGAGCAGTGATGAGCTCGGCGTGCCTTCAGGCAGAGGATAGGTAAACCGTTTGTGTTTTTACACATTCGCTGCTGTAGGTGTGACAGTTTTAGACCAACAGCCTGTGTTGGTGTTGAGAAGACCAATCATATCAGAGACGACCGTACGAGGCTGAGGCTGCTTTCCACGATGAGCAGCTCAGATCAGGCCCAGTTCAGGCTGAATCCCTTTGAGAGCATGACAGCCTCCAGGTCCTTGTCCTCCTCCTTCTCCCGGAGTCTCTGCTCCTCCAGGAGAGCTACGAGGGCGTCGCGCTGCTCCACCACCTCCAACATCTCATTCAGGATCTGCTTCTCCTGAGCCAGCTGCTCCTCAGTTTTTAAATGGTCTGATATGAACGAAAAGCAGGAATTACAGCAAGACGAGAACATTTAGAATGAAGCAGTGAAGTTGAAGCCGTTTAGCATTCCTGTCCTCACCTTCCACAGCCATCCGCTCCCGGAGCTCCTGCTGCAGGCGGCTCTGCCGGTCCTCCAGCTCCAGCTCTCTGGCGCTTTAAGAGACAAACCGGGGAAAAGAAGTAAAAATGTTCTTTCAGTTCAATTTCTCCACATTTCATCGTTTAAAGAAGCAAAATTAAATAAACATTATTAGTATTTCTAAAACCATTAATTGCAAATCTCTCGGGAGCTAACGGTGAGAAAACAGATCATTTGACCAGTTTTCAGGATGGAATGAAGCCGCTTTGCTAAATGGACTGAAAATGTGATCAAATTTCATATTAAGCTGAAAAATGTGTGTGAATCACATCGCTAATCAATTTTAAAGTGTAATAATTACAAATAAGGGCCGGTAAATCTGTGGTATTTTATCATCTTTATGCTCTGCAGGGGTTCATGGGATCATTACGTGTTCTTAACTGCTGCTGCAGACGGTCAGGAGGTGTAGGACTGGGAAAATGCAGCAGATCTACTAATGTCTGTAAAACTCAGGCTCTTGGAAACATTCTGCTTCTCTTCAGCTTTAGGAGGAAGCCTTTAAGACTGATGGACTGGCTACAGGAGCAGGAAATGCAGCTAAATATCCAACCATTTTCCATGCCGCTTAGTCCAGTTCAGGGTCGCGAGGATGCTGGAGCTCAACCCAGCAGCTAGCAGGCGAGAAGCAGGTACAGCTGGACTGGTTGCCAGTCCATCGCAGCTCATATTTATTCTCAGTTTAGGCTCACTAAGTCACCAGATAGACAAGGAAAACATGCAGAGTTCACACGTCCACCCAGCTGGAGCTCGAACCAGCAACCTTCTCGCTGTGAGGCTGTGGTGCAAACAACCAGATCACCATGCAGCCCTGCAGCTAAAAGTCACATTTCTGCTGAGTTGCAGAGCTGAACGTTGAGCAGAGACCTGCACAGGTCCAGTTTTCCAACCCTAAACCTGTTCCTCGTTCACCCGCTACGATAACTACCAAACAACCCATCACCTGCAGACAGATCTGGACACAGCCGTTGGTATCAAACCTGTGACCCGAACAGTAAATATGACACAGTGCTGCTCTCTGAAGGTGGTTTATTATCAGCAGAACTTGCTACGTAAACCTGTCATATAGTCATGTTTTTGCTCTGAAATGTTTCTGCACACAACAATATTTCTTTTTAACTGGAAAAACATCCAAAGTCCGTGGTTTTAGCCCCGTTCTCAGCGTCAGAACCACAAACCCACCGCTAACAAAGGCAACCCCAGCGCCCAATACTTTAGAATACGGTTATTATGTTTATTTAATCCCAATATTTGAAGAAAAAAAATAAAATTCTCATCTATAATTCACCCACAACCATGAAATGTTGATGTTTATTTTCCACATGAAGCGACTTCCTGCAGACCACCTGTCGCTACGCGGCACGTTGCAGAGTCCAGCTGCACTTTAGCATCAAAAGCATGGCTCACACTGCAAGACTAAACAGCCTACTGGCATATTGATTGTTTTCTTTCCTTCAGAAAGCCTGGGTGGGACCAAACAGAATAGATAAATATAGAAATATTCCAATCAGATTCCTCAGTCTGAACATTTTGCATCACTTGTGAAAGATTTTCAGCAGTAAAGGTGAAATACATGAAAGTCTTGAGCAAACTGCCTGCAACAAACTCTTCTGGTTTACCCGCCAGTGCAGGATGGACTGAGAAGAACGTCCATACTGGTGCTGTAACTGTGTCATATCACACTCTTCAGCCATTCCAACACGGCATCGGATCCATCCAGACATGCTGAAGCAGAAAAACACTGAACAGCAGTAAGCCGTTCCCCCTGCTATGGTGGTCTGTGAGGGTCAAATTAGTTTTGACCATGTAAAGCGCTGAAACTTTGCATTTAATGAGAGTTAAACAGCAGAAACTGCAGCTCATTCTCAAAGGTTTTTAAAAAATCTAAATAAATAAAGGTAACAGATGCAAGTTCATGCACATAAGGATAAGCTCTTAGACCAGTTGCCATAGCAACCACTGCTGAATGAACAGCAGCAGTTGCCGGTTGTATCCTATCCAGGGATGTACTTACAATATCATGAGTTCTGACTCGTAGCGGACCAGGGCGTTCTTCTCCTGCACCAGCTTGAACCACTCTTGCATCAGTTTGGGGTCGTCCTTCTTGCCCATACCTGGAGGAGAGGAGGGGGGGGGAGGGGCACCCAGAGTGTGAGTGAGAACCCTGACCGCTGTCAGGCGGCGGTGATGTCACACAGACGCGGTGAGGACCGACACGGGCACAATGACAGCCAAGCCAGGGTGTCCTTGCTGAGGGGTGGTGGGGTGGAAGAATGGACTCGACACCAACACGGTCACTCGTGCCATCCTTCGAAGATGGCACGCAGAGGGTGGCGTGGCGCTCGGGGTTTTAAATTCAAGCGAGTGCACATGTACAGACACACACATAACCCACATACACACAAACAAACAAACAAACAAACGATACCTGTCGCTGAAAAGTCAGGAGTTTGTGTTACCCAGCTTGGCCGGTGCGTGTTGGACGTAGCCGCTCACTGGGAGCGACTACCTCCTCCTATCACGGATCGTCATTTTCTACACCGCTTGGTCCAATCAAGAGTCGCAGGGAAGCTTAAGCCCCTCCCAGAAATCACCTATCATTTATTATTATCTGCGTCCACATGGCCATCAGCAAATAAAAAGAAAAGACAAGCAGACTAATCCATCAGCAACTTATTTCAGAGAAATAATTCCCTATCCAATGCTCACACACTGACCCGCCAACATCCGTCAGGCCTTTTAGATGCTGAGCCGTGTGCAGGGAGGAAAACAAGCAGAAATTATGCTGCTCTCCAGACATATTCCATCACAAGTCCAAATGATCATGGGATGACATAACAGAGAGCAATGGTGAAGTTCAAACTCCCTTCTTTAGTCTGGAGATGGTCGTCTAGTGTCATGCACTGCAGTGTGAACGGCTCCCTGCTTCTCCTGCAGAGAAGCCCAGTGTGTGCAGCATGCTCAGAGAGCAGGAACCCTTCCATTTATCTGACTGCAGCAGGCGGAGCCAAGCGCTTTCAATGAAAAACCAGGAGGCAAACGTTGATGCGGCGTGACGTACTTAGCTGGGGAAGAGGAGGCTCTTGCACAATGAAAAGGAAAAACATTGTACACACATAAATCGCACGGCTGTGGTCTCCAGGAACGGCTTTTGCTAATTGACAGAGAGAGGACAGAGACAGAGCTGGAGAAGAGCTGCAGAGCAGCACAACACACAGAAACATGATATTCCAGGCCTAATCTGCTTTTCTCCCTCCCGCTTCGGCCGGTTCCACCGCCACCAACTCTCAGCCCAAGGCTCTGAACACAAAAGCAAATCGGGGCAGAAACAGCAACAGATTGCACACCAAACAAAGGTGTTTTTTTTTAACAGGGGTGTAAAAATCAGGCAGTTTCCACTGAGCTGTTGGAACAAACACAAACCGCATGATCCGTCCGTTTTAAAGACTTCATTTGGTCACACCATGCAAGTTTCTCACCGCGGAAAGTTGCTTGTTAGGTAGAGACTTCTTTGATCGCTCAGTTTTTATCATCAGCATACTTCTGCATGACACTTAACGTTTTTTCAGGGGGGTAGAGGGGAAAAAAATCCCCCCTAAAAAACTCTGCAAATGGTTCAAATATTCAGTTTTATGGGCGATTTTAGCCAAACAGAAAACAAACGCATGCTGTTGATTAAAGACATGGCCGAGTAGTTTCCCCTTCATGAGTCTGCAGCTATGTACAGTTACAGCCGAGACGTCTCCTAAACTTCTATCCCAAACAGTGGAGTTCAGTTTGTGTTGCTAGGCAACCACTGACAACCTCGCTGTATAAATCGCAGCTCGTCCACGTTTCTGATTTTTCTTCCTGCTTAAATGACATTAATCACATATGCTGTCTATAAAGATATGAACCACGAAGGAAGTCCATCCATATCTGCCATACGTGCACAAAATAAGCTGCAAACATTAGCATAGCTTGCCAGCTAATTTTCAACCTACAGAGGTAGATGTAGAAATAGATCCTGTTCAGCTGGGGAGCAGCAGGAACATCAACCTGCTGCAGTTCAGAGTAAAAACTGTGGTCAGGCTTCTCTGCAATCTGTCATTAATTAGCCAGAATTTTTGTCTAGTTTTTAGTGAACTTACATTGTTTATTTCAGTCATAGTTCAGAGTTTCTGGGAAATTTCTGGGGAAATCTACTGAGCCCGATATCACAAACAGAGTCAGGACGGAGTGTTAGGTAGACGGGTAACAGGCGAAGGGAGGAAGCCCAGCTCTGGAGGTCCATACGACTGCCAGGTAACCTGCCGTGGCGAGGTTATGTTACCTTCAGGGGAACAGCAGGGGCACAGGGAGAGCGGTCTTCGGCGAGGCGTCCCCACAAAGGGCTCAACTTCCACAAGACAGAAGGGGGGAGGCGGGGGAGCAATGCGAGGGAGTGACACAGGTGGAGGAGAAAGAACAGAGACACCACAGAGGTACAAAGAAGGGGAAAGAAGGGTGTGGTACAGAGGAAAATATCAAGTCAACAAAAGACATGAGCACCATGACGGGGAGAGGAGCGATGTCCCTGACTCTAAAGAGAGGAGGCGCTGGGAGAGCTCGGCTGGGTGGTGGGAGAAGCCAACAAGACGTAAAAACACAGAAAGGAAACAAGTGAAAACAACAAAGCAGTAAATAATCCTCTCGTTTGATCTTCCATCCGGACTTGTGCAGATAATCTTTCCATTTGGTTGCAGCTATTTCTGCCGTTAGGAGCGGACCAGCCTGAACATGTGGACGGTGTTTATCAAAGCACATCAAGTTATTTAACTCCATTATCGAAGCTATTTACTGATCAGCAAGACATCCATCTCGCTGATGCACACTCAGATAATTGGCCGTGTGCTGTAAGAGTGTAAACACCACTCCAACATGTTGAGACCACCCGGCTTAATTTGTGTGGCCACTTTTGAAGTTTCTCTACTTTTGAAGTGCAAATTGGAGATTTTTTTTTTTAATATATAATTTGCATTCACTGAAAACATTTTCTAAAGCAGTGAGAGATTATAAATAGCAAAGACTCCTAATAAACCCAAAAGTAAGAATGTAAAATATGTGTAGCACAGATAAGTGTAAAAGGAGAGGCGCTTCTGGAAGACGTGCGGATTATAGACGTTTGACAGGAACACATATCTAGAAGGGGTTTGGGTGACATGAGGAGGAAAATGACTGTTTTCAGGCTGGAGGGTGAAGACACTGCTGGAGAACAACGACGACGACGAGGGACTACCACAGAGAAAAGGGAAAACAAAGGAAATATTTTGTATGATCTTTAATAAATCCTCAACTCTTCCGGAATAATTAATTTGGAGATTTAAGTTCCTTGGAAAACTCCATCAAAGAAGCTGTCTAAATGAGAAAATGTTCCCCGACGAAGCAGCCACACAGCTGGAAAAGATGTTAACCAAGCAGGGTGACACGGCCAGAACGCAACACCGGACCCGTTCAGCGCATGTTTCACCAGCTGCATCAGCTCAGAATGATAAAAAAAAAAAAATCAGGTTGCTTTTGAGCTCATGCAGCATCGTACTCCTGTACAGCTGCTGGTGAAGAGCAGTGATCTTCATGTCAAGGCTCTCCACATTCTCTTCTCTCATGAATGGCAACAAGCAGCAGGATGTCAACCCACCGACAAGCAGAGATCCTTCCCAGCATGAGGAAATGCAACCGTCTTCCCCCTCCTGCTGAGCGACTGCACAAGCACTGCCTTCCAACAAAATCCTGCAGGACTCGAGCAGTCACGAGGAGAAAGAGATGCATTCCTCTCCCAGAAAACAGACACCACATGACACCTCACGCAGACACAACACACCCCGTTATCCTTTACCCGCCACAGCTACGGTTTAAAGGTTGCAACAAGGCCCGTTAGATCATACAGACGCACGTTAGACACACATGTACACACTCCAGGAGTTATGCAACTGAGCAGGTATGAGAAAGGCAGTGTTGGGACTACGAGGCAGAACTACAGCAGCACTGGAGGAAAGCTACGAGCCAGGCCAGTTCAGCATGAGTCAGTCCAGCGAGGTTGCATAAGAGTGTGTGTGCAGGTAGGAGGGCTGGGTTGTGTGTGTGTGTGTGTGTGTGTGTGTGTATGCACAAGATGGAAATATTTCAGCCTAAATGTGCAAATTCAGAGTTGAACATGAGATTAAAGTAATAAAAAAGGACTTTTTTTTTTTTTTTTTTTACAACTAATTGACCAAATCACACAGTATTACATCGACTTTAGAGGCATTGCACTATTTTCTGTGAAAGATGTTTTCCTTCTCATCACTGACAAATCCAGAGCCTAACAGGAAAAGATCAATAACAGCAATTTGTCTGCGCATTTTTTTGGCTTTTCTAATCTTGTCTGTGCGATTACTGACCCAGAAAACACCCCAGCAGCTAGAAGGCAGAGCCCTGAGTGGAGCCAAAGCAGGAATATTTATTTATTTGCAGTAGTTTAAAGCGAAGCGGGCTTTGTGATGTTTACCCTGTGCAGCTGCACGGACCGCTGGGTTAAGTCTAAAAGTACTGGGATTATGGAAATGTGGACAGAAGGTCTGAATCTGAGTGGCTCTTTGGTGGAAAAGCTAATTGAAATCCAGACTCTTCTACATTTTTCTGCTACGTCTCATGAACATTTAAATAAACTAAGGGTATTTAAGAAAATCTATTTATAAGTGTTGGTGCAGCTGCTGTTGTTTTGCAGTAATGTGTGAAGCGTTTCTCCCCTGCAGCAACAAGTCACATGCACGTTACTCATTAAATCAGCCGTTTATCAGAAGTTCACCGAGATCAAAGATGGTGGTTGGAGGACAGCAGAAGGCCGTTTGATGTGAAGAGTCTCAGCGAGGAAGGTGGGAGGAGAACGGAGGAGGGAGGTTAGGGAGCAGGGCCTAAACGCCAACCAGCCGGTAAAGGTAGATAAGAAGGGGTACAAAGCTCAAGTAGTTGTGGGTGGAGGGAGGGGGGACAGACTGGGTTAGCCATCAGATTAGTTTCAAAGCGACAGATTTGAAATACATACCGCTCAGGTGCAAGTCCAGGATTTCACTGTAATTAGAATCTCCCCAATAGTCTACAATGACAGGGATATATTAGAGATAGGAGTTATTCAACACGGCCCCAAACTGGGCACACAAAGGCACACACACGCACAGCAGGTCATGCATGATCTTCCACAACGTACAGAGACACCGTAGCAACACTCAGAACAAAGAGAGTCGGCCAGTACTCACCACAGCGTGCACTGCAACACACGCACCTTCACTTCACCGCATTTTTACAAATAATAAGACGGCGTCATAGATTTGCTGTTTGGTTGCTTACTGGAGCACGTTGTTTTGTGTGCACGTGGCAGAAGGAACTGCTTTAACAGCGTTGCTGTGCGTCTGGTTCCACAACTAATTCTCTAGTCGTTTCCACACAGTCTTAGCCTGTTCAGAGATTTTTTTTAAGAGTTGGAAACGGCTTCGTTGTGCATTTCCAGCTAAAAGACAAGTTGTTTGTGTAAATTCCAATAAACTGTCTGGAAAGCTGAAAATTTTGATTGCATTTTACCACGATCCGAGTATGGATCAGAGTACAGAAACTCTCCTCATTGAGAGGCAGCAAAGGCGACAAAACACATCCAGAATGAGCAAACACAAATCTATGCTGGGACACACATTCTCCTGATGGCATGCAGCTCGGAACCGGCGGTGGCAGACGTGTGATGAGCAAACAGGTTCGGAGATGGAGAATTGTTGCAGTGTGTCACCACAGATGGAGCCTACATGACAATATTTAAATAATAATAATAATAATAATAATAAAACTGCAGGAAATCTAATACCTGATCTTCTTTTGTGCTGTTTGGGTAATGTATAAGTACCTTTATACAATCCTTTAAGAGAGTAGAGTGGCAAACAAGTTAAAACATACTCAAGCAGTTGATTATAAAGAAATTCTTGTAGTTGGTGACAAAAAAAATGGACAAATTAAAGTTACAGGCATGCATTTGACTTTATTTAATTCTGTTAACATAAATTAAATTAGGATGGAAGAAACTGTAACTATTATCTTTTTTTTTTTTTTTAACTCTGTCTTCATACAAACTGCCTGACATAAATGTGTTATTACTGCTGCATGCTTGTAAAACTCCTCCAGAAGAAGAACCGTGCTGCTTTCTAACGCATGATGTATTTTTGGAAATATTCTCTGTGATAGTCCCTTGTCAACAAACACTTTAGATGCATTACCTCGGAGACACATTGTGTTTTTCTGCAAGCAGATTTATGAGCGGAGTGTACTTTGGTAAAACTGAGCGTAGACGGGATTTCAGCCCACTTTGAATCGCTGCACAGGGACGCATTTCTGCATTACATAATCCTAATTATGAATATTAGTACTATTGCCTCTGGAGCTCTAGAAAAGCCTAAACTCATGATAAAAGATTATAAAAATATGCTTTCAGAGAAGCTGCTGAGCAGCTGACATGAAAGTAAGATTTAATAGCCGTAGATATGAAATCCTCGGAAAGAAACGGTACATTTCAGACGTCCGGGGCGGCCGCCGTTATTTAAGAGAGAAAAAGCAACGCGTGAAGAGCTGAGTGACGGGCTGTTACCTGCTTCTCCTCTCAGCGCTTTCTCCACGGCAACGCCGCGCTCCTCCAGCTGCCGCTGCTTCTCCTCCACCTGCTCCAGCTGTCTCTGGATGATCTGAACAGACAAGCAGTCACAGATAAGAAGCTTGTCATGAAACTGTGCTTCACTTTGCAGCTGAAGCTCCACTAAAACTGCAGTTCACTCTCAGTGAAATAAAAACCAACCAAACAGCAGAAGAGCTGATGATAACAGTCGTATTGATGGAAATAAGTCTGATCACTTCATTGCTTCCTTGCAGGATCGCCATCGCCGTGTGGCTCGCGATAGAAAATATAAAGGGGTAAGATGGAGCGCCTTCCATCTTTGTTGCATCGTCTGCTTTATCTTCAGTCAGAATGGGGAAAAAATGGTGAAAAGGAGGAAAGATGGGAGAGAGAAACGGAGGAACAGGTAACATGATAAACAAGATACATCGCGGATCAGTGACCTTGACAGGCGACCTGCGCTCAGACTCTAACCCACCGTTAAGCTCCGGTTTTATGGCCGTGTTTGGACCTCATGCAGGTCTGAAAGCTAAAAATCCATGAAGGGTTTTGCACCGACTGAATGAAAGATGTGCTCACAGGCTGGTGATCCACTGCAGCATCCAACCCTTTCTTTCTTTCCTGGTTATTAACTGTAACAGCGGTTCTCAAACCCCCTCCCCCCAAAGATAACGCAGGTTAGTGTTCATAACCTTCGTCCCGACGTGACGAGTCAGTTATTCATTGTGTTATCAGGCGGGTCGTCGTGCAGCTGGAAAACTGGCAGGATCTTAATGAATAAATGAGGATGAAGGTCACAGCCGTAACAAGGCTCCTTCACGGCCAAATGGAGATTTTAATATGGCATGTGTCCCAACTAACGTGGTAATTAACGTGGTAAGAAACAATTAATTGATCTTAAAGATTCCTAAATGTTGTCATTTTCCATAAAAGATCATATCTGAGTCACAGCTGAAGTGATGCACAGAACAGGAACAACGTTATCAGCTGTTTCCTCCTGCAGAAATCCTCAAAACGCAGAAAAAGCTGGAAAACTGTCAGAATCCTCAGAAATGAGGAGGATTGTGGTGGATTTGGTTCACAGTGGCAAATTATCTCCATGCCCAAAATCAGCTTTTGTGGCTGAGATGATGCCAAATCGGGTTTTTAAAAAAAATCAAAGTTTATTTCTATAGCACTTTTCATGCAAAAGTAGCACAAAGTGCTTTACAAAATAAAAAGCAAGAATAAAACAAGGTTAAAAACTTGCCTTCACACAAAAATATAGAATTCACCCAAAGTCTAACACATATTCTGACTTTTCACACATATGGATAAAACCCATAAAACACTCAAAACAATCTTAGGGATTCACATTGGCACGCTAAAAAATAAAAGTAAATAATTTAAATGACAATCATAAAAGAAAAGTCTAAAACTAGAACTAAATAAAAGCTTAATTAAAAAGATGGGTCTTGAGCCGACTTTTAAAAACCTCAACAGTATCCATCAAAAAGGACTTTAATGTAAAAGAAAAGGCATCGCTTCCACAGATTCGTGTGACTTGACTCATTTTAAAGGCTGGAAAATGATCAATAATAATCTAGATAACAGAAAAATTGTAATAATTTCTTAGGCAATAATCCAGATATCTGTGACTGCAGCATCTGTCATGCAGAGTCTTCCTGCTTTGCACACATCCAACGTGTTCGCTTCACATGCACGACGGGTTTTCAGCCAGGAAAATCAAGCGGCGACTTTGAGGAGCGAAAATCCAAACGCTGACGCAGTAAAATGAGCAAATTTATAAACAGCTGACTCTTAAACCGACACCTTACCTCAGCGCATAGATAGAAACCGCTTCGATACTGAAATGAGACGTGTGTGTGTGTGTGTTTATTGGAATACACAGCGTGGTCTTATCGAGGAGTGGATGACATGAGAGAAACACCTGATCAACCTACGAATATTAACCACTGCATGTGCAAACCCTGATAAAAGGTTTAGCAACGGAAACATGAGCAGAAGCAGCTTCTCTGGAAAACTTCTAGAGTCTGCTGCAACTCGAGAGCTGAAGTTTATCTCTGCTGCACAGAAACAGGGAAGCAAAGCAGCCGCTCCAGGAGAAGGGACAGCTTAGTGCTGAGTCAGTGGCCTGGGAGCCGGACTGCAGACTTACACCGGTTTCCTCACCAACGGCTGCATTTGGAGTCAAACGAGACGGACAGACACAGCAGTAATGACACACTTGACAACGTGACACACCTGGGCTCTGTGCAGTCTCTTCAGCTCCTCCTGCTTGGCTTGTCGTCGTGCAGCTTTCTGGACTCTGCGCGTCAGCTTGGCGTTCAGCTCCTCCTCCGTGTAGGTTTTCTGGTAGAGCAACAAAAACAGGAGTCAGACAGCCTCGTCCAGAAGCTGCTAACACTGGAGGCTGGCTCCACGGGGTCCTGGCGGGTCAGGAAGTCTACAGGAGAGGAGGGGAAGCTGGACAAGCAGCCAGCACTGTGGTCTAAACAGAAATATCTGGTCCTTTTACACCTCTACAGGACTTTCTATGGGGCTGGAATCTTCCTTAACATTACTAAAACACATCACATAGCTGGCCATGAATAAACAGATGTTTCCCCTGAATGGTTGTAAGGACGGGAGAAGCTGGAGAAAACAGGAAAACGCAGAGAAAAAGACTGGAGGAAATCCGTGCCACAGAGTCAGATTAACGTTGCAGCAGTCAGAAAGGAACAGCCCGCGGTACAGAGAGATGCAGAGGGATCACAGCGCTGTCAGAAAAGTCAAGTTGATCCAGCAGTGGGTGAGCCAGCGGGTCCGACCATCGCATGCATCCGGAGACGAGGGAGGGCGGTGATTAGTCTGTGGCCAGGTGTTACGGCACATGTGCAGGAAGACAGGGTGGGGGAGGAGAGGGGAGGGGTGCCAACGGGAACGTATGTAATACTACCTTTGTGGCGTACGATCTCTTGAACGCCAGCGCGTGAGGGACATAAACAGACTTGGGGAAGACAGAACATAAAAAAGGGATGACATGATTAAACGGGTTAATGATCAGGTCCAAAGAAAAAACAACAACAGCTGGTAAAAACAAACAAAAACAAAGAAATGTTAATAACTCATGACAAAATGGATGTGACGGGGAGCTGCGACACGTTCTACGTCTCGTCGTGGACACACGTCTTCTACTCACAGAAAAACTACAACATGACAGTCACTAGAAAACAGGATTCCCACGAGTTCTCATTAAACCGCACAAGGCCTGTGAGGCATGACGCAGCTTTAACCTGGAGTCAGAAATCTGATCGATATTCACAAAGCAGGAGAACAACGATTTAGCCCTCATGCATGTCGTCACGATGAGGGGAACCAAACGGAGAGAGCAGATTCATGCCTTCGGTCCTGAACTCTTCTGTGTCTATCTCATCCACTAGGAAACACACACACACACACACACAGAGAGACCGAGCAGCAGAGAGAATAATCTTGAATTTCAGAACATAATGAATGCAAATGGATTCACATAGAAGAGCTTGCATTTTAAAATGGGAGGTTTTTGGCCTTAAACGTCTGCAAAGTCCTGATGTGATCCATCTGCAGCGCATGTGGACTGAATCCGCCCTCACAACAATGTAATTAATCATTTTTTATATAAATAACATCACGATGCACATCTAACATGATTGTGTTTCTGCAGAGACTTTAGCTGCATGAGACGTTTTTCAGATTTCCAGAGGAAATAAAATGTAAACATTTCTTCTTCTGATGCTGCTTAAAAAAACATGACCTGAAGATGAATCTGAGGTTTGCTGCAGAAGCCAGAGGCAGCTGAAGTCAGCTGACTTTTATCGGACTGCTTCAACAGCTCAGAAATGTGTTCGCTTGAAATTCAAAACCATTCAAGCCTCTGCTGCACAATACCTCCTCATCGTCTTTCTCCTTCTCCCGGTCAACCTCCTTCTCCCGCTCCCTTTCTTTATGTGTCTCTTTCACCCTCCTTCTCTCCTTTAACTCCCTCCTTCTCTCCTTTTCCAGTTTCTCCTCCTTTAAAGCTTCCTTCTGTATGCCTGACACTAGGTCAAAGATGTCCGTGTGCAGCTAGGATGCAGGAATTTACATGGAAGGAAAGAAACAGGAGCAATGATGAGTCTGATGGAGGTGACATGTCTGCGAACGTGTCATTCCCGCAGCGTTTATGTGCTTCTGATGACAAAAGAGCCACAGGACAGCAGGGTCTGTGGTCTGGTTATGCCCAGAATATCCCCCATAATCCCATCTGAACAAGCCAACATGACTGCTGGTGATAAAAGTTCAAACTCATCAACAGCACCGAGACGGAGACATGGAGGCTGAATGTGAGGCGAGGGCTTCTCATCCAAGCGGTCGCGGCTCCTGTTTGGATTGTTAAGAGACTGTTTTGCAACTAAAACATGAAAAATGAGCCGAGTCGACTCTGAAGAGCTGCGAGGATCCAATCAGAGAAGCACCATGTACGTCTACTCACTTCGGCCTTTGACTTCTGGGATGATCTCTCCAGGACGTCGTCGCAGGACAGGTCGGAGTCCTCGGAGAAGCTCAGGTTTCTCTGCAGCTTCAGCTCGGCTGCACACAGCCAGCAGAGACGGGACGTCATGACGTTTCTACGGTGCCAACATTCAGAGAAGCTTCTGCGTGTTCTTACCTGAAGATCTCCCAACAGGAGACGTTCTCTTCTTCCCAGAGTCCTGAGTGGTGGAGCTGGACGACGGCGTGCTCGGGCATGACTTGTTGTCCTTCTTCTTCTTGTCCTTCTTGTACCCTGAGAAGACGGCTTTCCACAGCGACTTGTGTTTGGGCGGCGTCTCTTCAGCGCCTGAGTTTCTGCTGCTGTCGTTCTTGGCTTTCTTCTCCTTCTTGTTCTTCCGAGGCGAGAAGAGGGAGCTTCGCTTCTTGCTTTTGCTGGTGGAGGAGCCGTCGGAGGACGCCACGGAGCTGTCCAGGCTTTTGTTGCTGCTGAAGAAGCGCTCGGGCACAGTCTCTGCCCTCTTGGACTCCAAAGCTTTGACGGCAGATGACTTCGGAGAGCCTTGGGACTTTTTGCTTCTGCCGGCTGAATCCGGGGTTACGCTCCAGGCCGCTTTAGATGAGGCGTCAGATTCCTTCATTTTGTTCAGCTGCTTGGCCATGGCGTCTTTCAGAGCCTGGCTCTTGATGGACTTCTCTCTGGCCCTGATTCTCTCCTCTGCGATCTCCTTGGCCTCGGGAGAGAAGCGCGTTGCCCTCTGGCTCTTACCCAGCGGCTTCACCGGGATGTTGGGTCTGCCGTTTTCCATGGCCAGCGCCAGATGGAGGGGGGGCTTGTTGGGCTTGCTTGTGGGTGGAGTATAATACTTATTCATGCTGGTTTCAGGCGTCCGCTCATCGTAAGTCTCCTCCACGTCGTCTGCAAACGGAATCTCCTCAACCGTCTCCACGAAGGATTTCCTCAGCTCCTCCTGCCGAGGCTTCTTCTTCTCCCTCATTACAACCACTGGGGGGGTTTCCGGCGCCGCCTGAGGGGAGGGGAGCTTCCTTGGCGCGGGTTTGGGTGCAGACATGGGGCTCAGCTGAGTCCTGGGTGATGGAACCGGAGTCTTGGTTCTGGGGCGTTCCACTGGAGGCTTTTCGGTCCCGTTGCTCCACGGCGCCTGGTGCCGCTGCTGCCGGATCACAGCCGGAGACTGGTTAACAGGCACGGGCGGGGGAGGGCTGGAGGGCGGGGTGAGCATCGTAGAGTCAGATGTGTTATAGCTGTCGCTGTTCACCGTTTGGCTCGTCGCCATGCTCCCGTTCAAGCCCAACCCGGAGCTGCTGCTGAGCTCCCTCCGGTCGGAGCCGCTGCTCTTGGCCTCGGCGGGAACAACCGGCGTGATGACCTGACCCTCAAGCGTGATGTTCAGTCTACGGATGACGGTGCGGCCGGTCAAGGCGGGCTTCTGCTCCTCAGACACATCTGGTGCCTGCGTCTTAGCGGGGGTGGCGTCCTCCGTTTTTACGGCGCTCTTTTCTAAGATTTTGCTGCTGCGGTCCAAAGGAGACAAGCCGAGGCTCTTCCTGATCTCAGCGCTCTTCAACCAGAACTCCTCGATGATGTCCGCCTTCTTACACTGGCTTTCCTCGGATGAGGAGTCTGAGGACTTGGAGAGCTCAGGCGTGTCCCCGTCGGATTTGGTCATGGGCGTGGAGGTGACGGCGGGGACGGGCTGAGTCCTGACGGGGGAATCGGAGGTGAGGGGAGACGACGGCTCCTGGCAGGGCAGAGGCTGGGCGCAGATCGGGGAGAGAGGGTTCCCTGTGAGCGGACAGATGGAGCGGTGAGGGTAGACCGGAGACTTCGGTTTGCGGGACCCGGGAACGGAGGAGGGCTGGGAACAGATGGGCGAGCTGAGTGGCGACTTGAGCGGAGTTCTGACAGGCGGCTCGTCGGCTGGCTTCACCGGAGACGGAACAGGTGATGTGGAGGCTGAGGCGGGAAGAGACGAGGCGGGGACGCTGACGGGGGGAGAAGGAGCAGGGGACGCAGGAGACGGGTTGAGTGGGCTTCTGACAGCAGGAGACGCACTCGGCTTGTCCGGCTTCGCTGCTTCGGGGAGAAACTGATCAGTGAAAAAGCGAGAGCTGCGAGCCGTCGCTGGAGTCGCCTGAAAATAAACAGAGAAGTTTCACATTTATTCAGAATAAATCCTAAACTTTAAGTGTGGAAAGTGTGAAATTATTTCACCTCTGGTTCAGGATCTGGTGAAGGGAGAAGATCCTCCTCCTTCTGCACCAGGAAGATACTGGAAGGTTCTTCATCCACAGACACAACAACAGGAGTTAAGTCTCACTAACGTAAAATATCCTTTAAAAATCTGTTTAAATGGTTAGTTTGTGGCGTGTACCAATGCTGGAGGCCATTCCCAGACTTTCCCCCTCCTTGTCCTCCTCAGGAGAAGCTTCTCTGGGCTCCGACAGGTGCAACCGAGCCTCGGCTTCAGCGTCAGAAGGGATGTCATCTGGAATGAAACGTATCAGCGCGGGTCACATGATGGCAGAGAGGCGAGAAAAGGAGTTATTTTATCATTTCATCTTGATAAAACCGGAGCGTGAGCTGAAACGTGTCTTCTTGGACAGAACAGAAACAACACAGACTCATTATCTGATTGCTAAAATCCCATTAAGCAACAATTCTTCTCTCGTATCTAGAAGTGAAAATCCCCAGAATAGTTTGTGGAGCGCTGAACTCCGACTCTTCTCTGACGCGGACCACCTGAGCGAGCCTGCAAGACGGACTTCAGCTCATCTTCTTATCCGATGCTGCAGCAGGAAGCGTCTTAAAAATGGCAATGGCAGTTTTTGACAAAGAGTACGAGACTTGTGTTCATTTCTGAGCCTGAATGTCAACATTTACATGTCGATGCAGGAACATTATACAACATTAAAAGGAACTAAGCACTAATAATAACCTCCTTCCCACGATTATTAGTTAGAAAAGCTGACAAATACCACAAAGTATTTACGTAAAATCAAAGTCATGAACAAATAGAACATGAGGAATAAATATATTTACATATATACAAGCACCTAGAAATAATTCATTACACACTCAGGCACCACATAATAACACCAATCAGAATAATTCTTTACTCCACTCTGCTCATTCGCTCCAGCAGGTAATTGGGTCTGATCCACTGGTTTAACGTTTAAAAAGTACAAAAGAAATGCAGCAAAAATATCAGCTCAAGCTTAAAGGTTTTTTCTGTTTTTTGTTTTTTTTTCAGCCCCCCCCGCAACGAAAAACAACTATTTACCTGCTTTGGTAATAGCATGAAATGTGCTCATCACCGTACTCAGACAACCTGCTCTAAGAAACGTTGCTACTGCAGAACACTGGTCTGATCACATCTACCTGATCAGGTCTAAAGCCTCTTTCATATCAAATCAGATCAAAGATAATTTATTCATCCCTGAGGGGGAATTCAAAGTTCAAGACAGCTCCTCCAAGATTTGACAGACATTTAACAGATAAACATGTCGGAACTGAACTCAGGCCACGCAGCCAGTTTTACCGGCGCCGTCTTACAACAGATAAGACCAGAGCTACTTTAGGATCATCAGGGTCGAGGGGAAAAAACCGGTACCTCCAGACTGTGCCTCTAGGTGGCGTAGTCTGGAGACACAAAAAAAAAAAAAAACACACCTCCTATGGACTTAAGCACAAACTAAACGAAGACACACACACAGTCCACACACATTGCTGCTCTGCTGGGTGTGCGTGAAACTTGCTGGTTTGGCATTTTGGACAAACTAAGCCTTTTTTAGTGTGTTTCTTTGGTCTTTAAGACGACCATATTATGAATTCTACACACAACAGGCTATTAAACCCTCTGACTTGCTACTGGGGAGAATATTCTGCATCAGTTAAAAGGTGGTGACAGGATCTTGGACCGCAGCGTGGAGGGAGCATGGAGGTTGGACCTCACACAGGACAGTCCTGTACCGTCAAGCCCCCGCAGGATGAAACTGATGGAAGAGGACTTCTGCTGAAAATGTAAAGCTAGTGCTGCTACATGTCCTCCAGCGTATCTGGGAAAGTCCACTTGCTGCATCTTTCTGGGTAAAAGTTGTTCATGTAACTGGTCTGGTTCCAGTATCCTTTTAGTCCCTGTCTTTCCGTTACACATGGAACTAAACAAAAACTGAATATCAGCAAAAAAAAAAAAACATATGGAAAAACCTAGATTTGAAAAAAAAAGTGTCAAATATGCCAAAAAGTTTTTGAAGAGTTTTTTAAGATGTTTTGAAACAGAAATATATTGTAAAAGTGAAAGGTGTGTGAAGCTCAGCTACTCCAATAATTTCATCCTATAAGAGAAGAAAAATCAGAAAATTGGGTTATTTGGACGGCTTACCCTGATCCAACTCCATACCCGGCTCCATATCTGGACTCTCTGCTTCAGCTTCCAGCTCCTCGTCTTCACAGGGCTCTGGCGTGAGATAAAAATGGAAAGATATAACTAACCTTGCAATCTTGTCTTGAGTCAATAAGAGTGAGAGAACTTCTTGCAATTCCCTCACTCCGCATGATGATGAGCAGCATTAGTGAAAAGAAACATGCAATTTCCATTTTTAAATCTACAAATGGACAAAAAATGCAACCAAAATGCAGATGAAAACTGTTAAAAAAGCACCAATATAAATAACTATTATCACTTAAACATACAAAAAAAAGAGAAAAATTACAATTAATTGATTCACTTTTTAAATAAAGTAGCAACTTTAGTCATCTCATCTGCTAAAAGGCTTTTATTGCATGTGGATGCAGACACTAGAGCTGATTAGAGCGGGTCTGATTTCTCCTGGAGACCTTTGCAAAGCTTTTTAAGTCAAGGCCAGTGCACAAACATAATATCTGAAGGACCATTATTTCATTCTTTCAAGCTTTTAAACAGTAGCTGTGTGCAGGTAAAAGTGCTACTGAAGAGTTAGTCAAATACAGTAACAACACATTCCATCAGGGCAAGAAAAATCAAGGGTTTTCAAGCCTTGATGGCTCTTTCTGTGGAATATTATACAGTACAGTGCAAGTACAACCCAGTTCCAATGAAGCTGGCACCATGTGGAAAACGTAAAAACGACCTTTTTAACCCATATTCATATAATACAATACAAAGAAAAGATTTTTTAATATATTCAAACTGTAAAACTTTGTTTTATTGCAAATATTCACTCAATTTCAATTTTATGCCTGCAGAATGTTCCAGATTTCTTCCGACTCCCTCAATATTTTGATGATATTATGAACTGTCGATGATAAAATCCCCAAATTTGTGCAATTGCACAGTGATGAACGTTCTTAAACAATTGGACTATTTGCACGTGCAACTGTTCACAAAATGCTGAGCCTGACCCCATTCTGGCTTGTAAATGATTGAGGCGTTGTCCAAACGTAGCCGGGTTTTTATAAAACCGACTATCTGTAAAAGAAAAAAAAAAATCGAAAAGAAAAAGTCCACACGACCTCATTTTTTAAAAACAAATCCATCCACACGTATCTGCATAACTGCGATGTTAAGCACATTCATAACCTTTAGGCGGCGCTAGCGCCCCTAATCCCATCCGATCAGAACAACCTTCCATCTCACGTCACCACCACAGAACATAAAACATGCCTCCAACATGATCTGGTTAGGTGGCGGAAAATAAACTGTCCTTAATGTCGTCCTTTGCTGTTGGTAGTTTATGTGGAGCAATATTTAAGCTTGCAGAAACAGACAACGCCATCACAGTTTCAAGGACCACCATGCTGGTGTAAATGTAAAATAGTTCATGTGTTCAGTAAGCGGCGTGCCTACGGTTTTTATTTTGAAAAGGCCAGACAGGAAGTCTGCACTGTGTTGTTGGTGAAAGTTTGACGGTGACGGCTGTGCCAGTTCTGCAGAACTTCTTCATGTTCTTGTTATTATATATTATAAAAGTGTAGGCGCATGAACGAGAGAAAGGTCCAACATCATGACATTTTCTGCATTTTATATTATCGGTTACACGTGTCCAAATGCAGACAAGTATTTGCAAATTTCCATTTTGGTCTGAGGTTTTTAAAACCATCGTTTTTGATGCATAAATCTGTGTTTTGGTGTGGATGACAGGTCAAATTGGAGAAAAATATCTTTGTTTTGTGAGATACCTGCAACGTGTGGACAAGGCCTGAACCTTTCAGTGATGCTGCTTTTATACCCAGTCATGACACCCATCTGTTTACGCTGAATCTGTTCACCTGCGGGATTATCCAAACAGGTGTTTTATGAGAATTCCTAAACTTTCATAGTCTTTTTTTTTTTTTTTTTGGCCTTTCCCACCTTTTTAGAATTGGTTTCAGGCATTAAATATAAAATGGATGGATATTTGCAAAAAAGAAAAAAGAAAAAAGAAAAAAAAGAATAGAAAAGCACCCGGGGAGCGCAAACCGCCGCAAAGGCCTTTAAAAAAAATTCCAAACGGTGATCCGGATCATCACCAAAATATAATCTGTTTTTCTTTTTCACATTTCATGAAAATTGGTCCATAACTTCTTGAGTTATCTTGAACACAAACAGATAAACGGCAGTAAAAACATGACCTCCTTAGCAGATAATAATAAAGTTTCAGTTAGAATATTAAATGTGTCGTCTTTGTAGTATATTTGACTGAATATAAGTTCAAAAGGATTTTTAATCACTGTGCTTCCAGCTTCATTGGAATCGGGGCTGTTCATAGTGAACACTTATTTCTGGAAGGTGGAAGAGTTGAACGGTCGGTTTAGTTGTGAAAAGTGAAATAAAAGTTCTTGATCGGATCCAGAGAGAAAGAAAGGAACTCAAGAGTGAAAAGCTGGACAACATGCACGCTTATGCTTGTGAGTTCTCTGCTCTTTGCATGCTCCAGGAAAAGGCCAGCACATAGACAGTATATGAGTCTAAGACGGGACGTCGGGATCCCATTAAGTCTCTGCTACCTCCAGACAAGGACTCCAACCAGACTCTCACTGCCTCGTGTCGGGTGGATGTGTGGGCAGGAGCTACTCTCAAACCAGAAGATACAGAACGATGACAGATAGATGGCAGGGAAATAACGGTAAAGCAATTAGACACATGGGAAAGAACACAGCAGAACACAAAAGAACAAAAGCAGAACAAAAATCAAAGGAACTGACGGGAGGGTTATGTGGTGCACCGGGACACATTCACCTCAGAGGACTCACAGACACTGCCAACGAAAAACTAAAAAGGCTCGGCACAAAATTAGACATTCCAAGGGAAAAAAAAAAAGCAATGTTACACAAATGTATAAAATCAAAGATAATTAAAAACAGCAGGTGGGTTAGTCGGGGGAGATGGATCCTCTTGTCACAGACGTACAAACAGAACAGCAGCAATCACAAGGATGATACGAGACACCCTGATCCTCACAGCCTTCCCCCGGCGTGCAGCACCTCCGGGTGGGTTACCTGTGGAGGTGGGCTGCGTGAGCTCAGAGGGCGGGGACAGCGGGAGGGTTGAGGCCAGCTGGCCATCCTTGTCTCCCTCTGAGTCCAGGTGTTTTCTAGCCAAACCTGGAATGGCCTGTGGATCCACCGGCTGCAGAGCTTGTTGGATCTGTAGATTCCTGACTACATGCACGGTGCAATGTTGGGAATTTTTTTTTTTTTTTTTTGGGAGCATTGAAGTTGTATGAATCAAGAAAGAACAAAAAAAAGATAAAAAGATGAGGGAAATGTGCAAAAATATGTTGAGAGGCAGAAGGGAAGAAGTGACAGAGAGAAGGCAGAGACAGAGTTACACAGCGCTCACGATAAAAAGTCACAAAGTAAAAGGAGGCTGCATGCAAACATGTCAAACCATAAGAAATGAGCCTCACACAGTAAAAGGTTAAAGAAAGTACAGAAGCGTAGAGCTGTTATCCTCATAAAAAAAAAGTTTGGGCCTTATTACATTATAACGTGATAATTTATTGTAAAAACGTGAAGCATATCACGTTATAACGTGATAGTTTATTGTAAAAACGTATAACCACTTGAACGCTGGAGGGATTACATCTCTCAGCTGGCCCGGGAGCGACTTGGGACCCCCCGCAGAGTTGGCGAATGTGGCTGGGGAGGGGGGCTTCCCTGGTTATGCTGCTGCCCCCGCGATCAGACCCCCGATAAGCGGTAGAGGAGGGATGGATAGATGGCACTTGGATGCACCGATGATGTTTGCATTCATAGTGATTCTCGTGGCGCTCAAGTTTCAATGAGAAATGATGCCACGTCGTGGGGATTGGACTCATTTTTCCTTCTGTACAGACCCATGCCTTATAAAACTGTCCTTAAACTACGCATATTTATTATAATGGATCGAAAGTGTTCCAAAGCACCATAATTTCACAATGTCTCAACCCAAGTATGAAGAAAAACTCTATCAAGTCCTGTAAATGAGCCATTTGTGATCTCCTACCGACCCCGCACACAATTTCCTCGTCTAAAGTCGAAAATTAACCAAGTTCACGTTTTCAGATACATATGTTTCACGTTTTTACAATAAAATCATCACGTTATAACGTAATACGTTTCACGTTTTTACAATAAAATCATCACGTTATAACGTAATACGTTTCACGTTTTTACAATGAAATCATCACGTTATAACGTAATACGTTTCACGTTTTTACAATGAAATCATCACGTTATAACGTAATACGTTTCACGTTTTTACAATGAAATCATCACGTTATAACGTAATACGTTTCACGTTTTTACAATGAAATCATCACGTTATAACGTAATACGTTTCACGTTTTTACAATGAAATCATCACGTTATAACGTAATACGTTTCACGTTTTTACAATGAAATCATCACGTTATAACGTAATACGTTTCACGTTTTTACAATGAAATCATCACGTTATAACGTAATACGTTTCACGTTTTTACAATGAAATCATCACGTTATAACGTAATACGTTTCACGTTTTTACAATGAAATCATCACGTTATAACGTAATACGTTTCACGTTTTTACAATGAAATCATCACGTTATAACGTAATACGTTTCACGTTTTTACAATGAAATCATCACGTTATAACGTAATACGTTTCACGTTTTTACAATGAAATCATCACGTTATAACGTAATACGTTTCACGTTTTTACAATGAAATCATCACGTTATAACGTAATACGTTTCACGTTTTTACAATGAAATCATCACGTTATAACGTAATACGTTTCACGTTTTTACAATGAAATCATCACGTTATAACGTAATACGTTTCACGTTTTTACAATGAAATCATCACGTTATAACGTAATACGTTTCACGTTTTTACAATGAAATCATCACGTTATAACGTAATACGTTTCACGTTTTTACAATGAAATCATCACGTTATAACGTAATACGTTTCACGTTTTTACAATGAAATCATCACGTTATAACGTAATACGTTTCACGTTTTTACAATGAAATCATCACGTTATAACGTAATACGTTTCACGTTTTTACAATGAAATCATCACGTTATAACGTAATACGTTTCACGTTTTTACAATGAAATCATCACGTTATAACGTAATACGTTTCACGTTTTTACAATGAAATCATCACGTTATAACGTAATACGTTTCACGTTTTTACAATGAAATCATCACGTTATAACGTAATACGTTTCACGTTTTTACAATGAAATCATCACGTTATAACGTAATACGTTTCACGTTTTTACAATGAAATCATCACGTTATAACGTAATACGTTTCACGTTTTTACAATGAAATCATCACGTTATAACGTAATAAGGCCCAAACTTTTTTTTATGAGGATGACAGCTCTACGCTTCCGTAAGAAAGAAATAACCATTTGTTGAATGAAAGATCAATTCTGCCACTCAGTATGAAATCATAACTGCAGCGCCTGAAGGGAAAACACAAAACAGCTCCGGGATTCATTAGATTGGTTTGGTTTTTTTTTTAAGAGCTTAATACCAAACGGAGGTTTCAAACAGCAGGTTAAACGGCTCACAGTAAAAATAAACACTCCTTAAAAACAAAAGCACAACCAAGAAAGCAAAACAAAGAGGCATGAACCACACCGTCACTGTAATCAGCCAGGGTTATTTCACACTCAAAGGTACGGCAAAAACATCCGCAGGCAGTTCTGTTGCTACCTTTAAATGTACCAACATCCTCTTCATTGGTAAGGTACTTGTCCAGCCAAAGGCCTGACTGGAGCTCTCTGTCCCAGGGGCAGTAATCGCCCTCTGACAGCAGGGGGAGACAAACGGCCAAAACAAAAACAACATACATACACATGCAGTGTATGTAGAAACAACAGGTAAGTGAGGGGGGGGACAGTGAGGAGAAGGGGGGGAGAAGAGGAGGAAGGAGACAGATGATGAGGAAAACAATGTCTGACACACATTCTGGACAGGATGGACACACGCTTTACGAAAGGAAAAACAGAAAACAAAACTAATTTACCATCACTAGATTCTTCTTCATCTTCTTCCTCCCCCTCTTCATCTCCCTCCTCCTCCTCCTCCTCCTCCTCCTCTTCGTCTACGTCTCCATCCCTGCTGACTGCGTCAGCCACAGCTTCGTCCTCCGCCTCCTTATCTTGGTCTCCCCTCAGTTTGGTGTGGAGCTCTACCGCCTCCTTCCAAGGAACGCCGCCGAGGTCCGAAGGGCTGGGAAGGAGCTCCTCCACCTCCAAGTCCAGCTCCTCCTGGTCCTCCTGCTCATCCTCTTCCTCCATGTCAGACTCTGAACTGCTGTTGGAAAACAGGAGAGGTTGAAGGTTTGGGTAAGACTGTCATCACATGACCTCATCTGATTTTCCAAAGATCATGTCACCTGGAGCCCAGGTCGGCGTCTGTGGCCTTGTCCAGGACGCTGCTGAGGTTGTGCTCGGCCAGCGTCTCCTCAGGCACCTCCTCCAGCTCCTCCTCCCTCTGCAGGGACAGCCGGTAGTTCTCCAGCTCAATGCGCTCCGGAGTTCCACGCAGTCGTTTGGCCAAGCTGGGCTCCTGCAGGCCGTTGACCTCCGGCTCTGTGGTCGAGCACATCGCCACGGAGACACACGGGCGGCGCAGCGAAGTTGTAGGCAAGCAGGCCGAGAAAGAGAGAAAGCAAACAAAGTATGCCTGAGAATCGACTGGGTGCAAATGTGGTGAGAGAGGAGGGGGCAGGGCAGAGGAAACCCCTCCGGAGTCGGTGCGGTGCAGGACTAACAGTGTTTCATCTGTTTATGTCTGAGCTGCTGCATGTGCAAACTACAATTCCTACAGCATCCATGTGAGAGCCCAGTAGTGTCAACCCCCCTCCCACCCAGAAGGAAAAAACATATATACATATATGTAGATACGTTTTGTTTTTAACCATATCAGATCGTTGGAGTGATTCCCACTTACTGAAAGGAAAGGACAAACTGACAAGGACACACCACTTCAAGATCTGCTGCTGAATTTATTGCATTAGTTTATATTCCTACAGCAAAAACAAACAAAACACTAAAATAGTTCTACTTGTCTACGACTGAATACAACCGGCTGGTGCCTTGCCTTAAGCCCGTCCCGACAAGCAAACCTTAAAACTCCTTTTTCTGACTGAATTTACCTGCAAATTCAGTGTGGGATGATATGTGTGGGATTTTTAGAACTTTTTTTAAATAAAAACTATGGGACATTATCTGTTGCATAAATAGCAGCTCGCCGTACAGGAAAACCCAAATCAGTCTGAATTTTGATTAACTTGTTTTTATTAAAACCATCCGTGAAATGAAGGGCAAAGCGGCGCACGACCTGACAAATGCAATTTGCAGTTTTTGGTTTTCCAATAGATTAATATTTGTCTTTCAATGAATTTCAAATGAGCTGCAGATTCGATTACATGGAAATAAAATGGAAAAGTGACAAAAATGTATTAGAATCTAAACGAAACTGAAATATTTCAGCTGATAATAAAAACATTTCTTGTTACTACGTAGTTTAAACCGCATCCATCCATCAGATGTGATGCAATTCCATTCCTGAACCTTAAATATGAATGTTAAAACGTCAATTTTTCACTATGTATAATTATCATTAGATAAAATTATTAATGTTTTAATATGTTAATTCACCAGGTTTTACTCTGCACTTGCTGCGAACAGCAGCAGGCCTAAACTTTACTTACAATTCAGTTTTTCAGCTAAATTTAACCATTTTAGCTCTTATCTATGCTTGCATTTATGGTATAAGAAGCAAAGAATGCAAAGAAAAGCTGCGGCACTTTGAGCAAACACAAGTGGTTCTGTCAGGTGGGACAGGAGGAGAGCCAATCACAGCGCTAGTACAGTTTTAAGATGCTCTGATAGGAGGGGGGAAAGGTAAAGCTCACAAAAGCACTAATACAGGCACTTTAACAGAGTCTGGTTTGCTATCAGTCAGAGGAAAAGGTGCAAAACAGCTTACAGAGGAGAAAAACATCACAGAGCAGGCATCAAAACGACACGTCACACAGGAGGAGGTAGAGCTAAAAGAGAGCAGTCACAGGCCACTAAAGGTTACAATCACAGGAGGAAAGCTTGGCTTTTCATTAAAAACAGGCAAGCAGACATGTCTAGGTACACAGCCAACCTAGAGTCTAAATATATTCAGCAAATTTCAAGTCATATTTTTAATTATTATTTCTGCCACATGCTGGAAAAATGAAAAAAGAAAAAAGCTGATTCATGGAGAAGGTCAATAACGCTGCCTGAAAGAGCTGACCAGAAGGAATTCTGATGAGCTCTCTTTAATTCCCAAGCCAAGAAAAAATAAAGATGCACCATCCACTTCTAAACATCAAGCTGCCAGAGTGGGGCTTAACCGCCTCGGCCAATCACAGGCCAGAAAATGGATGATGCATCTGCAAGAAATCAATTCATCACCGAGGCACAGAATCACAAGATTTACAGGAACACAGCGAGTCAGTACAGTCTACATCTACACAATCTCACCGACATCAGTTAAAACAACGTGAGTAAAGACTTTAAATAAAAGAAAAGGAGGGACGAGAGTCATGCTAGAGGAGGTTGAGCAGGACATTGATGGTGAAACAGCAGAAGAGGTAGATGCAGTAGGTACACAGGAAGGGACATTCTAGAGGGTTGTATGCCACCTGGTGGCAAGTCCAGGAGAGAGTGCGGCGGAGGGTACGCAGCGGGAATCCCACACTCACGGCCAGACGGCAGGGCACAGCCACCACATCTACTGAGGAAAATTGGATACCTGAGGGTTGGAGCTCGGCCGAAGGAGCTGCTGCCGCCATCGCCCTTCCAGGGGCGTCTACAGTCGCCGTGGGAGTTTGGGGCGTCTGGATCTCCTGAAAATTTAACACACACACACACACACACAAAGAAATATGCCAAACCCAGTTTACGTTAAGACACTGATTTCTAAGAAAGATGCGACACCTGGACATGATTACCTTCGCTGAGACGGGAGCAGGAGAGGGAGCAGGTCTCTTCCTCTGAGCATAGCCAGACAGACGGTAGCAGTAATGAGGCTTGCAGTAAAATTTCCCTGCAGGTGGACAAACATACCCAGTAAAATAAATGTTAAGTGTCATCCAGCTTTCTGCACAAATTTACTGCAAAGCATGAAAAGGCTGCATCTGAGACAAGCTGTGTGCATGAAATTAAAATAAAATAAAACCCCTTTGTGCTTCATTTCAGACCATCGGTGGGTTTCAGTCCCACGGCAAACTCTGAGAAACAGCTACTCTGTCTCACCGAACAATCTGCTGCCTGTCCCGAAGCACAATAAACGCCTCCCAATCAGAAGGCTGCACTCAGCCCTGCAGGCCAGTGAAATGGACTTTTGTCTTAAACACATAAAACTTCTCCAGTGTGAATTGGCAGCATTTTATTTTATCTGCAAAGATCAGAAACCAGTCTGGTAAAACTGCTTTCAGGTCATTTTTCTTCAGCTGCTTTGGATCTGGTTCACATGCAGAGTGGATGTAGTAGTCTAGTACTGCCACTAGAGGGCACCAGAACCCCACTTATAGAAAGTTCTGGCTTAAAATGGATTATTTTCTTACATCTGATGTGAATATTTGGACTGTTTGAGTCTTAAATTTAATAAATTCTTAAATTCTGTCTGAATAATTAATAAAGATTATCGTAATTAGGGATGCACCGATGCAGCCCAATACCAAGCGTGTGTACTCGTACTTTGTATTAATAAAGGTGTACCGATACCACAACCGATACCACACTAGTCAAGCCAGCGCAGATGTGTTTGATGCTTCTGACATGTTTTAAAAGAAATAAATGCCTTGAATGTTAAAATGTGACATTTTTGTTCCACTAAAACATTAATCCTCACTGTTAATTCAACAAGAGCTGCACTCAAAACATACTAAGAAAAGAGGAGAGCCGCCACCTCACCAAAAAAAGGCGTTCCCACGCTACGTATCCTGCTACGTTGCCAAATCAGTAACATTCAGCTTTTTAGCAAGGAATGTTTATCCTACATATTGCACAGAGTAATGGCATTCTTATGCAACAGTATAGGTTGAAAATACAATAAAAATGAAAAGTTTAGTCTCACAGAAAGATCAGGAGAAACTCATCCATGCATTCATCTCCAGCAGACTGGATTACTGGAACGGTCTTTTAACGTTTAATGCTCTAAAAAGAGCATTAAACATCTGCAGCTCATCCAGAATGCTGCTGCTAGAGCTTTAACTAGAACTAAGAGGTCTGAACGCATCACACCAGTTTTAACATCTTTACACTGGTTTCCAGTTTATACTGGTTTCCAGTCAATCACAGGATGGATTTCAGAACCCGGCTGATTGTTACAAATCCCAGAATGGTTCCGGACCAGAATACATCTGTCATATGTTCAGAGAATATAAACCAAGCAGAGCTCTGAAATCTAAAGACTCGGGTCAACTAGTCCAGACCAGAGTCCAGACCAGAGTCCAGACCAGAGACCAGACCAGAGACCAGACCAGAGACCAGACCAGAGTCCAGACCAGAGTCCAGACCAGAGTCCAGACCAGAGACCAGACCAGAGTCCAGACCAGAGTCCAGACCAGAGTCCAGACCAGAGTCCAGACCAGAGACCAGAGTCCAGACCAGAGTCCAGACCAGAGACCAGACCAGAGTCCAGACCAGAGACCAGACCAGAGACCAGACCAGACCAGAGTCCAGACCAGAGTCCAGACCAGAGACCAGACCAGAGACCAGACCAGAGTCCAGACCAGAGACCAGACCAGAGACCAGACCAGAGTCCAGACCAGAGACCAGACCAGAGACCAGACCAGAGTCCAGACCAGAGTCCAGACCAGAGACCAGACCAGAGACCAGACCAGAGTCCAGACCAGAGTCCAGACCAGAGACCAGACCAGAGTCCAGACCAGAGTCCAGACCAGAGACCAGACCAGAGACCAGACCAGAGACCAGACCAGACCAGAGTCCAGACCAGAGTCCAGACCAGAGACCAGACCAGACCAGAGTCCAGACCAGAGTCCAGACCAGAGTCCAGACCAGAGACCAGACCAGACCAGAGACCAGACCAGAGTCTAGACTAGAGACCAGACCAGAGTCCAGACTAAACATGGAGAAGCAGCATTTAGCCGTTACGCTGCAAACAAGTGGAATAATCTGCCAGTGGAGATTAAACTTTCACCAAATGTAGAAACTTTTAAATCCAGGTTAAAAACATTTTTCTCATGCGCCTACAAGACATCTGCACAGTAACTTTTACTTATTTCTGCTTTTTATTATTTTAATATAACTTATGATTTTATTATGACTTTGTTATTTGTATTTTCTTTGATGCTTTTTTTCCTGTAATGCTTTTAATGTTTCATGTAAAGCACTTTGAATTGTCTTGTACATGAAAGGTGCTGTACAAATAAACTTGCCTTGCCTTATGCCTCCAGAATGTGGGCGTTTCTTTTTCATTATATATACGGAGCTACCGACGGAGCAGCTCTTTGGTGGAGTTCGCTGCAGCTGAAATCAGCCAAACCTGGCAACTCTGACAGGGTCAGTTAGGGCCGTTAGGACAGTAGAGTTTCTGCAAGCAGCCTGCAGATCTTGTTTGTGGAGAGAACTGCAGCGTTGAGGATCATTCTGACTTGTTTAGATGCATTTTCAGAAAGCCAGCGGCTGCTTCACGAGCCGCAAGTCAAGAGTCAGAGAGCTGCATACGATGAGGAACACGGCTCTAAAGGCCAGATCTTTGTGTCAAAACCACACATTTATAGTTGTATTTAGGTAAAATGTGCCAAATCAGAATAAAACCTCTTGAAATTGTTTGATCTGTAAGGTTATTATATCTGTATTGGTGAGGAAACTTCAGACAGGATGGGTCATTTATTACAACCTAATGAAATCTTACACAGTTATAACAGCAGTAATAAATATAGTCACAATAATGTCTGGTATCAGCAGATATTCAATTTCAGGTATCAATATTAGATCGGAACGCCCAAAAAGTGGATCGCTGCATCCCTAATCGTAATGGTATACTCACCGTCTTCTACATCAAAGGCGTAAGAGGACAGACGTAGCGTTGTGCCACAGTAGTCACACTTGAAGCAGCTGCGATGGAAGAACTTCCCCTCTGCGCTCAGCCTTTCCATCACGTAAACGCGTTTTCGACAGAAGAAGCAGACGTCGCTGCCTCCGATGTTGACAGGGAACTCTTTTCTTAGAGAGCCCTGCAGGAAGAAAAGGGCCTGATCAGTGTCTGGACTGGTTGAGGAGGGACGAGGAGAGTCGGGATTCTCTAAGCCGAACGCTTCCACCAGGACACCACAGAGGTATTCTACATATCGGGGTCATTTCTAAACTTACAGTAGTGCTAAAGAACACAAAGTCAGAAGGTTATTCATCAGTCCAAACACCTCAAATTGCAAGGACATGATTAGAAAACACACACTCTGCAGCTAAAGTTAAACAGTGACGATGAGTCTCTTAGTTAACCACAAAGGATTTTACGACACAACACACTCCGGCAAGCGGTGCTGTGATTTGTGCAGCCGCGTGCCTTCTACCCTACGGACAGCGTGCTTACCAAATCCCTTTTTTCAGGTACGTGTGTGGGCTTGGACTCTTCCTGAGACTGAAGCTGACTGGCTATCTGCTCAGCCAATGAGCTAACTCCCCCCGTGTACATCTTTACATAGCGCTATCATCAGCAGTGAGAACAGAAAAAGAGAGGTGGACAAGCATTAGAAAAGCATGATGAAATAAGGAGGAGAGAAATGAAAGGCTTGTTGACAGACAGCAGCCAGTAACTAAACAGAGGGGAAACAACAGCATCTACCAGGGAGGCTCGGCGGGACAAAAACAGCGTTTAGATGTGCCGACTGCCCTAATCGGCTCAAACAGCCCAAACTTTCAGCATAACTTCTGAACTCTGTCAAACTATTTGCTGAATAAGTTCCAAAGTGCAGCGACTTGCTATCGAGGAGCGTCATGTGATGCAGGACAGGACAAAAGAAGATCAACTGTCCCGTTATTTACACAAGGAGCTGACCGCTGCACGGCAATTTAAGTGTGTTCTTGCACGCCATTCATGTAAAGCTGTCATGCATTTCACCCACATGCACACAGACACACACAGTTTTACTGATCTGAACAACAAACAGCTCCAAACGCTGCAGGAAAGCAACATTCACACTGCTCTGCTGCTGCTCAAAAATCTGCAAGTGGTCAGAATGAATCTACGCTGGGATTAGATTTCATTCCATTAAAGCTCAGATGTACAGATTTTATCCACTATAGGGGAAGAATTGAGGTCAGCTGGAGTATGAGCCAAACGTAAGCCATGAAAAGCATCATCGCACATGAGATCTGAACAGGTTTGCTGCGCTGCAGTCGGGAACTTAGGCAACTTACTCCCAGGTAACCGTTCCAAACCAAACAACTACTGCAAAGTAACAAATTTAACTGGAAACCTTCCAGAAAATGTTGCATCACCACAAACACAACTACGTTTTATGTGTCATTCTTCAACGAGCTGCGAGTCGGAGGTGAGTTAAGTCCAAACCTTCCTGAAAGAGCACATCACAGCACTCCATTCCCTTCAGGTGTGCAAAGGTCTACCTGTCTGGAAGAGTCAGAGGTGGAGCGGGGGGACTCGGGGGAACTCTGGGCTCGGGCCAGGTGCCACTGCTCCATGAAAAAACCAGAAGGTTTTTTCTTTGGCTTCTCAAAAGGAGGAAGAGATCAGAGTCGTTAGCGCTCTTTTCCGCTTGATGCTAACATACGAGCGTGCACGTCTGCACAGAAACGTTTCAGTAAAAGTCTTTCAGCTTTAAAAGGTGCACAGGTTGACTTTAACACGGATGTAGACGTGATTAGCGTTAAAGGACTGAAAGTGAACAGAGAACTGCATCTGTAATGAAATCTACATCCGTTTGAAGTGAAGATTCACCTGCGGTCTGGCTGGCTTGCCCTCCAGCTGAAAGGCAAGGTGTTCAGCCCTCTCCTGAATACTAAGCACATATATAGGCATTTGGCCAGAGTCCAGAGGCCTCACTGGCTCCTGCAGAGAGATGATCCATTCAATCACTGAAGGGCTGAACAAAGAACATGTAGATTATATGTTATATATTCTCAAACCACTAAAAATGTCTCGCTTTCAAAAAAGTGTGAATGTGATTCAAACTGAGGCTGGTTTGTTTGCCATTGCTTTAAAAATCCTCAGCTTACGGCCTTTACTTCATGCAGCTTGAGTAAACAAACTGAAAGTGATGCCCTGCAGTTAGTCTGACCATCGTTTGACAAAACGATGGACTGCACGGGAGATGAAAAAACAAAAGGAGGAATTAAAGCAAGCTTTCAGTAACGTGGGACTTGCTCAGCATGGCAGGGGAGCTGCAGAAAGCTGACCTTTCTGGATGCATCGGGAGAGGAGAGCGGCGAACCGGGACTCAGACCTCGGGATAAGTACCACTGATCTAACAGGAAACTGGAGGGCTTTTTCTTAGGCTTCCAGGAGAGGGAGGGGCGGTAGAAAAGGGAGAGTTATACGTGTATGACTTTCTTTTTAATGTGCAACCACGCTGCCTTAACAAGGCTCATGCACGGCGTTCACCTTTGGCGGCTTGTCAGGTTTGCCCTTAAACTTGGCGATAAGGCGGTCCGCCCTCTCCTGTATGCCAGGTATGTGAACGGCGCCTTGCTCCGTTCGCTGCATTGGCCTCCACTCCTGCCAGGGGAGCTCTGTTCAAACTTCATCGTGATTTGATTGTTGCTAATATGGCATGCTTCTAACATGTTTTAACACTTTATTTAGGGAAAAACATGCTTTATTCCCGTCAAACTGAGCTCAGAAACAGCTCTGACACGGTGATGCACATGCACTGTACCCCATGTGGCCTTTCGTAGTATTCTAGCTCCTCTTCTTCCTCTGGATGAATTCTCTTTAGTGCAGAAATGAGCAGACATGCATACAGGATGAGCACTTTTCCTTGCATCACATTTCATTTAGATAAATGCTTTTAATGCAGAATCAAAGCAAGCTGACGTCTGCAGAGGCTGCAGGTATCTAAAATCCACTGCACCCCGACAACGTACGCAACAAGAAAACAAACTGCTCCTCTGATAATGACATTCTCTCCCCACTCACATGGAAATCAGCAACACCCTGGAGCTGTCTAGGAAGTTAACTCAGGGAGGAAGAAAAGCAGCGTTTTGGTTTTACTTCAGCGACACACGGCGGGGAATCAGAGCTACAACAGCAGACATGATTCTGGGACACTAAACGGCTCTAAAGAGAGAGACAGAAAGAGACAAAGACAGCAGACAGTGCATCACCTCTGAGTGAAGAGAGAGCGAAGAGGAGGAGGAGGAGGAAGGGAGCAGAATGGTTTTCTTTGGGCAGCTCCGAGAGCCCGAGTTGGACACTTGGTCTTCACCACCTCTGGCCTTGAAAGATGAGGAAGAGGAGCGTCAGTTCAGCAGATGATGATGTTTTAAACGATGAGCTACTTGTTCCAACTATCAGCATTAATACTGTGACATTTTATACTTAATAAAACTGGCAGGTTAAGCTGCATCTGCTGATGATATAGTCTGGTGAGGTTTGTTTGAGCCACAGCGGACACTGAACCAAAAACATCCGTAGACACGCACACTGTGGAAACTTAAGACGAGTCATTTCTTTCACATCAGGTCAGAGCAACGGCGTCTAACATATAGGAATATTTAATCATTTTCTGTCTCCTCCATTAGCTTCAGGCTCAGTTTCAGCACAGCTGGGACTCAACAAGAAGCTTTCAAACAGCAGGGAATTAAATCATCTCTTTAAGCAGGACAGGCTGAAGTAGAAAAGTCTCTGGTGCGCCAGATTTATTCAACTTAAAGAACATAAAGAAAGCATCAAACACGAGTGTGGAGGATATGGAGGAGCTTCAACGTCAACATGAGGAAACAGAGGAAGGAAGACGACGCAGGTCAGCTGGCTGCGGCTGCTTTATGATATCTAGTTTTAGGTTGTTTCTGCTGTTAACGCTTCCTCCTGACGAATCAACGAGGGAAAACTCTGAAAAGTTTCTCCGTTACAGAATTTATCTGGATCTTTGGAGGCAAATTCCTTCAACCTGATGTCCTTCTTCCTGACCAGCAGCTGAAATACTTCTACATGGCAACATCAGCTGGATTACATCTGCTAAGAAAAGCCAGCTCATACCCAGGTGGATCACTGGCAGTCCAGAAAGACTGGTTCAGTTCCCATTTCTGGCACAGAACTAGAAGGACCACCATCCACCCGCTCTGCAGAGAACACAACAGGATGGGCTTCCACCCAAACAATTACACCTCTCAACCCGGTCTTTAAGGTTTTAACACAACCCAGATAGTAGACACGTCTGGGCCGAATTCGGGCCACTTCTGGCTCAGTTAAAGCACTGGTGAGTGATGTGTGGGCCAGATGTGGGCTGCTCTCCTGGACCTGGATGATGTGTCCGAATGTCCCGAACTCCTCGTTCACTACACAGCGCTACAGTATATAGCACACTACATAGTGCCCTCATTCTGTTGGCTGTTCAGACACGAAGCTGACAATTTTCACCTCGCCACAGATCACGTGACTACTGACTGTCACCACGGCAACCACCATGCTTCGTTCCAAATTTAATCCAAACTTATATGAAACCAATGTATTTTCTTATATTGTATTTTATTCTTTCTCTATTGCATATTTATTCAACAAATTAGGAGATAAAATTAATTATCTATAGTTTTGTTTTGTTTTTTAGCCTGCTTTGACTTTAGCGACACTTGCTCCACTTTCAGCTCCTGCCTGCAATGCATTGTGGTCTATATTGACCTTTTTAGTGACCATCGATGCTCACCTCTTTTCTAGATGCATTGTGGGTCATTTTTAGTGCACTACTTTTTCTCTCTGGACATTCGGACACCCCTAAAACATGGCGTGAGCATTCTGTAGAGCAGGGGTAGGCAACTCCGGTCCTCTAGTACCACAGTCCTGCAAATGTTAGGAGTTTTCCTGCTGCAACACACCTGATTCAAATAAATGGCTAATCAGCAGACTTGTACAGAGTCTGATGTCAAGATCTGCACAAGTCTGCTAATCAGGTCTAATGTGTGCCAGGTGTGTTGCAGCAGGGAAACTCCTAACATTTCCAGGACTGTGGAACTCGAGGACTGGAGTTGCATCTAAAGGTTGCAGGATGGTAGATCTCCAAGACTGGACTTGGGCACCCCTGATGTAGGGAACAGGGTGCAACGTGGGCTTTACTTTAAAACATGCAGTTACAAAAATGTCCACTAGGTGCCACTAACATAATGTGCAGGATATAAAGAAGGTCTAGTTTATGACTTAAAATGAAAACATGACAGAAGAGGCAGAATATTTACTCAACAAGGGACATAAATGATTTTACACTGGTTTTACATAAAAACTGTAGCTAATTATGTTTTATGTGAGCATTACCGAGACCGCTGTGCAGGGAATAGGGTGCACATTCAGACACAGCCAGTATTTTCTGAACCACTTGGTGGTGATGTGGCCGAGTTTTAGTAGCAATACACACATTCAGTCAGCACCATCAGTCGAGGCCAGATTAGGCCCAAAACGTTTTGCTATCTGGGAAGCAGCTGCTAGTTTGTGTTCTTTTGGCTCCAGTGTGGACGTCCTCTTGCTTCTAGCTTGCGAGCTGAGCAGATTTCCTTCACTACTGGGCGTGACTAGATTAGCTAAAGGGTTACAGGAGCTGGAGAACTATCAGAGGTCGATTTAACTAAGATTACCTGCTCCCCTCTGCTCGGCAATGTTTGACACTTCACCATTTCTTTGTAGCGAATGCTCAGCTTCTCCTGCTGCTGTGTGCGTCTCTGAACCGGGACAGGAGAAGCAAGGAGGACACACCGTGACTGTGTTATAAGCTCATGTCTCTCACACAAACTCAGAAAGCTGAGCTGCACACCTGACTGAGGAGTTAAAGGTTTTAAACTCTCATAAAAACTCATCTGGAGTCAGAGCTCAGACTAGAAGGTCAAAGCAAAGCAGCGTTCCCTGAGCTGACACCGGGTTAGATGATCAGGCTAGTGGTTAGTCTCTACGGAGATTAAGTTTACCTTTCTCCATGCTGGGACAGGTGCCAGGCGCACTGGCTCATTCACAGGGGTTTGTGGTGGGGAAAGGGGCAAAAGGCGGTCCAGATTGGGCAGAGAGTCCCCCTTTGTGGTCAGGCAAAGATGAGCGACAGTGAGCATGACGGACAGAAAAATCATGCAAGGCGTCATGAAATGGTCCGCGATGGGAGGTGAGGCCGGAGAGAGAACAGAAAACAGGAAGTGAATGACACAAAGGCTGGAAAATATGTGCTGAAAACTAATAATAACATGACAAGATGCTTAACGCAGACAGAAGACGTGTTTATGACTGCAGGTAGAGAAACTGCGTGTTAAAAGACACGCAGAGGAAAAATCCATCGACAAAAACAGGGCGAACATTTCTTACAACTGTCTGAATCCGTTTTTTCCACAGATATGCAGTTATGAGACACCAGGAGTCGCCCAGTGATTCAACAGTCCACTTCTTCCTCCCACTGCAGCGCGAGCTCTCAGCGGGAAGCAAACCAAAGCTCTGCCAACCCCCCCCAAGCCCTCCAAGCCCAGTCGGCAGCGTGACGCCACCTACAACACTTAGGAACAATGACCCACTTCAAGCTCCTTCACCACGCCGTCACTTTGCAGAAAATCCACAAGTTTCTCTAAACTTTCGTTGTAAAGAAAAACAACACATTAACTTTGTGTCTCATGTTTTCTATGTTGCTTTAAATCTTATTTTCCAGCTGCAACGTCGCCAAACGAGCCACGCAGGTTTCCTCCATACCTGTCTCTTCAGTCCTGTCGGCTGAGCGGGAGCGTTCTCTTCAAACTTGGCGAGCAGCTGGGTGGCCATGACCTTCACCTTGTTGTTGTTCCCTACAGCGGCAGAGTCCATCTTTCTCTCCGACAGGACAGCGGGAGCAGCCGGCCGGTCGTTCAGACCCGTCCTAGAAACCTCCTCCTGTGGGGAAATGTGTGTGTGAGCTGCTCACACTCGGTCGCATGCACATCTGCTTGATTTGCAGTCAGAGCTACTCACATCTTCAGACTGGCTGGTTTTCCTCCTCTTCCCCAATCCATCTACATCCTTCTCCTTTTTGTCCTGTTGATCACACGGCAGGAGTTATTTTCACCCCACACACAGCAACGAATGAGGAAGGACCAATTTAATGCTCCATGAAGGAGGCAGAGGTATCTGTCATAAGGCTGTGTTTTGTCGCAGACCTTGGGGTTTCGCTTCCTGGAGATGGCGATGCTCTGACCCAGCTTGCTCAGGAAGCTGATGGGAGACTTGGTGCTCGCTATCAGTGCAGCCTTCTCCTCTGGACTCAAGTTGTGGTTGTCTGAACAGATAATCAGGGGGAAAAAAAAATCTTATTGTTCTGAATAATCATGTTTTTACAACATCTGGTCGGGAAAATGACACCCAGACACCTCCCAGGCAACAGGCCTGCTGCATCACCACGTCTCACCTCCAGGTGGCACTGTGTCCTTAAACATCTCATAAAACTGGCTGAGGTACATGACCATAGAAAGTTTGTCTGGTTCCAACACAGAAGACATCTCCTTGCCGGTCATGCATGGCGAGATGCCGAATTCCTTCTCTGCCACGTCAAACGCCAACTGGTTGTTTCTCTCCTGGTCTCGCTCGTCCAGGGAGTCAAAGTCACTGGAGACAGACGAAGAGAGGCAGAGGGGGGTGTAAAAGCACTGCTAATGATACCATTCTGGACCGTAAACATGAAATTAAGTGTGAATAATAATGAAAAATAAAAGTATTTAAAGCTGCAGATGATACGGATCCACAAGGAAAGGCAAAACGAGCTGCGGGATTCAGTCTCACACCGTCATAAACATATCTCAGTTTTTCCACGGACGAGCTCAACGTCAGGGGCAAATGGAGGTACAGACGTTTATTTTCCAGCCACAATTCTCCATAAACCTAAAACCTGATCTAAACCTTAACATAAACAATAATGATGGAATGTTTCTTCATGACAGGCTACTGTACGCTTTGTGGAAGGCATCACTGTAAATATCATCACACTCCAGCAGAAAACACCATTAACACGCCTCATCGATACATATCAGCTGCACATTGCTTCATCTCTCCTCCTCCTCCTCCTCCTCCCATCATCCGGCCAATCAGAGGCAGCAGAGCGCAGCAGGTCTGCAAAGGTCAGGTATGACATAAACGCTAATAGCTTCTAATGTTAATTGCCACGTCGTCTCTGGAGGGTTACAGAGTACATTAGGTTAAACGGAAGCAGAGGCTGCATTGTTTATAGTGTGTGAGATGATAAACAGAGTGTTTACTTATGTCTGCATGCACACTAGAGGTTATATGGGAGGGGGGTATGTGAGGAGGGCTTCTTTAAGGGACCCAAGGGGCTCGCATGGCTGGTCGCTGTCACCTCATTTACAGAGATTTACAGTCATAAGCCAAAACCAAAACCAGACTATAAAAATCCTTTGTAACCAAGGAGAACATAAACACAGCAGGCCCGTCATTCCAGGCAATGCGGCAGACTAAACGCCGTCTCTCTCACACTACTGGAGGTTTAAACGCGTCGCAACAGAACACAAAATGTCCGGATTCATCCAGCTGTGCAAGCTGCAGGGTCACCTTTCAGATACTCACATGAGATCCGGTCTGTAACGATGAATGAGGGCACACAGCGCCAGGCCGCTCTTCCAGGACATGGTAAGGTCTGTTACGTTGACGTTCCTGTATCCCTCCGTTTGTCTCTGGCACCAGTTGAGCAGTTTACTGGATCGAGCTATGGATTCTGGTGCAGAAGAGAGGATAAGAGGCTCGACGTTAAAGCAGCAGGATGAATCTGGGTTAAACACGGAAAGGAAAAAGATCTGTCTTTGAGCAGCACGGGTCTCTTGCTGGCCATCTCACTGAGAACCAGATCATAAAGTTTGGTCATCCACGGTGTTAGTAGCAGCTTCAACCAGCCACTTGAGAATTATGACAAACCTCGAGATGTAAACAGCTTGGCTGATGTAAGGAGAAAGGATGCAAATGAGAGGTTAGGAGAGGATGCAGGGCTCACAGGGAAACTTTACGACAACCAAAAGGCCTTTTACAAGTGGAATGCAGCCAGGAAGCTCACACGAGGCATGGCTGACTGGGTTAGTGCACACAGAGGAGATTTTAATCAGCTGTGCAATCATTTCCACCATTCAAATTGCTCCTTTCTGTTTATCCGTTCATTAAAAATGTAGCAGGTAAGACTCCAAACTGTTAAATCTCTGAGGGAAGCCCTGAAGAGCAAACCCATGCATCGGACTGTGTGTTACCTTGCAACTGCTTGTCAAGCAGGTAATTGTCTGGAGTGAAAATAATCCATTATTACATTTTGGCAAATCCTGCACTGGTCACACAGCATGCTGAGGACCGCCTTCTGGCAGCACTCAGACAGCGTAACCCTGATCCCAAACTCCACATTAGCTGACTCAGAGTTCCAGAGTGGCAGCAAAGTGGGGTGAGCTTAGAGTCCCACACAGAACAGATCTGATTAACTGAGCATGAATTTAGTTGAAAGCGATCAGCTGGTTTTCCTGCATCAAGTCTGAAGGAAGAAGCTTTAAGGTGGAGATTGAGATCAGGAGCTGATTTGCTTTCGTGTTAAAAAAAAAAAAAAAAAAAAAAAAGGTACAAACCATTTCTGACCAACTTCGGCGTTGAGGAGTTGATGACGTTTTCTATTTCAATGCGGATCTCCCTGCGCTCCCCCGTGTCGAAGAGGTGCCGCACCTGCAACCGTGTGATGTGTGAGACTTCAGATATTTTCACTGATTTTAACAAAACGGTCCTCGTGTCTCTGCTCGTATTCACCTGGCTGGGCTTGAGGAAATTAAGGCTGATGTTGGGGTAGCGTGTGGTCGGATCCACGCTATACTGGCTGAAGTTCTTACTGACGTTTTCCGGCGTGGTCTGAGGCAGAAGTCGGTAAATGCTCTCCCTAAAGCACAGATTTAAACATCTTTACGGGACCAGCAGAGACTAAGTGAAGGAAATACAGCAGGACAACATTAACAAATCATTAACGCGGTTATCTTAGGGCACAGAGAGATACTACAGAACCATGCAGTCACATTCCATCCCGGCCTTATGACAGCCTCTTATCCCATTAGTACTGGGAGAGGTGGGACTGAAGCTTTAAACCCCATACAGGCACATTTCCTAGAAAAGCACTTAGAGATAGAAGGGTGTGTCTGAAGAGCGGGAGGATGTGTGTGACTATTTGTACATGTGTGTGTGTGTGTGTGTGTTTGCATCGATGTTTCCACATCCTCACCTCTCAGCCAGAACCTCTAAAGGGGATTTTCCCTGAGCCCAGCTCTTCACCATCCAGCCTGAGTCCATGGCTGCCAGGAAACCTCTGGCGATGCCGGTGCCCATGGGCCAGAAGGGCTAGAGACCACAGCAAACACATTTAATCACCAAACACGGCCACAGAGGCCAAAAGGAGGACAACTCTGATGAAGAGCTGCTGAAAAAAGTCAAACTTGAGAGTTTTACAAGTGAAAAGGCGCTCACCTCTAAGAGGCTGTCGCCGACCAGCGCCACCAGCAGCTTGTGGCCGTTCCGCTGGCGCACCATGGCGGCGTTTTCCGACGCGTACATGCAGGTGAAGTCGAACATGGCTACGTCAGGCTGGCCGTAATGGTTGATGGCGAAGTCCAGTGTGGGCAGCTGGTGGTTGGTGGAGAAATCCGCAGCCTCACGTGCATAAGACAGCAAAGCCGCCTGGTCTACGTTGGCTCTGGACAGCAGGAGCTCCGTGTCGGCGTAATCCTGCAGGACAAAAGCAGGAGGTGGGATTGGAAAAGTCACTATGTGTCATGGAGCAGCTGCAGACTGAACTACCAGCAGAGGAAGTTGCAAAAAACTTCACCCACACAGCAGCAGTTACAGCAAAATCCTTCATTTTCAATTTTTTAATCCATATTTTATTCATTTATCCGTTTTCCTATCCACCATCCTGAACTGGTTTCTAGAAAACGGACAGAAAGTTTCGTTTATTTAGGATGCCCATTCTTCCTGGGGTCCGGCACGATTAGAACATCACAAAACAAAAGCTTGTAAAAGTTACACAGAACATCTCTTCTGTTCAGTCCTGGAATACAAGCCGTTTACATACTCAAATCCATCTCTTTACATCCATTTTTACGTACTAAATACATGCATGTCATCTCCATTCATGTTATATCCAGTACTTTACCACAATACATCATATTCTATCATATAAAACAGTTTACATATAATAATAACATATAATACAAATTTTCTAGGACACCTCTATCCACATTATCAGTTTACTCCATTACACATACATTTGTATTTATTATACTTTTATCACCAAACCCTTAGAATTATGATTTTTATAGATACCTGTAATTCTGAGAAATAGTCTTAATAATATTTTAAAGTTTTTTAGATTAGTGGTTAATTTAATGTCCTTTGGTAGTGAATTCCATGTTTTCATGCCTCTATACATCACAGGTCTTTTTATGGCATCTGATTTTGCATTAGGCAAGCTAAAATTTTCATCTTTTGCATGTCTTGTGATATAGTTGTGATTTCCAGCACTAAAAGTAAAGTTATTAAATAAAATAACAGGTAGTTTTAATACAGATGTATTTCTAATTACAACTGTCAGTGAGTATAAGAGTCTGCATGCAGTATAAGAGTCTTATGCACTGTGATGATATTTGAAATCAGTCTTCAGTTCCTGCATATGTTGTTCCAAAAGGAAAAACAGTCAGCGATCGCATACCTCCACCTCGGTTCTCACCCTGGTGGCATAGTTTGAAGCAGGCAGTGACTTTACCACACAGCTATGAGGAAAGTATGGAATGAGGTCTTCCATTCACAAGTCTCTCCAACATGTAGCATCAAATCACTGCGTGCTTTCAACGTGACGTGTTTTCATAGAGGGCAGTGAGAGGTTCATTCTTCCACCTGGAGCTCCGCGCTGCTGCAGTGGCTGAGATGGACAGCAGTGGAAGACGTGAACTGCAGAAGGTTTTACTCGCACCACAGCACTGATCCAAACTGAATAGGCCTCTGTGCTGCGGTTCTTCCTGCCCTTCCTCTTCCTTGCATTACGTGGAATTTCCAGAAAATTCTTTACAGTAAAATATGGTGCAGCGATCCAAACTCTGGGAGTGTTGTGTAGAGTAAAATAAAACCTTTTAAACGTTTTTGGCGAAGCATTTTCTGCACAAAACAAATGAGAATTGTTTGAAGAATGCTACTTTGTGACGCATCTCGGGCATCGCAGCGCACCTCCAGTTGTTCCTGCACACGAAGACAGACGTGTGAAAAGGTCTTTCCTGTTTCCTGTGGAATGTGCCCAGGGAAAGGAAACCACCGCACTGGCTACTGTAGCGGGGACAACAATCCCTCAGTGCAGCGCTGGAGCTGGCAGTGTGTTCCTGAACGCTGTTGGCCGAGTTCGACCATTAGTGCAACGTTGGACAAAATCACAGAGGGAACAGAAAGAGTTATATAATGAAGGAGAGTTAGAAAAAATGGGCCAAAACCATCTGATTCTTCCACTCTGTGTGTTTTTATGTCTTTATATCCACATCAGAGAGACACAATGAGATTCAACAACTGATTGTGAAACACGCACACACTCTGCAGCTTTGATCACTCACATGCAGAATGACTCCTTTCTCCAGCAGGCTCTGCTTTTTGGCAGTCATCACAAAGTAATGTGTGTCATCCTTGTAGTAGACGATATTTTCCAGGTCAATACCTAAAACGACCAGTAAAAAGACATCCTGTCACACACCAAGCAGTCATTTTCCTTCTCCTGTCGTCATTTCAGAACAAGAGCAGCAATTACGCGACTCAGGGGACATCGCCGCGTCAGCGAGAAATTCTGGCAGGCTTGACATCAAATCTGAGCATTTTAATTGGGCATGCTGGCAAATTCAGAACCGCTATGAAAAGGACGAGTTGTTTGTCCCATTTACACGTATGTTACGCACTGGACATCTTACAGTGAACAAACAACAACAAAGATTTTTAAAAATCGATTATTGATGTTCTCTTCGGCTCTGATGAGTGTTTCTAATGCGACTCAAAAGAATCCAGACTCCCAAAGTAAAGATAACTAATAGCAGCAAAGCAAAGTCCCCAACAATGTCGACCCCTGCCACTTCTACAGTTGTCATGGTTACTCTTCAGCCTCTCGTGCATGGACGGCATTTCAGGGCTAAAGCCCAACAGAGAAACGAAATGAGTGATCTGCAACTTTAAACAAGCCGATGACTGACCTGTAGCTTCTCTGAGGTCCTGAAAGAACTTCTGATTGAAGATGAAGGCCACGCCACTAATCTCCTCAACCTTCGCCTCTGCTGTTGTGTTCCTGTTGATGAAGTTTGCAGTGATGGCGATGGCGAGCTTGCCCCGGAATTCCTTCCGCCGAAAGCCTGCGGAGAGTTTTAGCCATAAGGTCAGCAGAAAAACGAGCTCAGTTTAGCAGCTTTACTTGTTTTTGCGATACATCAAAACCTCCAATAATGTACCTTTAACTGGAAGCAGATGTTCTGCATCAGATCATAAACAGCTCTGTAGCTTCTAAAGCTGCATGGATGCATTTGATGGTTACTGCTCATCTCAGGGGAGCGCGGAGCTTCCTTTCATAGATGCAGCAGTGAGTAATACAGAGAGGGGTCATGCTGCTCTGCTCCACAGGGGTTCCCTTTGCCAGTGTGGCAGCATGTGAGACCCCCAGCAGTCATAAAGGAAACAGACAGCTAATTCAACTATTCCTGTTCTGCTCTGCCAGGGGAGCAACTTCCCCTCTGAGGTCGAATGTTGCAGTTAGATGCAAACAAACGCATGCACAGATGTGCACAAATGCTCTTTCTGCACCGAGGTTGGCCAGCTACCAGCCTCACATGAGCGGAGTGAGGTCAGCTACCAATCCACAGCTGTACACAAGTGACATCATAGCCGTTCTGTGCTGTTTGTGCTTCGCTTGTGTTTAGCAGAGAGAAAATGTGCAGCAGTAACGCTGCTCTTCCAGTCTGGGCATGCAAACTCGCCTGGTAGTGTGTTTCTCCTTCCATCTGCTCCGATGATGACATCAAACTCCAGCTCGCTGACAGGGTGTGTCTTGGGGTGGACCTCAGCTCTCCAGCCTATTCCTAAGAAAAACAGCGCATATGTAATCAGAGAGAAATGCGTCCAAGAGGCAGGATCACAGCCTCACACACATCTGCTTTCCTAAGCCTTGTAAATCAGCAGCTTGAGTCGCTTACTCTCACTGTCTTGGTCTTCTGGGGGTTCGATAAGACCCTTAAACTCGACATTGACATGGATTTCAGTGCCCAGCAGGAGAGCCATCTTGAGCAGCATTAGCTGAAGTTGACGAATACCTAGGATACAGAGAGGGTTTCAGACACATCCCGACACTTTAACTTGGAAAAGAAATGCAGAAAATCATCTTTACTCACTGATATGATCGATAGCACCAGCACAGAACTTCCCATAGAACTTTTTGGCCCCGAGACCCCTGAGGTCTTGTATGGTGAAGGGCCAGAGGTGCAGCACGTTGTTCCTGGAGAAGGCGTCTCTCTTCTCCAGAATCACCACTTTGGCGCCCAAAAAGGCCAACTCGATGGCTGTGCGTAAGCCGCATGGCCCCGCACCGATGATCAGACACTGAATGCAGACATGCGCAGGTGAGATGTTAAGCATGAATATTGGAAAACATCGCTTCATCTTTCATTCCTGAATCGGCTCTTTTAGCTCACTGCACTTGTCTGAACAGCAAATAATGATCAAATAGTTGCTTTTCCACACAAGACAAATTCACAAAACCACGGAGAAATGAGTGCCTTTGAGAAAACTGAACTTTTCTGGACTAATACAGGGAATTCATCGGCTTTGTTTCTCAAACTAATCATGTGTCCTTGTGTTGTCCCGCCCTCACGCTGTGGTCTGCTTGGTAAACATGAGCATCACATTACACGACTCTTAGACACTGAGTATCACATTTTTAATTCTGCTGCTTCTCATTGGGAAATGAAGCCGCCGCCTGTTGAGGCTTTAGCTGCATTATCAGGTTTACCTTTGAGTTGGCACAGGCACGTCCCTTCTTATACTCCTTTTGGCTGGCTCGCTTGTCCAACTTTGCCCAGAGAGCTTTCGCTTTCCAGTAGTTGAGTTTGGACTTGAGCTTGTGATAGAAGATCCTGTGTTCGCTGGGCTTTACTTCCAGGTGTTCACACAGCTCCTGGAAGGCCTTGAGCGTGCCTTTGCAGGTGGTTGCCTGGACAAAGTTGTCAAACAGGACGTGGGATCGGTTCACCCCCTCTCCTCCGGCGGCACAGGCTCCTCCATCCCCCATGGTCCAGACTCACGAAGGGCTGTGAGGGCCCTTCACCCCCTCAGAGGCAGGGGACTCTGGGTCCAGCCCCAGCCCTGGAACACCCTGTCAGCAGTGGAGACCTTTAACCTCCAGCCTCAAGCATCTTCATTCTACCCACCAGGGAGAGAAGTAAAACACAGTGTGAACATCATGAAACACTGCTAAGTGTAGCAATCAGGTATAAAAATGAAGGTTTTAGTCCATCTTAATTAAATAGACCCGCAAAACTGGATAAAATGAGTAAATAACTAGTTGCTCAGCTGCCAAAGCCACAGCCGACACTCCTGCAGCAGAATGACCTGAGAAATGTGTCAATCAATCAATCAAAACTTTATTTGTAGAGCACTTTCACATACCTCAAAGTAACCAAAGTGCTGCACAGGTAGAAAGAAAAAAAATCAACATTATAAGCACTAAAATAAAGACAACAAAATAGTTAAAAAGACTAAATAAGACAGAAAAGACCTAGTGGTGAAAACCAAACAGGAAACACATAACATAACGCACAAGTGGACAGACTCCAGGCTCAGGAACGAGCCAGTTAATCACAAAATACTACAAAACACTACGCAATCACACAGTCATCTGGAACTAGTCCCTGAATTTAAACAAGGCCAAAGTTGTCTGCACCTTTTTACACAATTATGCAGTTTGCACATGCTATGGCATGCTTATTCCATATTTCAGCTTTCCAGCCATCAGGGGAACAAGTTCATTCATGTTCTGGGGCATGAGCAGCTTTACTGAGGTCCCCTGCCTACCTGTGACAGAAACAGCCTCTAAATGTCATCGTCACCCTGTAAAATCTGACCAGTGAGGAGATAATGGCAAAGAGAACGAGAGAAATGGCGACGATTAGTGGAAAAGTATTTGTTGATGCGGTCCCTCTGCTGCTTTTGTTGCTTCTATTAAGAGGCAGCAGCTCTGCTTTTCATTACATTGACAGAACTTTTTCAGGCTTGTGAAGAAACTAACAAAAAGGATCATTTCACTTCAGTAGCCATCTGATTTACCAGAAAGAAAAAGCAAAGATGATTGTTCATGAGTAAAGAATGAATGAAAACTAGGAAAATAAGCTAAATCAGACTGTCTGTGGTGGTACAACATGATGTGCAAAAGCAGACTCTGAGGAGGACTTTATCATCTTTTTACACTCCAATTTCACATGAAGTACAAAGGTCACATGTGCAACAGGGCGCTCTCCATCACTTTTACTAACATGTCGTCAGTAAAAGGCTGCACGAGGAAGACTGAATATGAATATGAATGATTGCACATCACTGATTTAACAGATGGATGGATGTCTAAGGATGTTTGACAAGGCTAAACAGCTTTGTAGCTGCTAACAGGCCTAAAAGCCTGACTTTCTGTGAGAACCAGGACTCTCAGCTGCAGCTGTAAAAGGTCACTGACCTAAAATGGGTTGTAAACAATAGAGGTTAAATATTTATGTTTAGGATCTAATCCCAAAACTGTGATTATCCAGAACATACATGGAGACAATCTTCTAACCAACGTCCAGAATGCTGAGCTAGTTCATGAAAACTAATGTAGTCCCAGTCCCAGTGGCAGCAGTGGAAGAAAGGAAGGCAGGTACAGAGGTCAGCTGGCCTCCTTTTCACACCCTGCCAGCTCTTCTCTGCAGTAAAAACAGCAGGCTGTTGGTTTGGCTCTGGATCAGGCCTGCAGGCTGCAGTGCCAAGCATCCTGTACACGCCGTTACCGTCTCCTCTACCCATGCAAGACCCGACCTTAAAATATGTTTTCAAGTGTCTTCATCAGCATGAGGATCTGGCAGAGAACCTGAGAGCACCATGCAAACCCGCTGGGAAGCAGCCATGACACTCAGCTGTCATGTGAAGCAGCCACACCCTGCGTTTTGTAAAACGCTCCAACACAAGGCCTGCACTGGTGTGTCAAAGTCAAGTAGCTCTGGTTCTCATACAGGACCGCCATCCTGAGGCAAGCATGGATCTATGGGACATTCCACCAGCAGCTTCTCACAGAAACTAGACGGTGGCAAAGAAAACACCTTCAGTACACGTTAGGAAAGCATTTTCTCCTTTAATAATTAAAAAAATATTTAGATGATGAATAGCTGGAAACCAGCTCAGGCTCATTCTCAAGGCATCTACAGGATTTCATACATCCATATCCACACACACACACACACACACACACACACAGCATTCCCCTCATACACACACAGCATGCCTTTGCTTTTTACTGCTTGCATTGCGTCATCTGCTCATCTAAAAATAGAGCCAGAGATTAGGCCACTAGGCTACGTGTTTTAATACGCTGCTTTCAAATAACAAGCAAAGAATGAATGTTTACATCATCTAAATCCTCGTTTTGGCTGCATTTTTTATACGTTTTCATTTTGCCCGGCTTGCCGTATCAGTACAGGATTCACCACTTTGTTAGTTCGCCTGCAGCTTTTTTATTTTTCATTTAATGATCCAAGTCAGAGACTCAAATGCACAAGAAAATGTTTAGGTGAAAATGTCTCATTTTCCCGCCAGCATCTAAATGCAGATCACTGAGTATTGATGAGTTGTGTTCCAGCCCTCCATAGATGCTCTGAATTACTGGGAGGACTGGACTGATAGTAAGCTTGTGTCTGAACTGGTGTCCTCTGTCAGCCTCCAGCTCAGAGATGCTTCTGTTTGGAGGAAAGAGATTAGGTACTAATCGTGTCGGCCTCCATCTCAGTCCATCAAGCCTCCAGCCATCAATCAGCGGAGTCTGCAGAGATGCAGGATGAAGTGCAGGAAACTACGTGATCTCAACCATAATCTGTCAAACTCCCACAATAACAGCTTTACTAGCAGAACATTGTATATTAAAGCTGCAGCGCCACAAATTACTGCAACATTTTTGATTAATTAACTGTTTGGATTTTGACAATGCTAACGTAGCATGAGGATGATGATGTTACAGTAGCACTCATTACAGCGCCACGTCACAACAGGTGTGGTCCATCTGCAGACTCCCTGTAGGCTGTAAAATATCATAAAGTAGATAATTATTTCCCACTGTCTGTTGGTCCTGATATGTGCAAAGAAATCAGCCGAGCTGCTTCCATAAATTCCAGTTTGAGGCTGCATTGCCAGAGAGGAAAGGTCTCGTCTCCAGCCAGTAAAAGCTGGTCTGACGTTGACTCGTCTTATCCAGTCTTCTCTGTCTCCCTTTCTTTCCCTCGTTTCCTTGGATAATAACCACTTGTATGTCTTTGCTAGACAGCCGGTGTGTTGACATCCAGTTGCTGGCGTGTGACGTGGCGCCTGTTGTGTGGTGCCCCAGGCTGGAACACAAAACCTTTGAGCCCCTGAACGTTGCAGGAATGTGCATCATGAGCATCAGCGTGGCACCAAAAGGAGTCAGAAGCAGTTTTAAGTTCAGTTTAAGGTATTTTTTTTCTAATCATTAGATATTAAACATTTTTCAGCTTCAAGTCTTTCAAATGCGCATTTTTGTGTTTTACAATATAAAATAAAAGTTTTTCCAAACAGAACACCTGACAGACGACAGCATCAGCGGACTCCGTGTGCCCACATTTAGCCATGTATGCTATCAGAAGAGCATCTTTGGTTTACAGCCCTTCAGATGGATCATCACTCTAAAGAAAAACATGGTATGTCAACAGAGTAATAAAAGTCATCGAGCCAAAGTCAACAGAGTGAGTGGTTAATGTCAGTGCAGAGTAAATGTGACTGACCTGAAACTTACCACCATAAAGATATGAGCTCAGCTGACTGCATTGCAGTTGGTCTTTCTTCTTTTTTTTTTAGTAAATTATGACATTTTTCTAGACTGCTCAGTCCGGTTCAGGGTGGCGAGGGTCTGCAGCCTATCTCAGCAATCAGCAGGCGAGAGGCAGGTACACCTGGACAGGTCGCCAGTCTTGCTTTAGTGCCACAAAATTAGATCAAGCTGCCTGATCGATGGTCTGCTGCTGGTCACAAGACGATCAATCGGCGCAGATAAATGCACAAACCTCAATGGAAGTATTCTGCTGATCAGTACTCTCCTGTGAGGATGTGTCGGCTTAAAGAGGACGACACGCTTGTGTCCATCTGTAAGGCAGACAAAGCCTCAGAACTCCTCAGGGACGCAAGCGTTTGTTGACTGAAATGAAGCCCTTTCCAAACCATCTGGCCTTTGAATTACTTCTGCTTCCGACGTCGGCCTGAAACGCGCAGCTGAGCACTTCATTTGCGTTGGCTTTTCACCAACTGCAGTCACAAATCAGCCTCTCAGCCCACAACGCTACTAATTCTCTCCTCCTCTCTTTCATGTTAAAAATAAAAACATATTAATGCAGAAGGCGGAAAGACGACCCGGTATCTTGGGAGTCGAACCGTGACCAACACGTGCATGCAGCATCCCGTAAATGTGCCGTCACAGGTGACGTCATCTGAAGATGCAGACTCTTTGAAATACAAACTTTTAATGGTGTTATTAACATATTTAATCATATTTTTCTTTTTGCAAACTATCTTTGAACATCACCAACACACAGAAGACCTACAAAGTGCAAAATGCTGGTGAACGTTTACAGGACAGGCCTGTTTAGAAGACAAACCCAGCTAAACTTGACCTTAAATCACCTCCTCTTGTAAGCAGAATTCAAAGATTAAAACGGGTCCCAGTCTACTGGTTCATGCTGCCAAGACAATCGTTGATCCTTCCCAAGGAAACAGATCTGAATCCGAGCTTCATCCCGTTTCCAAATCTAATCGACCGGATCAGGCGCCCTTGAACCACGACAGGGACATTTAAAGCAGATAAAAAGAAAAGGAATACGTTTACAAATGCAATAAAAAGCTTGGTGAAATTTGTTTCAGTGACACTCTCAGCAGAGTACGGGCACAGGCTCAGACTCCCCATGACTACGGCTTCCTGCCAGCATTTGGAGGCCTTGGAGTTATGCAGCCATGATTAGGAAGAACCACGAAAGGGGAAGGTTGAAAAATGCAAAACTTCCACAGCACAGCTTTTATTCCATCTGTGCTATCAGCTGCAGCACTCATAAAAATCTGCATGGCTTTTTTAACATTTGGCTATCTGTGGTGCATTTGGATATTTCACACTTGAGTGTGCAGCAAGAAGGTGGCCTGTATCTGGTTACTCGTGCACTTCAATCCATCCTTCGCTGAGAACTAGAAGGTGTAATCTGAGATCTGTAGGAAATACACAGTCAACACAGACAAGTCTCCAAGGATTAGTCATGACCGATGTGGAATGGAGGGAAGCAGGAGAGGAGGTGGCAGCCAGAAAGACGAAGAGATAATTCCTCAAACACCAAACCTGCAACCGATTTCTTATTTTTCTCATAATGGAGGAGATGTAAAATGCTACACTGAAAAATGTAAAACATGAACATCTGGAAAAGATTTGCTTCCCATCAGCTTCCAACGTGTCAGTCAATGTTTTTCATGACAAAGAAAACATCTCTGCATGTTAATCCAGCAGGAATGATGGACAGGAATAAAAACAGCTGTGCCGCAGCATGAAAACGACCCGTGGAGGCCTCCGTTTACTGCACGCAGGCTAAACCACGGTATGGTTTCTATTGTGGCAGGCAATGGGAAGCGTACAGTACAACGCTGACCGTGTCAACTTGCTTCGCTCCTGCATATTAATTACAAAGCTAATATTTGACTTTGAAGACGCTCCACTAATTCCTGATTAGATTTAAGATGAAAAGAAGGTGGAAAATAAGGACGAGAAATGAACTAATCTTCCTGCTTCTGGAGGTCTGCTGTGTTTCTACTAGAATTTAGCAAGAAGCTGGAAACTGCAGTAACAATAGAAATCTCTCATGTCTAAATGTGACGTCTGCAGTAAATGGACTGATTTATGCATGATTAGAAAGATGAAGATTTATGCAAAGAGATAACAGAAGAGAAAATCATAAAATGCACAACACAGCATTGGTGAGGCAAAACCCACCAGAACAACAGGAATATTCTAAGATTTATCAGCAATATTAGGGCTGGGCGATATGACCAAAATCTCATATCCCCGTATAGTTCATTTTATATTCCCATAATGATATATATTTTTTATGTAATGTTGTGTCAGTTATCAGTTATGCGTCAGATGTGCTTGGCAACGGCAGCAGTGATCTCCTTCCATCTGGGGGAACTATGGTCGTATGACGTTTCACAGCGTTTGCGTCTGGAGCATAGACTGTTTATAAAATGATGGGCCGTGACGTCACCCGTAGGTTTCTGAAGAGCTGAATTGAAGCTCGGTGGGCGGTTCCTACCATCACCATCTTGTCCGGGGCATGCGTGTCGTCTCGCCCTGAAAATACAAATATGGGCAAAGAGGTGGAGCTGAGAGGGGGGCTGTGAGCGTCATGGTGGATGATTGACATCCAGCGAACTCCGAGCTTTCTGTAGCTAAGAGCTAACCAAGCTAACAGGAGCTAACCAGCTAACAGAGGTAAGAGGGCAAAAGCCAAGTCACGTTAACCGGCTAAAAACCGCGGTTGTTCTACGTTCTTCTGACTTGAAGCGGGAGATCTGGTACCTGTCAATCAAAAGGACACGCCCCTAAATATGCTGAACTTCGAGATAAATTTTTTAAACGGGCGAGTTAGAAAAAAATTCACTCCCCCCACAGTTGTCATGAAGGTAAACCTGACCTATTAAACCGAAAATGGGTTTTTGAACCAGGCTGTAAACACGTTTATTTCTGCTGTAAACATGTTCATCTTTGCTGTAAACATGTTTGTTTCTGCTGTGAAGTTGGTCTTTTTAACATGGGAGTCTATGGGGATTCGCTCTGTTTTGGAACCCCAAGTGGATGAAGGGGGGGAACTGCAGTTTTAAGCACTTCCGCATAGGCTTCACTTTTAACCGCCGGAGGCTGCCGCTTGCTCTGGAATTTATTATGAGCTTTCACCTCCACTTGACGCCGCTTTTGCAGCTTTTGCTCATTTATTCTTTATTCTGTATTCTTCATCCTGATTGTCCTGCTCTGAAACGCGTCTGTTACCGTCTTCCTCCATGTTTATGTACTGCAGCGTGCATGCTGTAAAGTGCATCTTGACAAAAAATATTGCAGTAAAGCACCTTATCGTGGCGTAAACGATAGAGATCATATGAAATGATGGATATTTTCTATCGTGCAAAGGATATATATCGTCATATGGCCCAGCACTAAGCCATATTGATCAGTTTTAGTTGTTAAACCATTTCACATTTGTCATCTGGTGAGAGAAAGGCTGGAAGGCTTCATTGCACAGGCGTAATCCAGCGACGTGCACACTCGCTTTCTCTAATCTGTGTGCGTGGGCGCATCTGAGAGTAGTTCAGATGGTAAACAAGTGGACACATCGTAGGGATTCTGCAGCACATCTGTCGAGGTGTAATAAGACGAGGCGAAGGTGGGTGGCAGACAGAAAAATCGGCTGGCTGAGGCTGACTTTGGTGTTACAAGGATGTTTTAAAAACATAAATACAGTCTGCCACATTTGTGTCGTTAGTTGGGGTTATTTGAGAAACCTCCAGATGCTATTTTTTTCCTTTTCCAACTTCAACAAACAAAAATGATGTAAATGTCTTCCAAAACTCTTAAAGTCTTGACTTTACATGCATGCATATCAGACAGTAGAAGTAAGCAACCATCGTGGCATCTTCCTCCCTCTTGAAATAATCCGGCAAACTCAGAACCAGCAAAGTACCGCAGGTCTTCCACCGTGTGGCTGTGCAAGGCTGCAGTAGCACAGTCACAGAACACACACAAAGTGTGACAACTGTTAGGCAGAAAAAAGCCTGAAAAGCAACTAGATACAATTAATCTTGAGTGTTTACATGTAATATAAACCAAACAGCTCGCTGATTCATTTCCTGTTGAACCATTTTATTAATTAAAAATGTTATTGGTTGTCTCTGTGTTGAAGCTCCGCATCTGCGATCTGTGATGAAGCATCAGGAGAGCATGTCACTACCACTTCAGGACAGTCTGAGAACCATGTGGAGCATACCGGGATGTGGGTTGTCTTGCTTGTGTCAGTGCTGTCGGACCTTTAGCTTCATTCCGCCATGGAAAAGACAGAAATTCTGTTTGTCACAGATGTGATTTGTGGTGAAACTGAACATTCAGAAAAAGGCAAAAGCAAAATTTTTCTTTGCATTTTTTCTTTTCCTTTGGACAAGAGCAGAATAACCCATGATGACAACCACAGACTGTATGTGAAAGATGGATGGAGCCTCCGGCGGTTAAAAGTGAAGCCTATGCAGAAGTGCATAAAACTGCAGTTCCCCCTGTATCCACTAGGGGCTGCAGAACAGTTTTTAGCCGGTTAACAACGTGATTTAGCTTTAGCCCGCTTACCTCCGTTAGCTGGTTAGCTCTTGTTATCTCCGGGTTAGCTCGGTTAGCTTTTAGCTACAGAAAGAGAGTTCACTCGATGTCAATCATCCACCATGACGCTCACAGCCCCCCTCTCAACTCCACCTCTTTGCCCATATATGTATTTTCCGGACAAGACGACACGCATGCCCCTGCCAAGATGGCGATGGTAGGAACCGCCCACCGAGCTTCAATTCAGCTCTTCAGAAACCTATCAGCACGGAGGCTACATCCATCTTTTTACAGTCTATGATGAGAACTTGTGTTTTTACAGGACGACAGTAACGCGTGCCGTCACCTCATGAGTCGATTACAATTCAGAGTGATACGATTCAATAATTAAAACATTTACCATGATTTTTAATGCATTATTTTCCCCGGTGAGGGTTTTTTTCCCCTCACTCTGTGGCTACTTTTGTACTCCTTTATACGTCAACATGCATTAAATCAAGAAGCCAAACAAATATATCTTCACCATCTCTTCCTGTCCGTCTCCCTAAAGCACATATGTCAGAGTCAAGGCCCGCGGGCCACATCAGGCCCGCGAGAGGGTTTTACCTGGCCCCCGTGATGATATTAATCTATTATTAGATCCGGCCCGCAGATATAATGTACGCACGAATACTACATTTCCCACAATGCAACGGGGATGCGCGGAGCGGGAGCATAGCGGGAGGCGGCTTAATTTATTCAGCAGTCATTCAGCATCAGTCATTGGCATACCAGCAAAAGTTATCTTACAGATACCCATCAACAACGGCAAAACGGAAGGTGGACAGTGAAAACCGGGGGTTTCAAACAAGGTGGGAGTTGGAGTACATGTTCACGGAGGTAGCTGGAAAACCTGTGTGTCTTCTATGTGGAGAAAGTGTGGCGGTGATGAAAGAGTTTAATATGGGACGGCATCATGAAACAAATCAGAAAGACAAAAACAAGATTCTGGACATGGAACAAAGGCTACAGAAGGTCGAGGAATTAAAACGAGGCCTCAAATCTCGACAGGGTCTGTTCAGAAAAGCCCAGTCACAAAGCGAGGCTGCTGTCAAGGCCAGTTTTATTTTAGCAGAGGAGATCGCTAAATCAGCCCGGCCATTTACAGAGGGGGATTTCATCAAAAACTGTATGCTTAAAGTCTGTGACGAACTTTGCCCAGACAAAAGACAGCTCTTTTCAAACATCAGCCTGAGCAGAAATACTATTGCTGATCGCGTAGACCTGTTGTCTAACAATCTAAAAGAGCAGCTTGTTACAAAGGGAAAAGATTTCATCGCATATTCCCTGGCTGTGGACGAGAGCACAGACATTTCTGACATTGCCCAGTTGTCAGTTTTCATCCGCGGGGTGGACTCCAGCCTAAACGTGACAGAGGAGTTGTTAGCGCTACGTCCTATGCATGGCACAACTACGGGACATGATTTGTATGAAGAGGACTCAAGATGTGTTAACGAGATGGAGCTGCCTTGGGAAAAACTCGTGGGTCTGACAACAGACGGAGCACCTGCGATGTGTGGACATAGGAGTGGACTGGTGGCAAAGATACGGGAGAAGATGCAGAAGGAAAACGTCACACGTGAGCTGACAGCTTATCACTGTATCATACACCAAGAGTCGTTGTGTGGTAAAGCCTTGAAAATGAAAGATGTAATGAGCACCATCACATGTGCAGTTAACTTTATTAGAGCCAAAGGGTTAAATCACCGCCAGTTTAAGTCATTTCTGAGCGAGTTAGAAACGGAGCATGGTGATTTGCCCTATCACACTGAGGTGCGGTGGCTAAGCCAGGGAAAGGTGCTGCGCAGGTGTTTCGAGCTTCGTGAGGAGATTTGTTTGTTCTTGGACAAGCAAAGGGAAAGACACAACACAACTCCGAGACAAAAGGTTTTTGTGTGAAATGGCTTTTCTGTGTGACATTACGAGTCACCTGAACGCAATGAACCTGCAGCTGCAGGGTCGGGCTCGTGTCATCTCTGAAATGTACAGTACAGTGAAGGCGTTTCAAACCAAACTGACTCTGTGGGAGGCACAAATGCGGAAAGAAAACTTGAGCCACTTTCCTAGCTGTCAGACCATGAAAGATGAGCTATCTACCAGTATTTTCCCGAGCGCAGAATTTGCTGATAAAATTAGTATACTCGCTGCTGACTTTCGACACCGATTTGCTGACTTTGAAGCACAAAAAAGCAGGTTTGCACTGCTCAGCAATCCATTTGCCGTTGATGTAGAAAGCTCACCGCCAAACCTCCAAATGGAGTTGATTGAGCTACAATGCGATGATGCGCTGAAGGCAAAATACGCAGCAGTGGGTGCTGCGGAGTTTGCGCGCTTCCTTCCCGACACAATGCCCCAGCTGCGCACCCAGGCTGCTCAAACACTGTCTATGTTTGGCAGTACATACCTGTGTGAACAACTGTTTTCATTGATGAAGCTGAACAAAACATCACACAGAAGTCGACTTAGTGCTGAACACCTTCACTCAGTTCTGAGGATTTCCTCAGCTCAGAGCCTGACCCCGAACATTGATGAACTTGTGCAAAAGATGAAACACTGCCAAGTATCAGCCTCAGCCTCAAACAAGTAATGTAGTGTTACAGTAATACAGTAATGTATATAAATGTATGTAAATACAGTAATAATACAGTAATGTTTACTGTGCAATTACATATTTGAAGTTAATACTCTGTTCAAGTTTAAAAGTTAAATATGCAAACAAAGAAGGTCTCGTTTTTGGTTGTTCCCCTCGGGGATTTTAAAGCTTTCTTGTCTGTGTTGACTATGTTGTTTTTGTTTGCCGACTCCGTTCCTGGGAGTGTTTGTTGTTTTTCGGCCTTTCATGGAAAATAGATCGTGAAGTGGACAATAGTCTTTTGATAAAATTGTCTCCTATTTAACAGAGAAAATGACTTTTGATTGTTATTATTTGTTAATCAGTAGTTCCTTTTTTCACACTAACCCAGAGAAAGCACAGAAAGGAAAGTCAATGTACATTTGAGCAGGACAGATGCAGTCCAGTGTGTTAATTGCTATTGGTTTTAAGTAACAAGAGATTTTTGCACTTTATTTTATTGTATTTCAAGGCAATATTTCTTTTTAATTATTTCAGTTGAGTGAATGATAGAAAATTGTTTATTATTTATTTCTTTGAAGTTGCCTAAATTCAGTGCATTTTTGCTAAATGAGAGAATATACTGATGGTGCCTTAAATAATATCACTTCATACATTTAATGTTCATGTTATGAGTTTTTTTATATAAAGGATATTTGTATTTTGTGCCTGCTGAAATTAAAAATGACTGACAGAGTCATAAGAAAATATTGCTTTATTTATCCAATCATATTGTAATATATTTGTTATGTTTTCAGTAGGTTAAATCTTGGTTTCAATGAAGATTGGACAGTCCGGCCCTCGGCTTGTAGCCAAATGTTTTATTTGGCCCTCCGTCCATTTGACTTTGACACCCCTGCCCTAAAGTGTCCTGGTGGCAGCGAGATCTCTAGCTTCCTGCCACCCTTTAAAGCTCCATTTCTGTCATTTAATTATTATGAAAAATCCTTATTTTTGAATATTAATTCAAAAATATGTATTGCAACATGATGCACTGATTAAATTGTGAATCAACTCACCCCAAGATGACATATTAATTGTGGTATGACACACCCAAAGAGATGGTTTAGGCAAATTTATTTGTAATATTTTTTAAATAAAAGTCTCCCAAAGAAAAAAAAAAGTGTCTTTTAAAAGGGTGAAAAATAATTTATTAATTTCTGTGCCTCTGATGATATATAGTATCATCTACTGTTAGCTTTTTCTTAAAGCACTGCACACATACTCACCTGGATTGACTGCACAGCCAAAAATCTCTTCCTCTGCCTGAAGTGACAGTGACGTACGTGTGAATAAACCCAAAGTATTAACAATCAGAAATACCAGCTGCTTGCTTTGCCATGGCCTCACGTGTTGGAACTATTCATATGTGCACTCCTAAATATATGCTTTGATGAGAATTACAGGTCGCCACGGTGAAAAGGTAGTCTTTAGTGGGCTTGTTTCTCCATCAGTCCTGCCAGAGAAGAATTTGTGTCTTGTCCGTATAAGCAGATAACAAGGGCTCCGGACTCCTCCAAAGACAAGCAGTGAGTGAATGTGAAATATGATGTGGTCTCCGGGGAGAGAAGCGTTTTGCTGAAGTGAAAGGGTCTGAAATGAGAGGGAGGTTAATGGCTATGGGCTGAGCAGCAGCCGAAGCAGTGACAGACTGCTGAGAAGGACAGACTGTTTTATAGACGTATGAAGCTAAAGTTGGGTCATAATAAGACACGAAAGGTTTCAATTTACTTATGGTATTTACCAGTAACACAGCAGCGTGTGACGAATCAACTTTAGCTTTATTGTTGCTGGAATTTGAGGCTATAAAAGCAGCTGATTCACACATTGTGGATTCAGCAGGTTGTGATCAGGTCTGGGGAAACCCAAGGCGTGGGAGCAGGTAGTAATAATCAGAAACCCAACAGGAGAAGATAATCAGAAGCTGGATGTCCATATTATCTCAGTCGTGGCCGTAAGATATGAGGTACTGGCCAAACACCAAGAAACATGGCACACTGGCAGTTTTTAACCACATGTGTTGGATGATTTTTGGTTTTTATTTCACAGAGAAACATTGAAAAAGTCCTTCACAAAAAGATTGGAAAAATAAAATACTCAAATAAGCAACAAGCTGCATGTGATCAGCTAGTCCTTATCAATAGGAATGGGCCATATGATGATATATATCCTTTGGATGATAGAAAATGTCTATTGTGTCATATGAGGCTCTATTGTTTACGCCACGATAAGTAGGGGTGGGAAAATTAAATCGAATAATCAAATATAGGAATTTTTTGCTTCACAATTTTAAAATGATTTTTTTTGTTGAAAAAATCTATTTTGTTTAAAATAAAAACAAATAAAATCCATTATAAAATTTTAGTCATTTTTATCTTTTTTATTGATGTTTGTACTCGTCTTTTTGGGTATTATAGCGGCAGAACGATGGTCTGGTTACTGTGTTGTTTCTTAATAATTGAAATCAAGAAAAATGACGAGCAAAAAAAAGTTTTATACATTTGTTTTTAATCTACAAAAATTAGCTATATCAAGGAAATGTGAGAATCGCAATTTAAATCGAATGGGCACCCAAAAAAATCAGAATTGAATCGGGACAAAGGCATATTATCACTGCCCTAACAATAAGTGCTTTACTGCAGTATTTTACGTCAAGATGCGCTTCACGGCACGCTGCAATATGTAGACAAACATGGAAGAAGACGGTAGCAGACGTGTTTCAGAGCAGGATAATTCACTAAAAGATGAGCAGCCAACCCAAACTGATGAGCTTGTTCCTAAAAGAGGGAAATTTCTGTCACATGGATGCAGTTTGGATATAAAAAGACCAACATGGAACCGACAACAGACTAGCTTCCTGTCCCAACAACGGACTTCGACACAACTCATTTTATTACCTGCGCAGGAATCAGAATACAGAATACAAGAATACAGAATAGAGTCGAAAGCTCATATTAAATTCCAGACCAAACGTTGCAACAGGCACTTATTCGTGGAATGCCATACGGCCATGGAAGGAGATCACTGCTACCGTTATGAAGCACATCTGACACATAACTGATGACTGACACAAAATTACACCAAAGTTTTATATGGTTATGTTTATCGTTATGGGGATATAAAATGAGCCATATCGTGATATGAGATTTTGGGCGTATCGCCCAGCCCTAGGTGGAGTCGTTAAGGGAAAAGCATCAGATGATTTGTAGATCTAAGGCATCTAATGTAACATAAGGACAGATTTGCTTCCATAAGACAAATTTATTTAGCCTCATAATAGAAAAGGAAAATGGAGAGATCATCAGGATTTTTTTTTTTTTTTTTTTAAAGTAATATATTGTAAAATTAGTTCAAGTTAGTTATTCCATCAATCAATTTGCATTTACTGGATGCAACTCCTTAGCTTTTTTTTTTTTTTTTATTAAATGAATCATAAACACCATCAAATATCAAAACTTACGTTAAAAATTTTCAACATAAAAGGTAGAAAATTTTTAAAACTTTTCTTGCACAACTTTAAGGTGTGAATTAATAAAAACAGAAAAAGAAACAGGAGTCTGTCAATCTGTACCCAGCCTGTCAAAACCATTTAAAACTGGTCAACAACTTCCACAGAAGCTGTTTCAGGCATGCAAACATGATGTCTCATGTTCAGGTCACTAAGCACAGCCACCTGTAATGATCAACCCCACGACAAACAGCATTGCTGTGGGTGTATCCTGCATAGCTGCAGTTTGGATGCATTTCCAGATAATTTTGCTTTAATTCAACTTGAAGTGAGCAGAAAGTCAGATTGCTGCTCAGCTTAAGTCTTGAAAGTTCAGCCGACATGTCAGCAATCTCAGTGGCATGGCCTCAGGAATGCATTTGTCATACTGACCCACTTCTGACCCGTAAGGTAGAAGGAACAGACTCGTAGTAAGTCTTAATCCACAGCTGTGGGAAACAGCCAAGGCGAATGGATGGGAAGGAGGCCTCACACAAACATCCAGCTTGTGCTTTGTTGCAAGTCCTCCAGCAGAAACCTGCACAATGCTGACATGGTTTTTATTCAAATATGTCATTTCACATTGTTGGTTAAACCCCTCAGAAAAATGATCATGAACTTTATACATTGGATAAACAATTATTGATCCGTCTTTTCCCTGTATATGACTATGACTACATGGTTTCTCATATTCGTTGTGACAAACAACAAAGAAGAAAACTCCATCTGTTGGTTAACTCAGGACAACTTCTGTTTGCGCCACGAAGGTAAACGATGGCGCTGCATCCTTCCAAGTCTAACCATGACACTTTGCCAGCCAGAGCCACCAATTGTCTGACAACAGTGTTTGTTTTGGTTGCGTTTACCCACAATGCCTTTCTTGTTATGGTCTGCTTTCTGTATCTGGCTTACCTAAAGCCAATCGAGAGCTTCGTTAGTAGGTGGACCATTTCGTCCAAGCAGTCTGCTTTAGTAGAACGAGCTTGCTCCGCTTTGTCCCGAATGTCTTTAAACTGATCAGAGATCTGTCAGTCAAGCTGCTGTACACACAGATCACTGCTAGTTTTCTCAGCTTTTTCAGACCTAATTTAATTCATCCGATTTAGGCCACTAACGTTTAGCTGAGTCTGAAACAAAACATCTGTGTGTGAGAGAGTCAGAACCAAGATTTAGTTCTGCTTTACTCAGACTTTAATCACATCTCAGCATGTTTTCGTGCTGCATGTGTAGCTCCACTTAGCCTTTAAACAGGCCACCACTGTCGTCCAAATACATATGAATAGGAGGAAAATCCAGCTATTAAAAGCTCCACTTCTGAGTTTTGACAAGGTTTGTCACTGTGGCGCCCCCTAACAATGACACATTTGGTATCTGTCTTGCATCTTGTCTCTCCTCAGTGCTCTCTTCAGCCAGTAAAAGTCAGTCTAATGTTGACTCTTGTCTTATCTCATGCTCCACCCTTTATTTCTCACTTTTCCTCTCTTTCACCAATAATGTCCTCTTGTGTTTCTCTGATGAATTAGCCATGGTGCACATTCAGAACAGCCAGATTGTGGATTTTCAGTGACAAGCTGGAGACATGGTGCCATTAAGAAAAATGCTGTAGTAAAGTGATGCTTTAAGGCGGGAAAAAAGCTCTGCAGTGCAGTTTCTCAGCCTCGGGACGCTTCAGGGCAACGACACTTCAGAACTGGACAGAAGAAAATGTTAATCTGCCATCAGAACGAGTCTGAAGCAGAGTTTTAAGATCAGAAAGTTCGAAAAAAATCACTTTAATCAAAGTGTGTCTGACAGCAAGAATACCTTCAAGATATTCCTGACTAATGAGCCTTTTTTAGCATTTACATGTAAGAGTAATTTAACCCCAAAACCCATTAACTTGGTGCTTTATAGTACATTTGAAAGCCTTAAAGCAGTTTGATTTCAATGCTTTGTTTGGCTGACTAACACTGAAAAGCAAATTTTGGTCTGACTAACCCAACATTTGCATTTAAAATGCCCAGAATAGACAATAGCAAAATCTCAGTTTGGTTGAGTTTAGATTAAATTTGCATCAATCGCAATGATGGGCAAGAATGACTTTTAGCAGACCCATTTACAGCCACCTGTGTATCCCTCAGCTCACTCCAGTCCACAAGTTAGTGGTAACACGTCTATAAGCTGGTCGCTAACAGCTAAAAAAAAACTAAAACACAAAGGGGTGCAAGAAAAACAAACAAAAAAAAGACCAGTGAGTGGATGGAAGGAGGAAATGTAGGAGAAAATGAGAAGCTGAAGAGTCACAAAAATAAGGATGATATTAAAACTGAACACGTCATCTTCTGCTTAATATGATGCTGGACAAAGTAATATGCAGATGGTTTGAATTAATTTAAAATGACAACAAATTAATACAATGTGCAAGCCTAAACAGAAAACACAGTAATTTATCTAAACGTCTGAAAAAATACTGACCGAGTGACCAAGTACAGAAAGCACAGAGATGCTGCAGGACGCAGGAGGACGCCACCCGATGCAGCAAAAGCAAACGTTAAACCATCATTTCATTCATTCATTCATTTTCCGAACCGCTTATTCCATTCAGGAATCGCGGGGAAGCTGGAGCCTATCCCAGCCGGCTTGGGGCGACAGGCAGGGTACACCCTGGACAGCTCGCCAGTCCATCGCAGGGCCACACACAGAGAGACGAACAACCACACTCACTCCTAGGGGCAATTTAGAGTGACCAATTAACCTATCATGCATGTCTTTGGATGGTGGGAGGAAGCCGGAGTACCCGGAGAGAACCCACGCATACACGGGGAGAACATGCAAACTCCACACAGAAAGGCCACTGACCAAACCAGCCAAGGATCGAACCAGTGACCTTCTTGCTGTGAGGCCACAGTGCTAACCACTGCACCACCGTGCAGCCCCATCATTTCATTATGTGAAAAGATTTTATAAACCTAAAGGCACTAAACTCTGATTTTTCTTGCATGTTGCAGACATTAATACTAAACTATTTAAATTCAGAGCATTAATTTGATCGAGATTTATCAAAACAGAAAATATATCATAACGTTTTTGCCACATTATGTACAAATGCTGAATTGACTTCCTTACATTTTGTGTCTCCGAGGAAGATCACTGAAATAGTTAGGCTCATGCCATTAGGACTTAGTTACCCACATCTCTCCTTTTAAGGACGTGATACATGGTCTGCAGATGAGTCAACCGGAGGAACTAACCGGTGAGCAAAAGCCAACCGTTGGGAAACATCCAGTCACTTCTGGAACAGCAGGAGCTACAACCATTAGACTTCCTTCTTTCTGTCCTTTTCATCCATTCCCATCTCTGCAACCCATTGTATTTTTACAGATTTACTTAAAAGGTACAGTGTGTAAATAATTTGGCTTTTTATTTGCAATAATCACGTATTGCATTAATAAATACGTATTTAACCAAAGTTCTGTCGCCAATCTCATCAAAATGAAAGCCTTCTTGGATCTTAAAGTTATTTATAAGTACATAGGTGGCGGCGCACCCAACAGAAAGTCACCATGTTGCATCGTCATATGAATAGTGTAGCTGAAAGGGGACAAACTTGTTAGCCTTACACGTTTTAGCAGTAAATCGCCGTGCGTTGATGAGGAAGGAGGAGAAAAACAAGCAAAGACAACTGTGGGTCATTCAACTTGGTGTTTTCCATTAAAAAGGAGGAGCATCCTAGGGCTGGGCGATAAATCGATTAATACGAATTTGCTGTTTATGAAGATTTATTTTTATGAAAATCACGATTTTTTTTTTTGCCCCGCCATCGCCTTTTGGGCTTCCGTACCTTATAGTGACATCAGTGCACTCCCGCTGGTTTTCCACAGAAACACAAAAACATGGTTAGCAATGAACAACAAGTGTCCCCTCTGCGTTTCATGACATTTTTTTGGGAAAATAAAAACGATATTTGTAAGTTTTGACAAACAACAGTTGTGATTTGAGGGTGTTTCCATTCAACAGTGTTGAGCACATCATCATCAAGTGTCATAAAATCTTGTTTCTCTCGGGAGATTTTACAAAAATTGCGGTTAATGCAAAGTGGGCATGCAGCATTATTTTACGGCTTTCCACTTGCTGTGGAGAATTTGCTTTGAATTTTCAAAGCTTTTCTCCCTCCCTTTCTTTTCTAAAACTCTGAAATTCACTGTGGTTTATTCCACACCGCACCATCTTTACCGGGAATGAACTGGTCACGACCACCTATGTCACGTCTGGGGACACGTAAACACAAAAAAAGTGTTTCCGTTACACTTTTGCAAGATACTGAAATGTCTGAAAAACCACCTCTTAATATCGTAAAAACCTGTTTTATATAAATGTAGGTGTTTCCATTAGCTGGTTTTTATGGTGATATTTAGTTTTTGCGCAGTTCTAGGTGTGACGGAAACGCAGGCTTTTCAGTGTGGGAGGGGGCGTTGTCACATGCCACAGGGGTCTGAAGCCAGATGTAGTTGACAGGCTCGTCTTTCTTCCCAAAAATGTGTAAATTAAACAAAAAACAGCAAGAATGTAATACATGTATGTTAGAAATATAGCTTTAATTAACATTCAGGGATTTTTATTAAATTTGTATCAAAGACCCCCATTTTTTCAAAACATGTCAAGTGTAAAGAAACATTCTTTGTAATACCTCATTGCCATTGTGGGAAATTATTTTGGTTGTTTAAAGTCAAAATATTCTCAAAGGAATCACTATTTTTATTCCAAGAGGAGGCCCTTTTATTTATTATTTATTAGTTTTTTTTTATTTTAGAATAAAGTTACACAAGTGAAGTGAGGCCTATTCTTAAATGTATGATCAAAAGTTAAAAACTATCTCACGGTGGAAACGCACAAAATGCAAACATGTTTCTTATAATGTTTACAGCGGCAGCGCCTGCCATCTCTTTTTACACTCTTGTCTAACAGCTTTTTTAGTTGCTCTTTAAATTCGGGTAAACTCCTAGGCTGACTGCAATACAAGTATTTTTGACATTTGTAATTTATTATTATTTTTTACAGTGGGGGGGGAATCAATTAAAATTGTAAATAGAATTTGGTTTAAAAAAATCAGAGATTTTATTTTTCAGCCATATCGCCCAGCCCTAGAGCATCCATACTCTTTGCCTCATGAAAAGGAGGAAACAATAACCAAGAAAAGAAAAAGAAATAGTCACCAGAAGAAAAGGAGGGTGTACGTAGGGCTGGGCGATATGACCTTTTAGTAATATCCCGATATTTTTATGCCATGTCACGATATACGATATATATATCTCGATATTTACCTTAGCCTTGCATTAATGCTTTGGTGCATACAATCACATCAGTAAGATGATTTTGTGTCTCCATTAAAACATAATTGTTCATACTGCATTAAGATATGCTGATTTTAAACATTTATGCCAAAAGGATGAAATTGTAACGAAGCAAAACCGCATTTATTGAACAGTTAAAGCAGTGGCAGAAACATGTCATTTTAAAACAAAGTAAAGTGCCTTTGCATGATGTAATAAATGCAATGTATGAAAATAGGTGCTCTAGGGGGGGACTTTTCAAATGATGAACTATTATAAGGCTTTGCTTTATGGATACGTTTTTGAGTTGTCGTGTATTTTTTTTATCGCAGAGTTTAGCTTTTAGTTTTGGATTCCCACTCCTTTCTGTACTTTCTAGAGACATGACAAGCTAGATAAATATGCTTGCGTCACACAGTGGATGAGGTGAGTAAGTGACAGAGGTTGTGAATGTAATCAAATAGAATTAATTATTTTTGCGTGACGTGAAAAACTTTGCAATTTACGTCCCACTCTGTAATCCAGAGCGGGATCAGTGGCGGATTTTCAGCTGATTTGTCAAGAAAGGTGGGGGTTGAAGTCCTCTCTCTAGTTTCACACAGCGACATTAGCTATTAGCAGTAGCTTCTTTCCTGTGCAGCTTCTTTCCAAAAACACCAAACTGTCACCATCTTTTATGCTTTTTATGCCGACTCAGCACCAAGTAAACATCCTCTTCTTTCCCCGCACCACATCCAGATCTCTCCAGACCAAAACTGTGAGATAGGATAACACAAAGAACTATGCAGACATGACACATCCCACTCAGCATTCTCCTCTCGAGCATCCTGAAGCTTCAGTGATGTCTATCATATTGCACTGTAGCTGCCACAGCGTTGTGAGGAAGTTAATGAAATTTAAGATATAACTAAAGGTCAATGTCCCTGATCAATAGAACAGATGTGATATCATTCACATGAGACAGAATGAGACATAAACGTCTGTCAGGTCAGGACCTTCTTGCTTCATTTAACCCAAGCCACCTCCTGCTGTTGCAGGTTTATCTATGAACCACTTTGAGTCAGGGGGAGCAAATGTTACATCAAATCAAAGCACCAAAAACAATACTGTCCTGTGCTGTGGACAATTTGGTGTTGAGCCCCAAGAGAGCAATGAAAAGCTCTTGTAGCATCAACAGCATGAGTGACTGCTTCCTTGCTTTAACTTTAACTCATATCCATACAACGCTCAGTGTTTCTCAGGTTAAAGAAAATAAAAAGAAGTCAGTTGCGTTTCTCTTTAGGATCAATGTCTGCAAAAGTGTAAATATGCAAATGAGTCTGCAGGTAAAAACCGAGCATGTGCACACCTTAATGAGCTGTTACGCCTGGCTGACTGACAGGAAACATGGCCTCGCTAAGAGGGCTGTCAGATGAAACAGTGGAAAGGATTATAAATCTTCTTCAAGAAGGTAATTTAACACGAAGTGTGGAAAAAGGTGTTGGCTGTTTCCAGTCAGCTGTGTCAAACGTCTGGTACAAGTTCAAACAAAACGGGAAGGCTTTAAAAACAAGAAAACATAAAAGGTAGACAAGAAATATGTCAAAGTATAAGGACAGAAAGCTTGAAGAAATATGTCTAAAACACAGAAAAAGTAGACACTTGTGTGGGCAGAAATTGAAGCCAGTGTTGATGTGAGGAAATATAATTTACATGCAGAAAAGCCATCATTAACGAGAGAGAGAGAGAGGACATTATGCCGTAAAGATTTTAAACTTTTAAATTGTCATCTTTGCAAACAACCTGGGGTTGAGTGATGGGTAAAGTACAAGAAAAGATGGCACCAACACAGTTAACGCACAGGAAATTACAAATACTTTTCCCTGGGCTACCAATATGGTGACTGAATTATTTTTTAAAAAATAATCATGGATGCTGCCACGCTACACAGGCATACTTGTAAAAAACAACCCATCAATTCACTGACAAGACCAGCAAAAAGCTCTAAATCCTGAACAGATCTGGTGCACAACAACCTGCACAGCTGATCTTTCAAAAACATGCCTGATGGAGATCATTGCTTTTCATTAGGAAAGAAAAATAACTACTGATTCCTTAGGATTTTTTTTTTTTTTTTTTTTTTTGAGTTATAAAAGCATAATATATTCTTATCAGTGTAGAAACAATTTTGATAGTTTTGTAAAAACAACTCTGGAAACATTCATTTTATTTATATACATCCTAAATATATATATATTGTAACTCTAAAATTCAAAATACAGCAAAATGCACAATACTTCCAATCAGATATATTTCTTAACACTAAATATCCTCTCAGATTACCAATAAGTATCAACCATACTTCTTTCCAGCTGTTGTGATTGTGTTGTTCACACAACCCCAAACTCTTAGCTATTTTAAATAAAACACATGGACTTGTTGCTTAGAACTCATTGTGTAATTACTAGGGGTGGGATAATTGAATCGAAAACTCTGAAATCTGGATCTTTTTTTCTTTACAATTTTATAATAGATTTTTTTTTTTTTTGTTGTTAAAAATCTTTTTTTTCCCCAAATAAATAAAATTAATCCACGATAAAAAAAAATAAAAAAAAAAAATTTTTAAAAAATGTCATTTTCATTGTTTTTATTGATCTTTTTACTTGTCTTCTTGGGCATTATAGCAGCAGAATGATTTTTCTGGCTACTGTGTTGTTTTTCCCTAACTGAAATCAAAGAAAAAGAAGTTTTATATAGTTAAAAGAAAATGTTTTTTTAAATCTACAAAAATCATCAATATTGAAGAATTTTGAGAATCAAAATCGAAAAGGCACCCCAAAAGATAGGAATCTAATCAAATCGGGACAAAAGCATATCGTCACACCCCTAGTAATTACTGATATTTATACACTCACAAACCGCGTGATTTTGTAAGAGATGTGGATATTTCATCGTGGGTCCACATTCCCTCGTTATCCACCTACATTCCACAGGCTGTCCCATTAAATCCACGGCTGGCACATGACCAGAGATGCACAGACAGCAAAGCGACGTGCATTTCCAATGCAGCTCCAACGTGACAGATTTATCACGATTAAATGGTTACTTGCTCCATTAAAACCAACCAGCGCATGTCAGAAAGGTGCAGCTCGCGTGGAAAGGTGCAGCTCGCGGAGGATCCCACGGTAACGTGAAGAAACAAACCGTGTTAGTCCAGCGAGCAGGCGAAACAAATATGTCCTCCTTACCTTTGTATGCTTTGATTTAACATCCACACATTTGTAGTGAGAATAAATCAATTTCCGTGTGTAAATCCAGTTTTTTCAGGTAAAATCCAGACAAAATGAGTTATTTTTCAGGGGATAGTGGTGGTTGCTGCCACAGCAGAGAGCCACACAGCGGAGGGAGAAGGCGCAACTTGAAACTGACAGAGACGGAGGGCGAGACCATAACAACAAAACGGAGGGGGGAATTACTAGTCTACGCCAACAAAAAAAAACCTACAAGCAAAGCTGTAACTGTTTATGGAAAACCATAATAATTATAAGCTTTTTTAAATTGTATATGTTACGTAAAAACTGAGTTATAATAACACATTCTTATGTTTTTTAGACAACAGAAGTCGGTTAACCCCCGCTACTTCTTAAAGTTAGCCTTTTAGCTCGGTTTAATCCGATTGGTCCCTTCCAGCGTGACTGCTGCCTTCACGTGGTGTCGGAGACAGTAAACTTGTCCTACTCACACAGTAGAGTGGGACCGATGACCTCTAAACCAGTGTGTTTCAAACTTTTTTGAGCCAAGGCACACTTTTTTTACACTGAATAATCCTAAGGCACACCACAAAACAAAATGTTTTATTAAAGGAAAAGTCCATATGATTCAGATAAAGTCCATCTCATCAAAACCTTTTGAAGAGAAATCAGATAAACACAAGAAGAAGGAATTTTATTATCTTCGCTGGAACCTGTTTGGATGAACACAGAGCTGCTTTTTAGACCAATTAGGTGAAATTGGGTAATTTCTCAGGGCACACCTGATAATCTCTCATGGCACACTAATGTGCCACTTCACAGTAGTTGAAAAACACTGCTCTAAACTGTGTACAAATTAATGATTATTACTTATGTGCAATACCACCATAGTGTTTGTGTCTATAAATAGAAAAGAAAGTTGCAAAAGATAAAAGGGGAACACTAGTGAGTGATCGTTTTAAATAATAAATGAATGAAGATTGCATTTAAAGAATGGAGTATCATATGATAATGTGATTCCAATAAAAAATTAAAAACTAGGAAAACCGTTCACTCAGACTTATGTGTCTCTTAATTTCTATCATGATGGGATTAAAGAATAAAGTTGTCGTTTCTGATTTGCTCTGGTGAGGTTTGAATGTCTGCAGTTGTTTCTGACCTCTGTGATTGTGACAGTGCAGGCAGAAGACTGCATGACTTACCGTAATTTTTTATAACTCTTTAGTTGTATCAGAGCTTTTTCCAGCATAAGGAATCTATAATTCTCACTGAACTCCAAAGTCCATTGTTTTCTGACAAAGTAAAGCTGCAGATTGCATAATGGTTTTTGTGGGGCTGACGTTTTCCTCTGTGGAAGACCATAAGACTTCAACTTTGGAAAATTATAACTTTCAAACAATTGCTTTGAAACGGTTAAACATCATATGAAAAATGGTTCAGTGAGGCTTTGCCTGCCTCCCACGGACAGAAATATGCGGCGCTAATGGTCTCCTTTGTTCTGTGTCTATCCAAATTAATCCAAAACTTTCCTTCATGCTTCAAAAATATATTGTCTGTCCAGATTATCAATGCAAAATGTAGAACAACCAATGAATCATCGATTAAAGCTTATCTTATGTGTCTTGTTTAGGAAAATGTCCACTACTTGCAGGCTACTTGTGGAAAATCACTTCCCATTCAAGTGTTCCAGTAGATGCCAAAAAAGATGCTAAAAAGCAATCCAGCGGCAAATTTTACAAATCAACTTTGATCATACACTTTATCTAACGTCTGTCCTGAGTACAGTGCAAAGATGCGCTATTTTTAGATCACAGTGGGAGGAGGAACCCTCCTGTCACTATCACACATTACACCAGTACTCTTTTCCTCTTGAACATCCAACCAGGCAGAAATATTTTTTGTCGATCGGAAACCGCAGACCTCATCCAAGCAGTACATGTCACCCCATGTAGGGATTTCCAGACCATGTTTTAATCCTACATTCATTGTACACGGATACACTATTAGATTCCCAGATACCACAATAATGAATCCAGTGACTTGGCTATTTTGTGGTGTTTGTTTCATGTTTGATGGTAGTATCCAGAACATCGTTCCTGTTCCAGATGGTAGTATTCAGAATTTTCCTGGGATCCACATCTATCTTTGACATCTTGGAAAACCTGTTGGGAACTTCTTCTGGATTTTCTCACCATTTATTGTGGAGTTATATGCAGATATACTGAAAATGCTTCTATCTCACAGTGAAAAAGAATCCTTGAAAATTCCTGGATCCAGATGCTGATCCGGATCACTCCCAAAGTTAGCCCAAGTCCCATTCTCAGAAAAAATGAAATCACAGAAATCCGTCCAGTAGTTTTTTTTACACAAAGCTGCTAAAAAAAAAAAAACTAAAAAAAAAAACAGATATCCAGCAAAACCATAACCTCCTTGCTGCAGGTAATAAATAAGTTTCAGAGTACAATAGATCCTAATTTTGTTGAAACTCCAAACAAGGATTTTTAAGACAAATAGAAGAACAGAAAGTAGCATTGCAGCTAAGTTACTTTTTACAATCAAACTCTTGGCCACTTAATCAGAAACAGCCACATTTGTAGAACGAAGCTGAAACCTGCAGAGATTGGCTAATTTAAACAGCATGGATGTGAATGATCACAAGGACATTCTGTGTATACGGTCTCCAGTCAGAACAAGCTGCCCTACTTGGATTTGCACAGATTTGCTAATTAAACAAACCACAGGAGGATGCGGAGTGTCAAGCAGGAGGAAGGCAGACTTAAAGGAGCAGCGAAGAATAAAAAAAAAAAAATGGATGAAGATTTTCAGGCTATGGCTTGTTGCCCGTCACAATACATCAGAGTTTCAGGACATAACCGCCTGTCATTGTACGGCGCTCCTGGGTTCCCACCACGCCTCTGCTCTCTGTGCGGGTTTGTTATTAAAGATCAAAAGATGCTGAATGAATTATGCAAACAAAAGGTTGTCTACCTAAGGAGAGGTAGGCTGCACACATCACAAAGGATTTACACATGATGTCATCTGTGAGATTTTCAAAAGCCATATCAGAGTGTTAAATAGAGATGACAATGAGCTGAATAAAATCTGCTTTCATTGGCATTAGCCGGAGCAGAAAGAGGATAAAACGGTACTTACCAGGCCGAACGGAGACAAGCTGCAGATCCAAAAAGATATTCCTGTGGTTGGGATTGTTCTCTGTTTTCCTTCCTCCTGTTCCCCCTCACTGTCTGCCTCTCCTCCTGCCTTCTCTACCCCTCCTCTTCTCACCACGGCAAGATGCTGCCTGGACCAGTGCTCATTGTCATGGCAACCGAGATGGGGGGGGGTTGGACTCTCATGTGACTGGATCTCCTTAAGCGCTGATTGGCCAGATGCAATGAAGTAAGGATGGAGAGACGGGTGGTGGGTGATGTCACACGCCCACCAGTTCCCAGATTGGAGGAATCCTCAGTGAGGCTGCCTGCAAACACACACACACACACACACACACACACACACACACACACAGAGACACAATGGTTGTCTTCTTAAGGTGGGGCTGATACGAGGTGGAACTATGACTGACTGACAGCTCCGTATCTAGTTTCTGCTCATCTCTGATGCTGCTGCTGCCCTAAAATATGCCTCAGGGTCCAGAATGCAGAAATAACACAAGACATATGAGAACACCCATAAGAGGCTGGTTGACCTGCTGGTCTATCACACTGCAGCCTCCTACAGGGAGCTTATTTATAGAAAAAGCAGAGGTCAAACTGAAGAATAGCGGCTACTGTTCATTCTTAAACACAGAAACATTAATAATGAGTAAAAAACAAAACCGGTTCCTGTCTTGGAGAGATAAGGGTTAGAAACAACTTGCTGCTCTCAGATGTGCTGATGAAGGTTATTTTTTTAATGGAAATATTCTGTTGATGCTGCACTTTTCTTTAGTGGAGCTAAACTGCAAGCTTACGTCAGTAAAATGCCCAATGCGTTTCACAGACTCAGACAGCTGAACAAAAGCTTGTTGCAGAAAGTATCGTGAGGAGGTGGTGTTTCACGACACTTCTCAGCTCTTCAGGTTCTGGCTGCACGCCGCCCCCTCTGATCCCCCCCTCTGGACGCTTTCCTGTCTAGTTATTGTTGAATAAAGGCCACTACAGCCCCAAAAATCCTTAAAAAATTTATATGAGGCAGGATTTAATGCTTCATTGAGCTGTTGTGAGAAAGAAAAACATGTTTCTGTGCTCACTCAGGCAACGCAAAAATAAATAAATAAATAAAAGGACCTCTGGTGTTTTTCTTCCCATTTGTTATGAAAGAATAAAGTACTTGTTGGGTAATTGTATGTCTCACTTTTTCTTTCCACAACTATCAAAGCTCTTAATGTTGATGTTCACCAGGATTGTTTTGCTTTTGTTCATTAATTCTTATTTGTTGGTTTTTCCTGTATTGATGTGCACGTGTAGAGAGGTGTGGTCTTCGTGCGTGCACTCCTTCTCATAAAAAAAGGATTATGTAAAGTTATGCTTTAATATCGCAGATTGTTTTTTTCAACTCTTGTTATTACTGACCTGCACCAGTCTAAACTGCACCTTTAGACATAATGCTCTGAAGGTAACCAGGCCAATGCATTATGCAGCCATTTCACCTCTAATGCTATAAGTGGGGAGTGAAATTTATGAATAAAATATGCATCACTGTCTCCAAAGACATTTGCTTCCTTATACCTCCGAGACGCTGCACATGTAGGTGGTATCCAGTCTAACAGCAAATAATTAACAATGTTGTACCTTCAGAGATCACAAGTTTAATGCCAGCTGATTTATTTCCACTGTTTTAATAGTATTTTAAATTGGAAAAAATTTTACAATAAATTAAAAAAACAAAAAACAAAACAGTAATTTTTATAGTAAAATAGAGTTTATATCTTTATTTTTACATCGTTTGTTTTATATGTTTTTTTTAATGTAGTTAAATATATTACCACATATGACAGCCATTAAATGACCTGCTGCATTTCATTTATAACTTTTTAAAAATGACTTTTTGGAGAATTTATGTACATTTTAAAACTTATTATGAAAAACATTGAATTTTAAATTAAATAATATTTTCTTTAAAAACAATAAAAGTAACATTTTATGTATTCTTTACAGTAACAATTTTAACATTTTATTTTACAGTTGAAGTTGTTTACTTTAGTAAACTGACTGGTATTTTCATACGTAAAAATACAGGAAAAACTGAAATAAAAGTGAAAAAGATGTGATGAGCAGCCATAGCTCAGGAGAAAGCAGTCAACTACCATCTGGAAAGTTGGTGGATGAATTCCAGGCTTCCCCTGACTATATGCTGAAGTGTCCTTAAGCAAGACACTGCCCCCCCACCCCACCCCCACCCCACCCCACCCCCCCACCCATGCTGCTCTCCGACGCATCTATCAGGGTATAAAAGTGTGACAATGGCAAAAGCATTTAGTATATAACCATAAATGTGCTGTATGAGACTGACATGTAGTGTTAAAACGCTCTGAGTGGTGAATAAAATCTGGAAAAGGAATTTACAAGTACAGTCCAACATTTCATGTCTCAGACTGTATTTATGATTCAGTGACAAAAAAATAGTTTAGCAGCATCTGAATCTTGTCTGCAGGAACACCGACGTTTCTCTCAGCTCTTACTGAGCAAACTCTGCTTTCCTTCCTCGCATGAGCATGAAAGCAGAAGGTGAAGGCCATAATGAGCACAGTGATGCTAATAGGTGATCTCATCATGTTCATGGCCTGCCATCAGCAGCTGGTGACGGGCCACTGAGCACCGAGAGGCAGATGAGGAAGAGGAGGAGGAGGAGGAGGAGGAGGAGGAGGAGGAGGAGGAGGAGGAGGAGGAGGAGGAGGAGAGTGGCTATGAAAACATCTTGGAAAGTAAATCACTGCTGGGATCTTAATATGATCCCAGCATTGACTTTTATTCCTTTTCAGTTTCCTGTTCTTTGAAACTTAAAACATTTTTTAAGCCCAAAGACACTCAAAAATCTACAAATATGACATGATTTCAGTGTAATTAATGATTTTTTTCCTTAATAACTGCCAGCTTTGTTTTCCGTCGGATGCTCCCTGTTGTTTCTGTACAGCTGGTTGTCTGAGCTTCTGCCTGGACTGAAGAGCTGTTGCTTTTTTATCTGGTGCATCTTTATCTCCTCTTTCTTCTCTCCATCCTCCTTTTCTTTTCTGATTACTCTTTATCCTTATCTGTCCTCTCCTAAATAAAAGGAGGCATATAGGCATAAACCTCCTCTTGGCAAAGCTAATTTGTTGAGCATCATTCTGCTGCTACAATGCCAGAGAGGACAAGTGAAAAGTAAAAAGAAAAGAAATCTTCTGTTTCTGATGCTCAACTTGATTTCTAGAAGTCATCTTGATCATGTCTAAATCACATGACAGTAATGTGCTTGGCGGATTTGCTACTGTCATTAATATGTAATAGACCTAATAAAAGGGCCGGATTAATAGAAGCACACAAAACTATGTATAAGTTGTATTCATATTAATTATATCATATTTTTTAAAGCTATAACTGCTGACTTTTCCTGCTGGAGCTGGTATTAATTTAACCATGCAGACTGTTACTGGGAGGATGACGTTAATAATCGTAGTACAATGTAATTAACATCTCGGCATAGACATTAGTCGTTGCACAGTCATTAGTGTGAAAAAGAGGAAATTACTGGATTAAACAAAGTGTTTATCTTTAACTTAGCAATTCCATAAATGTTCCAAAACCTATCATTTTGAAGCAAGTTCCCTGTAAATAGACCCCAAATAAAACAAAAACAGATCACTGAGGCTAGCAGAAAATGTCCTGCTCTATATAGAAAGTAATCACTGAACCCACAGATAAACACAATATGAAGCCTCTCGGTTCAGACTAGCAATATTGAACAAAGGCTTTCTTAAAATCACATCAGTATTTTAGGTTACAAATCCAGCCAGTGCTGTAACTTGAACATTTAATTTCCTCCAGAGCTATGAGCACTAACCCTGTACAAACACCACGTAAATCAGCTCCAGTCAGCTGCTCCTGAACATGATGGGTAGCAGGAGAAATGTTGACAGTGTGTGTGAGGTGGTAGGGGGTCCAGGCCAGGAATCAAGTCGGCGAATAAACACTTTCCAAGTGAAAAGACACCAGCAGCACCAAAGCAGAGAGAAAGAGCAAACAATGAGCCCAGATTTCAGGAGGTCTGAGTGTGTCCGTGGTCAGTCTGGGACAGTCTAAATTTAACTGTATGTGTTTAAGAGACCTCAGCGCAGGGCTGTATACAGACTGAAGCTGCAGCAGTGGTCAGGGCGAGGCCACGCTGAACCTATTTCTCACACTGTCGGCCTTTAAGAGTGTCCATGAACTGCTAACATGGCAGGCTACAAATCCAGCCCTTCCGATGAGTTAAAAGGGTCAAATGGCTGTGACCCTCTGTCCCCATTTCCATCCTGATCCTAAGCAACACCTATTAATGCTTAAGGCCTAAGTTTGGCTGCAAATGTCATGACTCTAAGTTTTAAAAGGCTAAAGGTTATGCCTAAGATATCTACACTGGATTGATCATTAGCAGTTTTAATATAAAAGGGATATTTGCAAGTTACTTAAACCCAGTAATACTTTTTCTGCACAAAACAAGGAAGCTGTAAATCCTACACTGCAATAAGATATCTGTCAAGATATCTTGTCCTTTTTGGGATTGAGTTTCAGCTTCTATAAATAATAATAAAAAAAGTCCAACACTTAAAACCTTATATTCCACCTTGAATGTAAAATTCTTCATTATAGCCATGAAACCATATAGTTATAACATCTAGCATAACATGTACTATCCTAAACATGTTCTTTGTTGTAGCCTACGTGGCTTAACTGTTCACACTGCAAGTTCTTTAGATCAAATATGTGTCTGTGAAGCCAGAATGCAAAGTATGTTTGACTTTACATGTACATTACATGCTAATAATGCTAACTCACTCACCAAAACATTTGTTTGATTACATGAGCATCTTGAAATGAGCATTTACCGGTATGCTAAATGCTTTGTTTCATTAATCTAGCATCGGTTTGCTAAAAGCGTAGCATTTAGCTGGTATACTGAATGCTCAACAAGTAAGTATTTAATGTCATTATGTTGTCAGCATTTAGCTAACTATGTTATTAGCATTTAGGCAGCGCATTACTGATGTTCTGTCTGTAGCTAGGTCACCTTCCTCCTTTGTATCCGTTTGTCTCGATGTACTTATGCTATGAGGAGTGTGGGGAGGTTAAATGGAGACTAACAGTTCCATCACAGCAGCTCATAATGGAGTTTATGTCTGTCGCACTCTGGGGAGGCCTAAAGCGGAAGCATTAACCAACCTGTACTTTAGACCTCACCAGGTTTGTTACTTCATTGACTAAGCTCTTAATGCTAACAAGCATGTTGTTGTTAAGTAGTTAGCGACAATGATCAACTTGTTTATTGTGTTAGCATGGCAGCATTAATAGATTATCAAAAATACATGCCTTGTTATTGATTTTTTTTTTTTTTAACATTTTGACTTGCAAGGCAAATTTTTTACAACAATGGCTCAGTTCCTGAACAAGCATATAGTGGAATGCAGCCATTTTTCATACATCTGTACTTTTCCTGCTATGACAAGCCAATATGTTCATTGTTGGTAACTTGCTGGAAATATAAATGTCTGAGGTACATTTTAATACCATGGATCAAGCTATTTAACTCACAACCGCATATCTGAAAACCTTGTATATGTTGCTAAATGAAACTTATAGGTTATAGGGACCCATTTACAGCCTTAATCACATTTCATTTCAATATCCAACACTAATATTACAAGCTAGACCACTGCCAAAGGTTCTGAGTTTAATAGAAATTATATTTCACCACAATTATATTCTTCCATGCACCATTTAGTCTTTAAACCCATCTTTTCTGCACAAATGAAACCACCACCCTTATGGGTCTACATCATTACATGTAAAATATAACTATCCTATTTTGAAGAAAGTTGAAATAAATCTTTCTATTGTCCAAGGAGCCCTAGAGGTTGAAACATGTAAGGAAACGTTGTGATCATAGGTAGAATTAGTCTTTCCATAGTTAAGGTGGTCGTTACAGGATATACCTGTAGTTAAAAAGCTGTCTCACAGTGCGGTAAGGCCATGCATGAGTGGTCTTAGTAGGATTTCTGATGTGCAGTCTCTGTGTACAAACAGGCAGCACATAGTGTACTAATCAGTAGTGACACTCCACCCAGTGTACAACATACCAAAGAGTGCTTTTCTATTCTAATAATAATCCTGTGCAAAATCAACCGAAAAAGCGCCGCGATTTTAGAAGTACATGTGCAATATATGTGTATGTGGGTGTGCATGACTTTGTTCTTATGAAAATTTAAGCCAATTTTCATCCCGGTGTGGAGCTGGAGGGACTCACCTTGCCCTAACCAGCAACTGAGATCACAGCACTCCCCCTAAGGCTGGAACAAAACTGCAAACATAAGCAGTTTCCATGGCAACAAGATTCTTTTCTTATTGTTGTTTTAAACGCTGGCTGATATGAGAATTTTACTAAGATATGACTATGGTTTCACGTATCATACGGGCTCCACCAGCTTGATTAAAGGGTCATAGTGCAACATTTTCTGCTGTTTACCGGCCAAAATCAATAACTGTATTTATACGTATTTAAACTCCAGTCGTCGAGGGCCGGTATCCAACAAGTTTTTTGTTGTTTCTCTCTACCAACACAACCCATTCAAATCAAATGGATCCAGAAACTTCTTGTCAACCTATTTATTATTTTCAGTCAGGTGTGTTGGAGCATGGAGACAACAAAAACTTGCAGGATACTGGCCCTCGAGGACTGGAGTTTTACACCTGTGTTGCAAAGCAATATTAGTACTTTGATTACAGTTATTTATGCCCGTTGTCAAATTGCAATCACATTGTAGCTGCTACATGGTAACAACTATTTTTCTTTTTGGCCTTAAACACACTCACACTAATGATGCGATGCACTTATAATATTTATGAAATCGTGAAGCTTTTTAACTCACGCTGGCTACCGTTGTTGTGCTAGGAGTTCCATAAGGTGAAGCACTAGAAAGCATTTTTCACTAGCATGCAATCCAACTTTACATGGGAGTAATTGTTACACAACTTCCCTTTCTTCCCAATTTTTTTTCCCTTTTTTCATACAATGACTTTTTAAAACACCCCAAACAGACTACAAACTGACTAAATGAACACCCCCCCCCTCTAAAAAGGGTAGAGATGCTGATTTTGATCAGTAGTGTCAAAGATTAAACCCATTCTGACCTATTCTGAAGTGCCCATAAATGCCTTTGTATCTGATTTCCTCAGAGGAAATTCATAATATAATATTTTCATTTAAAGGAATCAATTATTAAGAACAACTGTGAGAGAATAAACATGCTAGACACAAGGATTGCTGTATCTTCATCTTAATAAGCAGTTTATTTGGATGAACAACATCACACTGTGAGGATAAACACCTGGCTGGAAGACATTATGAGACATTATGATGTAAACGCACGGAAATACAAGAACACATTGACTATAAGCTGCACGCAAAACTCTTACTGTCTATATAACAGATTTGGGCATGCCACAGGTCTGTTTAGGGCCTAATGTCATATTTAAGTCAAGTTTATACCTTTTCATAACAGAAATGTGTGGTTCCCATATTTCCCACAAATCAGAGCAGATTTGTTTAAACCAGCCAAAGAAAGAAGAGGTCAGCTGCACAGAACACACTAACAGATTCAGCCTGAATACATACAGATATTTATGCACCTATGTTTCAATTATTTGTTTAAATAAACACTCTTTTCCTAAAAGTACTGCTTCAACATTTTTCCTGACTGTTATTGGTATGTTCCCCTCCCAGCTGAGGGGTCAGCTGATTGCTTTAAAAAGCGAGTCAGTGGCTCATTCTTTGTATGAGGTGTACAAAACTAGAAAATAAATACATCTTGTGCAATTTTGTTTCTTTGTGGCATCACCAAATAAAAAAAGAGAAAACTCTGTACAATAAGAGAACCATTCTGAACTCTGTTACTTTACAAACCTTTAATGTTGTCTCGATGTAATGCGGCACACAGTGAGTAAAGAGACACACAAAATATACAAAAGATTCTTTAAAAGCAAATCTTAACTTTAACAGGACACAAAAGACCTGTTTAAGCAGGGGTGTCCTCGAGGGCAGCTGTCCTTCAGGTTTTTGATGTGTCCCTGTTCCAACACACTTTGCTTCTGTTAAATGGATCCAACAGCCAACAATGTTTGGCACAATGACTTCTTCATTTGACTCGGTGATTTGAAGCAGAGACACATAGAAACCCTGCAGGATTATCACCCTCAAGGACCGGAGTTGGAGACCCCTAAGTTAAATGATGCTCAAACTATAAGAAATAAATAGTAAATACAAAACATTATCATTTTAAATAGTAATAAACCAAGTGCAGGACCAGAGTTTCCATATATTAGCAGAATCAATCTTTAACCAGTCGACACCAGCTGTTTACATCGATGTCCGTTAGGGTTCGACATGTAGGGACAAGGATCAACAATGGTGTCATTCAGGGTCGTTATGCTGCACTCATGAACCAACAATCTGTTGCTATTTTTGAGAGAAATGAGCACAAGTCTGAAAAACATTTGATTGGATTCAATTAAAAAAAAAAAAAAAAGGAATGAAACATGAAATTTTACAAAGATGGCATCTTCCTCTCCGACAAGGAATGTCACTGAGTCTGAAAGGAATACGACATCTGTGAAAGAGATTATATGAAAAATATAGTTCAGAAGGCTGAAAGGGCCTAATCAATCCATCCATCCATCCATCCATCTATCCATCCATTTCCTTAACCACTTAGTCCAGTTCAGGGTCGGGGGAAGCTGGAGCCAATCGCAGCAATCTGAAAGATTCTGATGACAGAAACAATAACTAGCATTTTATGACACGATAGTTTGAAGTTTGGCTCATACTGAAGATTCCAGACACATTCTTACTGGCTTTGGTTGGCTTTAAACACATCCCAGTCTGCTTCCACGGCTACTATTGTTCATATGAAGCAGGATGAACACAACCTGGAACTCTGCGGCAGGCCAAAGATGCAAACACTGGTGCTCTTTTAAAGTGGTGTTGCCTTTCTCATTCAAGTGAATCCTGGTGTGGTTCGCTTGCAGTGTGAATGCAAACGAACCAAAGACAGGAACATGTCGGAGAACTCTTCGGCGCTCCTGTTGCTTAGACTGGACAGATTCTGATAAAACCAGATTAGCTCTGAACACCAATATAGCTGGTTTGGTCTGCTTCAGTAAAATGATCGTATCATAATTCCTCAGATTATCATGGTATAAATTCACAGTTAGGTTATTAACAACTAAAACTTTAGGTTTAGTCTTTAGGACTCCAGTCTTGAAGATATGCGGTACACCTTTCATATCGCTCAAACCCGTTTGGTCAGTAAAGGGGTGAAAATGCAGCACAATCTGATCTCTATACTTTGCCTCATTATATTTACATGTGGATTAAAACTTATAAATGAAAATGGATCAACAAAGTCACAAACATTTAATCATTTGTGAAACCATGAAATACAGAATTTCCAATTCCAGTAAGTTTTCTAACAGGTAAAAGTTATTTAAACCTGCATACCTGTACATTTCCATGTCCTGACCACCCAGACAGACTCACCTCACAATACAAACTGAAGGCAGATCTATGAAGAAATATAACAAATTATTCCCTTGCAGTGAAATATTTTGAAAACACAATAAATGTAATTTCATGTGGTATAATCAAGATTTGCAATTGCTTTTATTAAAAAAAACCCCAAAAAAACAAAAACTGCAGTTAATATCTTGTATATCATTTAGATATGAACTACATTTCTCCTGCATGCTATATTTGGCCTCTGAGTTGTATGTTTGACATTCCTAAACCTCCGTAGCACCTTTCTGATTTTAACAAGTACAAACTCAAAGCTTTAGTGTGTTTGTTAAAGGTGCTTTATGAATACCAAAGGGAAAATATGTTTGATGGTGACTAAAGTTGAATTTTAATTGCAATTATTTCTTAACCACAAAGACGCAGCTTTTTTCATGCCAAAAAACGAAACAGGAACATTTAAATTGCAGCTCCTACAGTATAAGCAGATGTTGACTCAGTAATTCCACAACAGGCTGAGGTCACAGTTTCTACAGAGCCTTGAACATGATACAGAGTGACCATGATGGTCACGTTCTGCAGCATTCACAATGACTATGTGCACAAACTCTGCCTGAAGACAGAAACCAAACACGTCTCCCTCTGTTACACCGAGACACAGAGCTTCACAATTGGATGCACACATACGTGTGACACATCTGTATTCATGTGTAAGCAGTACAGACAACAGACTCTACACACAAAGACGCACTGTTACGCCTTTGCTTTGTGGGAGCTGTTATCAGCAAGTACTGCTGCTGATGGCTGAGAAAAACAGCAAAGACAGCAAAACTATGTGATTTAAGAACAAAAAAGAAGAAAGAAAAAGTGCAGGTATGTTATGTGTAAAGACACCAAAGATGCCAAAACAAAAGCAGATATCCACATGCTGACAGATTCAGGTTAATGGCGCAGGTCAGGAGTGACTGCTGAACAAAGTTGTCAATGAACCTCTAAAACACAATCCTTTAGTGGTGTCTAATAGCAGCCAATTGATTTCACTCCAATTCGACATGAGTTATCCACCCAGAGCAGATTCTCAGCTGTCACTCTGCTGTTGGTTTACATGGAACCACATAAAACATTAAGTATGTTTCATTCATTCATTCCTTCATCCACGCCGTCCCTTCTTCTGCTCACCTTTACTAGAAATTCTCACAGTCTCTTCCATCCAAGCACATTCCCGGCCTCTGCCGTGTTTAAAGAGAGCAATCGTCTGCAGCTGTTCAAATATTGTGACATGTGATCTCCGCCTGGCACAAAGAGTGCTTGTAATGAACGACCAGGACACAAAGACTGGAAGAACAAGGATCCCGTCCCTTTGGCTGGTCCGTGGCTCTCAGCTCAGACACATGCATAACCTGACAGCCGTGTTTTTTTTGTGTGTTCTGATGCACTTCATGCAGAGCGGTTTCCTTTGCCCTCCGAGCACGATCCACATAAAGAAACACACAACTGCTGGGGAAAGTTCACAGCCTACAATCATGTAAAACAAACAGCAGGACATCAGAGAAGTATTGTCTGCATGAAATCACATGGTTAGAAAATATGACCGTAAGCTGTGGCTTTCAGGCCAACGTCTTAACATGGGAAGATAAAGCAATCATCATATCATCATAAAGAACAAACATTCTTTTGTTCTGTTGTGTCCCCTGGGTTCTCACTTCTTAAGAAGACATAAAAAGCCTTTTATTCATCCTGCTGCCAGCACTTGTGATCTGTGTGTTGAGTCGTTTTTTTTTTCTATCAGATAAGGCCTCGGGTTTTAACCCACATCTTATTTTTAAGTTCTGCTTTCATTACGAACGGCTAACAGATCCTGGGGAATTTTCTGATGATGATACTGAGACTGAACTAACAGAAACTCAGAGTTCACCAGTAAAAGGATCCAGTACCTTCGTAGCATTATTGATGCCAGCAGACACATGATCTGGTCTGTGGAGAGCATCGAAACAAGACTAGCCTAAAGCCAGACATGCAGATGTGAGTAAGGGAAGCTGTCATCGGAGCTAAATGCTAACCAGTGGTGCACTGACTAAATGCTAATAACATGCTAATGTTGGCTAAATGCTAACAACATAATGATATTAATTAAACGCATGTGGAGCATTTAGCATACTAGCCAAGTGCAAAGTTTTTGGCACAGTAATGCTAAATTAATGCAAACTATTGCATTCAGCTATCAGGTAAATGCTAATTCCAATATGCTAATGTCATCAAATCATAATTTTTTTTTTACCAACATCTGATATAAAAACAGTTTTGTTTGAGATATGATTTACAGAGAGGAGAGTAGGCTGCAACCACTGTTACGACTACTACATTTTACTGTCATAAAATGAGCCTAATTTGCATTTTCACAAAGAGAATAAAGGTTTCACAAATCAGACTATTTATTTTCTTGAATATGCATAGTATGTGGAATATTTTAGTCCAGGTTTGAAGTGTCTAAGTGTTGTAAATTTTTGTCAGAACCTGGTCTAATGTGGCCTAGTTTCCGAAAGATTCTGTGGAATTGCCCTTTACACATATTACGAATCTGAAACTAACTTCAGCCTCGTATGACTTGAAATGTTTGTGTGCCACCTAAACAGGCCACATACTTTCTATCCTGCACTCCCACTTTGCTTACCTTTAGGGGAAAAATTGAGCTCCACCTCAACAAATTTGCTTGACAGCTTTAAGCCTCATTAATGTTCCTTTCAAGAAGGCAAATGTCATTGATTATATGCTCCATACCTCCATAATTTTGGCGTTATAGTTAAGCAACAGATGGCAATGCAGAGTTTAGGGTTCACCGGTTCTGATGTCATTGTCAGACAAAAGCAAACAACTTATTATTATTCCTTTTTGGGCTTCTTTTTTGTTCCTTTTGCTGGTCTCATCTAAGTTATTCTGCACAACACTGCCCCCAGGGTTTCTGGTGGTGTTGCTAAGTCTGCTGCGCCCCTTTAAATCCAGTCCTCTACCATGCTGCAACTTTTAGATGCAACCTTTCTTCAACAAATGAACTGCTCTTTACCTGACCTCTGCAGAGCTAAATGACACGCAGAAGAGAGAATTCAGCCATATGATTCAGGGGTGTTGGAGAATTGTTGGAGAAATGTTGCATTGCTTTAAGCTTTCTGGAAATGGACCAAAAAATGCACATAAAGGATGCAGAAGGTGGACAGAAGGATCAGTCTGCATGCTGATGCATATTTAGCATAGAGAATAAATGAACCTTTAGGCTGCATCACTAGGAGAAATATCCTGTAATGGTGGTAATGTTTTAAGAAGCAAGTGCACCTTTACAAAAGCACTGAACCAACTGTAGTATGTATACCAGGACTTGTGTGATGCTGCTACAAAAGTCCATCAAAAACAGATGATAAGGCATGGAGTGTGCACATAAGCAAAGAAAATAGTGGAGAATATCATTTAAAGACATTTGAGTCCAGCAGAAGAATTTGCAGTAACATCCACATTCAGTAGCTTCTGCAACACACATATAATACTGTAAATCACCAATGATGAAGCTGTTGGTGGGATTTGTCGGAGAGGAGGGAGGTACTATGGAGTCAGTTTAGGAAAGATGCAGATGGGCTGTAAACGCCAAAACAAAACAGTGTAATTATCAGATTTACACACTTTTTGATCCATTTTTCAAAATTTGTATCTTCTACCTCTCAAAATGTCGACTCCAACAGATACTGCAACTCCGAACCATTAAGAAACTTCAGCGGACACATTTAAACTCGTTTCGACGTGGACGTAACCTTATGAAGACGGCCTGAAATTATTCTTAATTTGGTCAACGTGTAAATCAAAGTCCTGGCCCAGTTTAGCGTACTGGGAAATGAAAAACAGATCAGTACAGAACACAGTCTCTAAATTACTGTAAGAGAGAAAATCACCTCACAATCCAGCTATTCTCATAATCCCAGAGCTGAGCTATGAGCTCATTAAAGAGGCCTTTCACGGAGCATGTCATGTCCGCTTTTTTTCACACAGTCTGACGAGGCTGTTCGGTCTTAGCTCACGATAAGGTCTTAGTATATGAAATAATTGTCTGATCTGAAGCTTTTGGGTGAAGCAGGGTTCCAACCTCTACTGACTATAAATCCTAGACTATAGCTATAAATACAACATACATGGCTCAGATTGTAAATAGAAAAGATAAATTAAACAAATTCATGTCAGTCCCAGAATGAAAAGCATGAGATGATTATCCACTTTATTTATGAAGCACATTTTTAAAAACAGAATGTAACCAAAGTGCTGCACAGTCGAATATCACAAAATAAAAATAAAATGAAATAATAATGTCGTTAAAATAACAAGAACAGGTAAAACAATTAAAAATAAATAAATACCCAATAAAATAACTAAAAAGAAAAGTAAAGCAAATAAAAGACACGGAACAGTTCACATTATTAAACAGCGTCTCCTGCTCAAACTATGTTTATGTAGCATGTCTTCTAAATGAAGAATGAATGTTTTCATGTAAATTTAGTCTTTTTCTTTGTTTTCAGGGGAGAAAAAGCAAACAGCATGCAGCCATAGATGCTAAGTCATTGCTTTCATTAGTCTCAGGTAAGTCCTGAGCCAGTCGGAGGGTCTGAAGACATGTGAGAGTGACTCACATTTGGCTTGTAGCTCTCCTGCTGACATCAGCTCTGATCTGTGACCTCACGTCTTTGTTTTCTCTCCCTGACGCCCCCTGATTTCTGTAAACTGTGGAGCTGATTATTTACAGAGGAAGGGGAAGGTCTCTGTTATTCCCTCTTAAACAAACTCCAACTTTAAAGAATCGTTCCTCTGAATCAGTCCAACATTTACACCAGATGAATCAAAGGAGAAATGAAACACTTCGAGGCGGATTAACTGACTGCGCCACACATGTCAAACAGAGGCAACACTGGCAGACTGAATGCACAAAATATAATTACAGCGTCTGTCTTGTAAACACAGCTGGATATTACTCAGAAGAACAACATTCATTTAAGCCGGAGCAGACATCCCATCATTTTCTCATCCTGTGAGGGTATAACAGTGACTTAGGCAGCTATAAATCCTGAAACCTAGTCTCCTCAAAGCGTGCATTATATCTTATCTGACAGCCTGTCACTGGCTAAACTGGGGCAACCAGAAGCAGGTAAACTGGGATTTTTATTAAACCACTCTCCCCTCGCTCAGGATGAAGCTCCCGAGGATAAGAACAAAATTTAGAGTCAAGCCAAGAGTCCTTAAGAACTCTCAGCGTGACTTTACAAGCACCAAAGAGAGAGAAGATTCCCACAGTCCATGCAGCAGGTTGGCTGCAGCTCAACTGGTTCAAGGTAGTACCGAGAAGAGGATTATGAAAATGGAATGAACCTTTTTTTCTGCTCAATTCCTCGTGTTCTCCTGCTGAGCGCCGCTCATGCTCAGTTGTCTGTCTGTCCGGGCGCTCCACTATAATCCCCTGCCTTCCTTTAAACATGAGTTCGACAGGAACGTTTTATGTCTGCAGCCTAAATTTCCACAACAACAGTTCCCTGACAAGTTTATGCACAAGACTGCCAGGCCATTGTGTCATTTAGGATGGTTGCTAGGTTACATAAGTATTTGTTTTGCACTGCTGTGATGAAGAGGCCCAACCCGAGACAGAAAAGTCAGATTAGATTTAAAATAAAAAGATTATTTATTAAAAAAACATAATTTATATATATATATATATATATATATATATATATTTTTTTTTTTTTTTTTTTTTTTTTTTTAAATTTTTTTTTTTAAAATTAATTAATTTTTTTTTTTTGTTTTCTTAAACATAAATTAATTAGTTGGCATTTGAGGATTTAAGACATTTTAAGGGATAAAATGTAAATTTAAACAATTTTAATTTTCACTTTTATCTTTTTGACATCAGTATCTAACGTCTCTATCATATACATATCTATATTATATACCTCTATATATCATAAATAGATTCAACATGTGTGTTGGATCTATTTCTGAATATCTGCCCCAAGCCTGACCTCATGCACCCTCCCCCCTCCCTGTGTAAGTGTAGAGGTGAGGAGGAACTTACTCCTTTGGGTCCTGTCATAGTTCAGAGATGCCTTCTTTACTCTCTGCTGACCTGCTTCACCACTTTGCTTGTCCACCCGTCCTTATATAGAAATAGTTAGTTAGTTTTTTAACAGTTACAATCAGTGTGTCCATACACACAAAAAAAATCAAGCAATAAAACAAAAAAATAGGCAGAAGCAAAGCTTGTATGTCTAAATAAAATGTGCAATTTCCTTAAATTCTACAAATTCCAACAAAGCAAATGCACTACATGTGGCCTTCATAAAGATAAACAGTTTATGCTGTTTCATATTTATCAAATATAAATTGATAAATTGTCTTTTAAGTAGAAATAAAGAATGGATTTTTTTATTTATTTATTTATTTTTTACCTCATTTCTGATTTTATTCCACAGTTAAACACCCTGAAAAGAGAAGCATCTCTGTTTCCCCCTTTCCTGGATTTTGGAACAATAAATTTACAGTCTAGGGTCATATTTAGTTTGCTGAGGCTTAAAGTATTTTGTATTTGTGTTAATAATGATGAGGCAGACATGCAGGAACACTGTTTTACCCGAGCAAGTCAAGCTGACATATCAGAAGATCTTTTCTACCATCACACTCTGCTGGTGGTCTCCAGGTTTGAGCCTCCAGGGAGGTCATCTCTCTCACATCAGCGCAGCTCCTAAGCTGGATGTTTCTAAAGTTTCCTTTTATTCTTTCTCCTTTCCTGATGTATACTAATCAACCTTGTTTCTATTTTTGTGTACATATTTTTCTATTCTCTGTTTCTAGCATATTGTTTGTGCCTTTGTGTGTTTTAACAATATCTCTAAATATACTTTATAAATAAAGTGTCCTTTTTCTCCAACAGCAAATATTCTGGTCTGATCAGAACACATTCAGCTTCCACAAAAAGGTATGAACATGTTATTTATTTGGTCACAAACATCATCTTGTGATTCTGTGACATGTATAAAAGCACATTTTTCAGGGGAGTTTATGCATTAAAGACAAAAGCTGCTGCTATTATAACAATTTACATTTGTGTCCAAGTTTGTGAAGCTGAAATGTAAGAGTGCACAACAGACCGTAGATCCCTTTTATTAGTCAATAAAACCTTACAGTTAAAACTTTTACTTTACAAAGAATTTCATCTTTTGATTCATGTAGAAATACTGATCAGTGCAGCTTCAAGGAGAACAGTCAGATGCAGTTCTGAGTGGAAAAAAACAGAATTAATCCCAGAAAATTAGCATTTCTTCATCTTCATCTTCAGTATTTCTACATTTTTTACATAATGTTAACGTCTAGGACTGGGATAAAGTCTTAAGTCATCAGAGAACAGGAGAAAGACCAGCTTTGTCTTGTCATATCTACCACTACAGACGCTTATTTTTGGTTTTAATGAAACAATAAAAAATCTCCGTCTTTGCTTTTCACACTTCAGGTAAACTGTTTCACATCCGTGTGAAGTTTTACCACCAGCCTGCCAGATTTGGACACGTGCACATTATAAGACCTGCAGACATCTGCTTGTCATTCCCAACTACATGTATGATCACCTTAAATGAAACATGCTATGTTGCACAGTAAGTGATAATATTTAGAAGTCATCCACAAATGCATTATTTTGTCCTTGTTTTATTGCACCCAAAGGAGCCACATTTCTCAGGCTGAACTCGCCTCTAACCTCTTTTATGTTTCCTCCACCTGAAGCAAGTTAAACAGCAGAATGCACATTCATCATCACAGATCTACTGCAGCCACACTTCTCCAACACGGGAGCTAAATTACAACACGTTCGCTTTTCTCTGTTACACACCACCAAGACAAAAGGTCTTCAGTAACTTTTGCACAAGAGGAGCTGCATAAAGCGGCTAGCGGTAGTTTTGGCGTCTGTGTTGCTGCTCTATTAGTTATAAGTGGTTGTTGTACGTGTAGTTAAACAGAAACCTGATCCAGGAGGCCGACCTCGTGGTCATGTGGTGCCCATATGTCTGCTGAACGTCCAGCTCATAATCAAACATCAAGCCACATTTTTGATAGCAGGCGCTTGCTTTTGAGTGGAAGAAATGTTCTTCGTTGGTTCCTTGTTCAGTCTGTTCTCCTCTCATATAAAGCTCTCCATGACCAGTCATGGAGAACTCATAGTTCTGTATATTCCCAGCAGAGCTCTTCGCTCTGCAGGGTTACAAGTGGTTCTGGAAGTCCTGCAGAACCTTCAGGTATCAGGCCACTCTCATATGAAACCAGCTCCCAGTTTGGGTTAGAGAGGCAGACATCCTCTCTGCCTTTAAGGTCAGGTTTAAAACCTCTTGATGGTAATTCTTATATATGCTGGCATGGCTGAGACTGCTGAGAAGGTCCCATGATGCACTGGGCTCCCCCTTCCCTTGTCATCTCTCTGCTCTTCATCTTCCCTGGATGAACTTCTAACAGTATCAACATGACTAACTTGTACTTCTCCTCTCGCAGCAGCTCGCTCTCTCTCTCTCTCTAAAAGTTTCAGTATCTGTTGGTCTTCTTCCCGTCCTCTCCACCTCCAGCCGGTTGAAGCAGATGGCTGGCCTTCCTGAGCCCGGTTCTGGTTCTGACAGAGGTTCTTCTTTCCTGCTAAAAGGGAGTTTTTTCCTTTCCACTGTCGCCCTGTGAGCTGTGCAGGCTCCAGACGGGGGATTGAATCAAAGTCAAGATTCAACGTAAGCTGCTGGTTTTCTTTCTGTAAGCTGTTATTCATTAAGAACTGGCTTGTTTGACTGCAGACTGGATCACACTGGATCCCAGTTGACTCGAACTTGAAGATGATGTTGTGAACTGGCGATGTACAAATAAAGCTGAATTGAACTAAATAGCTCCTGGAAGTTTTGTTTTCTTCTAAATTCCTTTAACCCTCCTGTTGTCCTTCGGGTCAAAATGACCCGCTTTCTGGTGGAAGCGGGGCGTATACAGAAAATGAGGACATTAGGAGGGTTAAGGCTGATAGCATTTCTCTTTGCCTTAAGCATCAACTTCCTGCACATCTGCAAAAATCATGTGCGCTCATCATGTGCGCATCTGGACAGAAACTAGAAACATTCCGATCATTTTTGTCACCTTTCATTCTCATGTTGGTAAATAAATACTATGAAGTCCTGGATGTTTTGGATTTGTTTCTGTTCAGCTGATGGATTGTTGTGTTCAAAACTTAGAAATGAATTTGTTTCAGTAAGTTTTCAGCCCCCCCGCCCCACCTCTCCCGCCTGCATTTAATCAGTCGTCCTTCAGTGGATGCTGAGCACAGCACACCTCATTACGCTGATGTTTGCTGATGATGTCAGCTGAACTCCGTCTCCCACCTCAGGAGGAACAGAAAGGAAACTGCAGTGAAAAGCTGCTCAGCAGGATGGATTTTTCATAAATCAGGATGCAATATAAAGTTCTTTAAATGCCACTAAGGAGAGATGCTGAGGATGTTTCTGTGGCCTTAACCTCAATGTTCTGGATTCTGCAGCTCCTCCATGAATTCCACTGGAAGGATTTGCATGTTTTGTGATTATTTGTGGAGTCCTGTCTGCGTTCGGGCTGCAGCGTCTGGGGTCAACACACTTTGTGCTGTAAAAATCTCCTCTATGTGTTTCTGCAGCCAGTATGACATGGAGACATGACAAGGATAAAAAAAAATATACACTGTTCAAGATATCTTTTCTGTCAACCACGAAGCACAAAGACAAAATTCCCCCTGCGGCGTCCATCTGCTGAGCAAATCAAAGCTATTAAAGAAAGAATATTTTAACAGGATTACTGCTGATTATAATCTGGACAATTCACAACCAAATCCACCAATTCTGAAGCTCATGCGGACATATAAGAAACTTGGAATACTCCTTTACTTTTTGTTTCCTATCATCTTTGGCTGCTTGACATTTACTTTGTATCTGTATTGTTCTGTTCATGTTCTGCGGTTTCCTGCAATCTGCAGTTCTGGCAGGAGAAAAAGGAGGACCAGACGTTTTTAGTGGTTTCACTCTCCTTCCCCACAAACTCACTAACAACTGCCTGGCCCGTCGTGCCCGGCCGACTGCTGCTGACAGCCCTGAAACAAATCCAGAGGCTGTGATCTGCAGGACAGCCGTGCAGAGAGATCCAGTGTCTGCCAGCAGAGATTAACGTCGTCAGAGGATCAGCTGTGGCATACTGGGAACAAAATGCCAAGACTGCTGAACCATACAGTCCTATAGTCTAAACTACAGCATGACTCCCACAACTTTCTGAGTAATGAAATCTTTCTTTATTCCAGGATAAAAGTAAGTCAATCTGGATAAAAGTGTCGATTAAGTGACTGAAATTCAGGCGAAGTTGTTCAGAAATGATGGATTCAGTCTTTTTATTTGGATTGTAAACTTTCTTCATCATATGGAGGTGATGTCAAAGCCTCTCCACCATGTCTATAAAAGGCTAAATAAACATCTTTCACATCTGAGCTTCTGTGGCTTAGGGAGCAACAGTTCAGGCTGTGGAAGACAGCCGGCAGCAGCTGACAGGCAGGATCAGTGTCTGAAGTCAGAGCAGAGGGCAGCTGCCCAGCAAACGCTTCTGAATGACAGCTATTCACCTCCCCCTTCAACATCACATGAGCGTTGCCTCCTCTGCACAGTCCAGTACACAATATCACACTGTCTTCGGATGCAGCGGAGCCTGCTGGGGAGGGAGGGGGAACCCACCTCTTTGACCTTGCACACAGGGATTGTCCACTGGGGACAAGAGGTTGTGTCAGCATGAGTCGATGCACTGCAGCATCATGGTGCATCTCAAGCAGCCATGTTCAGACTAAACTTAGATGAAATAGAGTTCTGTGTCACACAGGAGAAAGTAGGACAGCAGCAGCTACGGGATGAGAAGCACTTTCTTTACCCTTCTTCAGCCTTCACGTCGCTGCTTCTTCATCTGCTATGAAAACATGACGGTGGAAGTTCTCTGACAAGGTTCCCTTCTGCCTCCTCGGCTGAGAAACCAACCTCTGAAAACCTTCCCTCTCCATGATGCTGTGCATTCTGATGCCAGCGTCAGACAGGGAAAAGGGGAAAATGACCCAATCACAAGGCAAAGATAACCTGAGGAGGAGCTGCAGATACGATGGAAAAACAAAAACAAGCTGCAGACATCATCAGTGGGCTGGAAAGATTAAAGGGACGGCAAGACGTTCACTTGTACACACACAGCTGAAAATGTCCAACAGAAAGAAGCAACATCCTTGTGACAACGATGCCAGTTGTGCCTTAGCTGGATGCTGCAGGGGATGCTGCAATGTCACTGTGAGCCAAGCAGTCCTGCTGCCTCTGACTCGTACTGTAGCCGCCAGCAGCATCAGCAGCAGGTCTGATGATATGTAATAGTGCACCATGCAGGGAATTGCATAATAGAAAAAGCAACGGTGGTAAACAAGGAGGGCGAGAACCACATCCTCCCACAGCCAGACCACTGCAACGAATACATAAAGCTGCTCCGTCACCAGGCTGCTTGCTCATTCATCACCACCAACACAAAGATTTCTGACAGCTAAAGGAGTGAAACCTTCTATGAAGAGCAAGTATGATGCAACGCTGTGCAGACACGGCTCATATCTCTGCAGGCAGAGTGCAGCAAGCGCCTGCAGTTGGCCTCAAGAGAGCACACATCTTGTTTTGAAAACAGTGTGGAAGAACGCCCTCTCTGCTGCTCTGGTTGAGAAACTCCTCAATGCATGCAGAAATTCCTGAGATGTGACTGTCATTACACCCACTGCCACACACACACACACACACCAATACTCACAATGAATAGCAAGCCGATCTGGGTCTTCTCGCTCGTGCTTCTGCAGTGGGATCAGCGAAACGGGCAGAAATCCTCTCCTCTCATCTGTCACACTTGTCCTCCTCCCTGCTCTGCTTGTGTTTCCGTCAGCAGCAGACTAGAGCCAGAGATCTGCAGCGCTGAAACTCTGTCAGTGTGCTAATGCCTCCTTCGCTGTGGTTCTCAGCTCCCTCCCCACCCTCCCGCTTTTCTCCAAGGTCAGTGGGTAGAACTGCTGGTTTAACTCCTCCCTATGTAGACAATACCCTGGTACAAGCTGGACACCCTGGCAGTAATTACCATCATGATCCAGATTAACTCCTGGGTGTGCTCTTGTTGTGCGATGATGGGCCAAGGTGGACAACATGCAGACGGGATTACAGGCTGGGAGGGGGGGTGAGGGTAGTGGGAACAAGAGATAGGTATGAGAAAACAGGCTTAGAGACATCGAGTTAACACAACGAGCACACTGCAGTGAGCAGACATGAAATCTAAGGAAATGAAGGGTGTGATGAGTCTGTTTTTTAAGATGATCAAGCTGCTTTTATGATGCAGGTTGTGTTCAAGAGTTCATCTCCTGCTCTGGAATGCTTCTTTCTTTTCATTCCAATACAAAGTTCATATAAATTTTTTGGTTTTCAGCTCTGATGCCATCATAAGGACTTGGACTGCTGACTTCATACGTGTGTGTGTGTGTGTGTGTGTTATGTAAATCTGCCTGACTTGGTCAACCCCCTGTAGAGGCAGTTCAAGAGATTTGCTGAGCATTTAGCAGAATCACCCTGAGGCTTTAGATCCTGTGATGATGGGATGAACTAGAACCCAGCGAATGAGCAGGAAGAGCTTCTTCCATGACGACAACAGGATGCATGAATCCATAAACATATATCTGTAATAGACCTGGTAGAAGAGCTGCTTTCATTGTCTCTGGAGGAAAGTTGCATTGTTTGTTTCCTAATGATGTGCTGACACCTTCTGGTTGTTTGGAGTAACTACAACAAGCTTCACACGCGTCACCGAGCTTTAGATGCAACAGGTCGAATCACATCTAATATCTATCTGACAAAATTCTGATTTTTATGACGTTGATATAAGCAAAGACACGTTAAGTTACATCTTCTTTTGTATTTCTTTTTTTTTTTAAACAGCATGCCCAAAACAAACAAACAAAAAACACAATAATTAAACATGCAATAAGAATCAAATGTAAAGTTGGACCAGCCAATGGATTGTTTTTACAATGTAGAAAAAAGTATTAAAAAGAAACAACAAAAACACACAGAAAGCAAAATCACTGAAAATGGACACAAGATGTCGTTACAGTGAAGATCCAGGAGATGGAGGCATACAGCGTGGGATCCATAAGACATGAGCTAAGAGGTATGATGGAGAAGCAGGAGAAACACTGAAACGATGACACGATGTGACGTTTCTGCATGTCGTTTTACAAAAACAAGCTCAGCCCGACCGTCACGTCAGCATTATGGCTATTCAGACAGATTTGGGTCATTACCACTGAGTCCAACAGGCACATGGCGTGGGGGGCAGAAAATGGCATGGGGATTATGCTCTGGCCACACCTGCAGATGGTTTGAACTCATTGCCAATGACTAAGGCTTGTGTAAACAACATTTACAGTCTGTCACATGACAGTGGTACACAATCCCAAAACATCCCAACCCTGCCTTAAAAATCCAGGTTTGTCTTTTATTTAAGTTAAATAATCGATCATTTCAGGTCCTGAAACATGACAGAGAATCATGTTGAAGTATTGTCAGAAACAAGGACAAATGGCAGCACACAACTCAGCAGAATTAAACGAGGATGCCAAAACGACACATTTACAAAAGCATAAAAACAAACGATTGCAATTAAAGCATAAATGATCATTTTAGTACAGTTTATTGCCTTCCCTCTCCAAAACAAGGCAGAGCAAACTTTAAATACTGCATTAAAAAAAAGGAGATGATGGTCCAGTAAGGAGTCGATACAGAAACGTGTTAAACAGAATCCTAATTTACAGATCTTCCACGTGACCCTTAAATGCATCTTGCAACTGATTTCTCTTTTTTAAAGACCTGAGCTGTACCAAGTAGTCTGCATACAGTGCATCGAGATACAACCAAATACTGAAATATACAGTACTAATTGTCCATTACTGTCAAGTACGTATCACTGATTTGTAAAACCTGCCTCAAAAAAATGTCTGAAGATCTCTTAAAGGCAAATTTCTGCTGTTAAATACCTGTTAATGACCCATAAAATACCTGTTAAATACCTGTAAATGACCTAAAAAACTGAAATGAAAGAGGTACAGCACAGGACTTCAGCATGATAGAACAAGAACATTTTGTAAGTTAACAGATAAAAATATCCCCCCAGATTAACACTGTTGTACTGCAGTAAGTAAGGAAGGGATATGTAGTGTTACTCCATGGAACTGGTGTGTCTTCGCACCTTGGTTTGCCTGCGATCTGAACTGGCTGTGAACTGGGACCTTACTCTGAACAGTAGATGTGGTCGGGTGAAGTACATCACAGTGTCAAGGCATAGCGCGGCTCATCATGGCAGAAAACTGATGTAGCACCTGATGGTGTAAAAGAGGTTAAGGATCTGTAAAGTAAAAAAAAAAAAATGAAAAAAGCAAAACAGTAATTACATACATGGTAGTTGTTGTCATGAAACTAAGTTTGTTTCTTTAAATGAGCTGAAGGCAACACAGAAATCAAACTAGAATGTGGAATACTAGATCTGACGTAATGCAGCTAAATGTAAAAATGTTCCGTCGGTGGTTGCAGCTGCCAGGAGCAACACATGGAGTCTGTTTCTTCTCAGCTTCGGCGTATTGTCGTCTGCTCCGGTTCTTCTTCATCTCAACAGTCTCTCATTTCATCTACTTGTTGTTCAGCTTTCGTCTTCCTCCACAATGTGCTGATTAGTTACAAATGTCTCGAGCCTCCTCGTCACTTGAGTTCAGCAGGAGAGTCTCTCTGCTGCGCAGCTTCAGGGACTTCCATGGGAAGCACTGTGGGATTAGGCGAAGCAGGCAGAAGGTCAGTGACGTGACTGGTTGGAGCTGGAGGCCGGAAGCTGGAGGCCGGAGGCCAGGGCTTCAGCTGTGGTAGCTGGGAACGGCTGCCTGCTTTTGGGACAGACGCAGCAGCTCCTCTCTGATGGCCTTGATCAGGGAGGCGGAGGACTGGATGGGAGGAGATGTATCCAGGGGTGGAGGAGCTGTCAGATAGCCCACGCCTGCAGTGTCTAAGTGGGCAGGAGGTGCCGTGGACTCCCGTATTCCACTTCTGTGCATCTGGAAGAGAGGAGGACAACATGTCAGTCCAGGAACTGAAGGCAGGTAGAAAAAGGTGGATGGATAAAAGAGAAAGTAATCAAATGAGAAAAAACAGTGAAAAATGACAAAAATTAAGTGACAAAAACAGAGAAGTTTGATTAAAAACAGAAGATAAAAATAAGACTAAATGTTTTGCTAAAAAGAAAAAAAGCAAAAATATTAAGCTAAAAAGATCACGAGTCAGTGTTACTGAAACAAAACAGTTTTAAAGACGCATTATGTAACTTTCTGAGCTGAAAACTCGCCGTTCTGGACTTGTTTCATGACACAGTGATGTCTATCGTGTGTATTTCTAGAGCCGCTGCTGCTCAGCAGCATCCTGAGGCTGAGAAACCCACACTTTACAACTTTTACATCCAGGACGCGGCGTGACGTTTCGTTTCACGGTATAATAGGAAACTGGCTTTTTAAACACGCAACGTCGCTGATTCAGCAAAGAAAAAAGAATAATAAAAGAGAGAAAGAAACAAACCAAGAGTCATGTAAGATGGTCTTCTGCTGGCTGGAGAGAGCTAACAGGTCGGGTAGGATCATAGACTGTATATAAAAAGATGGGCGGAGCCTCCGTGACGTCACTCGTAGCTTTCTGAAGAGCTGAATTGAAGCTCGGTGGGTGGTTCCTACCATCACCATCTTGGCAAGGGCATGCGTGTCGTCTCTCCCGGAAAATACATATATGGGCAAAGAGGTGGAGCTGAGAGGGGGGGGCTGTGAGCGTCATGGTGGATGATTGACATCGAGCGAACTCCGAGCTTTCTGTAGCTAAGAGCTAACCGAGCTAACCCGGAGATAACAAGAGCTAACCAGCTAACGGAGGTAAGCGGGCTAAAGCTAAGTCACGTTGTTAACGGGCTAAAAACTGAGGTTGTTCTACGTTCTTCTGACTTGAAGCGGGAGATCGGGTACCTGTCAATCAAAAGGACACGCCCCTAAATATGCCGAATTTCAAGATTAAATTACTTTCAAACGGGCGAGTTAGAAATAAATTCACTCCCCCCACAGTTGTCATGAAGGTAAACCTGACCTATTAAACCTAAAATGGATTTTTGTACCAGGCTGTAAACATGTTTATTTCTGCTGTAAACATGTTTATTCCTGCTGTAAACATGTTTATTTCTGCTGTAAACATGTTTATTCCTGCTGTAAACATGTTTATTTCTGCTGTAAACATGTTTATTCCTGCTGTAAACATGTTTATTTCTGCTGCAAACATGTTTATTCCTGCTGTAAACATGTTTATTTCTGCTGTAAACATGTTTATTCCTGCTGTAAACATGTTTATTTCTGCTGTAAACATGTTTATTCCTGCTGTAAACATGTTTATTCCTGCTGTAAACATGTTTATTTCTGCTGTAAACATGTTTATTCCTGCTGTAAACATGTTTATTTCTGCTGTAAACATGTTTATTCCTGCTGTAAACATGTTTATTTCTGCTGTGAAGTTGGTCTTTTTAACATGGGAGTCTATGGGGATTCGCTACGTTTTGCAGCCCCTAGTGGATGAAGGGGGAACTGCAGCTTTATATATTTCTGCATACGCTACACTTTAAACCGCCGGAGGCTCCGTCCATCTTTCATATACAGTCTATGGGTAGGATGCAGGATGGATGTTGGATTACCTGTCGATGGGGAGGCACGTGGCTGGAAAATGGCAAAAGTTCTGTAGTGTGTTTTTAAGTAAAGAAATCAAGATCCTATAATTTAAAACAAAAGAAAAAAAAAGTGGTTTAACATACTGGATCCTTCTCTGCTTCCGCCCTGGAGAAACTGTCGTCATGGTAATGATTCCAACCTAGGCCTCCATTTTGGCCCGGAGCCCTCATCCCTGCTGGGTAACCATTCATCCGGCTGGACAGGCCCACCTGTGTGAGATGATGGAGCTGGGCACCTGCAAACACACACACACACACACACACACACGTGCAAACACACATCATAGCACAGAGTTATATTACCTGACACTCAATCCTCAGCAGCCTTCTGATATACTTTCATCCAATCAAGTGTAAAAACCACGTTGTCAGTTCTGAACTGGTCTATATGTTCAATCAGTTTCTGTAACTCCCAGTCACCTGGTGGCAGTGCAGCGTCATCGACTTGAATAATTACAAATACATACAAGTCCTGCTCAGTTTGACAGATTGATGGTGTTCAGCTTGTTGCACGTTAGCAGAAACAAGGAAGAAAAAGGGAAGATTTGTTTCTGACGCGTGTTTATGGATTATTCCCGTGTGGTTAGCCCAAATGGAAACCTCGCATTTAGACCAGACAAATAACCAAAATGAGCTATTTGCTGCTGCTCAAAATTGAAACCAGATCCAAGCAGCAAATAAAGCCGATTGATTTTGTAGAGCTGAAAACGTCAGCGGCTGCGTATCAGGAGCGAATGTTGGCATGCATGTAGTTCCTTTCACCAACTGGGACATATTGTCTGCTTGTAATTACATTTTAAATTAAATGTCTTTAATATGGAAGAAGAGGAGCGGCGTGGCTGAAATCCAGAAGTCATCTAAGATGAACTGAGACATTTGTTAAGACAATAAATGAGTCTTCTGTTAGGGATCGGCTTCTTTGCATCTTTGCATGTGGAAATGTAGCATTTTTCAACAATACGATGTGAAAAGTAGATATTAAATATGATAACAGAACAGATTTTACATGCATGAGCAGTGCAAACAGTCTGGAGACATCAGCTTTAGTGATTTAAAGGTGGTTTAATGTGTGTAAGTATGAGTGTGTTGCCCTGAGATGTGCCGGTGTACCTGTGGTTCCCCCGACTGGACGTGGTCTGGCAGACGACGGCAGCTCGTCGGTGTAGAGGCCCCTGCTGGAGTACAAGCTGTCTGGCTGCAGCTGCTCGCCGTGTCCTGCTGGTTCTTCTGGTGGCAGGTAGCTGGAGCCAAGGCCCTGCCTGAAACACAAAGAAAGTCATTTTCTGCTGCAGATGCTGGAATAAAACCTGCTGTGATATTTCCACGTCCAGCTAAACATTTCCCACAGCACCATCTTCAATCTGCATACATCACGTCTATGTTCAGGCATGTATGACCTTCTTATCACATCCTGGTTCTAGTGAGTTCTATGCACTAAATACATCATAATAAACTGCTCTCATTCAGATCAGGCTGGCTCGAACGAGCCCAGTTGTTTGGAGGCTGTGCTGTGTTTTGGCTTTTATGCACATCTTTCTGGAGCCAGTTAAGAGACCTCCTCGCTAGACCTAATCCATTAAACCAATAAAATAAAGATGACTCTTCTTTAATTATTCATGGATTCCAACAGTGAGGATGCAGCAGAGGAAAACATTCACACTGCTGAAGAGGTGTGGAGTTTAGGATGCGATTACTGAGATCACAGCGAATCTTTTTGCTTTCCAGAGATGGAAGTGGAAGTAAAATATAGCATGGACGTTATTGATTTACACATAAATACTGTGTTTTTTTGGCAACTGCTCTGATTACCTCGGTGTCAGGCCGTGGACTGGTGCAGAGGACATGTCCAGCTCAGAGAATCTCTAGAGAAGAAAACACAAAGGCACATGTACCGTTTAAAGCTACAGTTACAGAAGAAGTTTGACATGCAGTAAATATAACTTAATATGCAGGAAAGTTTGTATGATATATTGTTAAAGGAAACATATTCTGAAGGTAGAGAGACTGAGGTTTCTACTTAAGATTAAAGTACTTCAAGTTTATAACATGGAAAAGTAGAAAACCTGCTTAAAAAAGAAAAGCAAGCAGCTTTTGAAACAAAAATGTATTAAACTGCTTAGGAAAATTATGAACAAATAATGAAAAGAAATTAAATGAAAATAATAATTATAAATAAAATAATAATAATAAATAAAATAAATAATAATAAATTCAATTAAATAAAAAATAAATAAATAAAATAAATAAATAATAATAATAATAAATAATAATAAATAAATAAAATAAATATTTATTATTAATAAATCTCAAACATTTCATAAACAATAATGAGTCTCTCTAAACTCAACATCAGTAGCTAAACACCAGGCTGAAGTTTTATTCTTTTGTTGTCAAAGCTGCAAAAACTATAAATATTTAATACAGTAAATAAACTGTTGGATCCTGTTTTAATGATCATGTAGGTTATTATAATCAGCAGAGGAACCTGTTGAAAGTTTTTGTCTATAATCCAACCAAACTTTGCGAGTGAGGACCGCGTGGGTGCATCCATAAAGCACGGATGACTTCTTTCCATCAGTTATAATACAAACTGTGAATCTAATAGGAGCGATTAAGCGGGTAAATATATTTCCAGCTTCCTGAAACCACTTCCAAACGGCCTCGTCTCCTCTAAATGGCTCATAACTCTTCTGCTCACGTTACACTAACTGGCACTGAAAGCCTTGATCTAATTTTAGCTTCGGTTTCTGACCCTCAATATAATGTTCAAAGCAGGATTTATGCAACTAATAACCTGTACTTGGTTTCTTTGCAGCTCCACCCATAACTAGAAATACTAAATGTGATGCACACACACACACACACACACGCACGCACACACACACACACACACACACACACACAGCATGTTGGAAGCTCAGCTCACTGCTTATCAAATGGTAGCACTGCATGAACAACTTCTCAAGTTACTCCATGGCTGTACTTTCTTTGCAACCAGATTACAATGAAACAAATGTAGAAAGGTTTTTACTGCTGCAGGGTCTTAGGAGTACTCTACTGTACTCTACTGTACTAAGCTGATGGGGGTTGCAAGGTCACAGATCCGAGGGGGCAACAGATGGAGGATTAGTTTGCTAAGAAGACACAATGCAACTTGATGCTTTAGGCTCCATGTTGTGAATGAAAGGAGAACACCTTGAGAAAGGGAGAGGGCTTTACAAGCGTCTGCTCATGCAGAGTCACACTCATACAGCCTTACAGCAATAAGAAGTGATTCTGACTGACTACATTCCCATTCCATGTAAAGTATCTGTGAACGGATGACTACTTACACCATGGAGAGGGCTGAGAGCTTGGTAAGAGGGACCCCAGGCTCTAGGGCCACGGCCTGGAGGGCTGGAGCCCTGGTGGTTGTTGCTGGTGACCCCCGGGAGAGTAATGCCCGCTGTGCTCCCCTGAGAGGTGGGCGACACGAGCGCAAAGGCGTCGTCCAGCAGGGAGTGCATCTGCTGCCGCGCCTCCTCAATGGAGGGCTGTGGAGGCATGTAGGGGGGTGGGGGAGGGGCATGGCCTGGAGGAGAGGAAGCAGGGCCAAGGAAGACATCATCTGTGGGGGAAGGGCTCCTGTGAGGGGATCCTGGGCCTTGGTCTGGGTCCGACTGGAATCAACACATTTCCATGCATGAGCCTCCAGACGGAGGGTTGGCAGCGTGAACCTGCAGCTGTGATTCTCTGCGCTACTCACCACGTAGGCCACGTTGTTGATGCCAGGACACTTTCTGTACGCCACGTCGCTGTCCTCAGAGATCAGGTGGTCTTTGTCTGCTTCCATCATGCCTCCGTTCAGCTGATCCCTCAGTCTCTGCTTAGGAGAGCGCCTCCCTCGAGCACTGAGAAGCAAAAGTAGAAACACGGAATTCTTTTGCTTCAGCTGGGTAACAAAACCCAACATATGCACGCTAAATGGTTTCATCACAGACATGAGCGCTGACCTTTTCTTGGGTTCCATAAAGATGGGGGGCATCTGAGCGTCCGGGTCCAGGATCTTATCGATTTGTGTCTGTGCTTTCTGGTAGATCCGATCCTGGTCCTTTACATCCCCAAGGCCACCAACCATGTCGTCCATTGCAGGGAAGTCATAGTGGCCCTTCCTCTTGGCGCGCAAACGAATCTTGTTGCGATGGTGTTCAATTTCAGACTTGTGCCTCAGCGCGACCTGAATCTGTACATGAAGGGAGCTTTTCAAGAAGCATCCAACACACACGGAGTCTAGACGTCACAGAACTTGCATTAATTACATATTTTAACAAGTAAATAGTGAAGCTGGAGCCCATCTACTTGTTGACAAGCAATTCCATTTCCTCTGTTATGTCTGCATCTGGGAGAAAATCCACAGATGTGAATGTGGAACTTTATAGACTTTCAGAAACAACTGTAACTCCATAAAACTCAGGTGATGAATAACATGCAGCTGAATCTTCTAAGCATAACTTCACATAAAAATAAATTCCTTCTTTTTCTTCCTTTCTGCCCTCTGACAGACAACCTTAAAGCCAAACAGCGAGAGAAGCAAACCTCTTTGCTGATGTGGTTCGTATCGGACAGCTTGCCGTTGGAGGGCGGACTGTGCAGCGGCGGGACCGGCATGGGCTGCATTGCAATGAGCTGCACTTTATTGGGTAGTCTCCGGCTTGCATCTGTGGCACGAGACATCCGATCGACGTGCTCGAAGATGGAGGCTGAGGACAGCTGCTCACTTGCTGCACCATTCATAGGTGGAGGGCCTGAGGAAGAAAGCAGGATAATTACTTTCTATTTCTCATGTAGACTGAATTTATGTTCTACTTCTGCAACACTGGAGACGGTGAGGGGGGAGTGTTTCTGGTGGTTGCATGAATGAACGTAGATTTCTGTTTAAAACTTCACGTCAGACTAATGTTCATGGGGTTTATTGTTTCCACACTGACAGTGATGGATAGTGAGGGCAAGCCAGGATCAAAACTACCATAGAAACAAAAAGACAACACAGAGACACAGCTGCTGGAGGTCAAGCCTGAGATCTATGTGGACAGACACGCAGCGGACAAACGCTTACCTATTCTATTCTTGCCTGCAAACCGCAATGGAAAAGAAAGAGAGTCTTAAAAAGGGGAAAGAGATCAAGCAAGAACAGAATAAAAGTTGTTTCTGTGCAACAGCGTCCTGAGTCCTGGCCAAGAAGACTGTGCAGAGGCAAAGAGAAAGGACACGCTCAACACACAGCAAAACATTTCAGGTCTTTCTAAAGGAAAGGAGGCTTATCCTGATGAGCAAACTGCATGAAAGATGTCACATAATTCTATATTTGAAGGAGAGCACATCCAGTTTGAGGCCCAGTTTTACTAATAAGAAAGCAGATCTCATTCCTGAGTGTGTGAGTCAGCCTGTAGCCTGAGTGACTGTCTGGCAGCAACACACAGACTGAGTGGCACTGCGAGCTCGCATCCATCCACCAGCTGCCAGAAAAACTACCTTCTGCTATTTTTTTGTTTTTCACTTCCTCCTAAACTCCCTTTCTGGACTTCTCTGCTCACAGGCGCAGTTCCCACTGCAGTGTTTGATGTACCTAATTGTCACTGTTGTTATTTATGTGACATCTTGGGCTGTTGTTTCTCTGATGCCTCTGCTGTTGTCCGGCCCTGAATGGGACCTTCTTGTCAATCAAACGCTGCCAGTTTTATCTGCTTTTTGTTTATCCCTTCAGTTTCCTCACCACCCCTCCCTCCCCCTCGGCTTTCTGTGTGTGGAGGAGCGATGTTGGGTGTTGCCAAGGCCACTTGCCATTTAAAACATTGATGGGGACCTTACGGGTCTGCTTGCTGTCGCTGGGCGTGGCCTGCGCTCTTAGGTTTTCCTCGGTTGATTCCCGTTCACTAGAATGATCACTCACCACCGAGTCACCGTCTGACGGGGAGATCCTACGCAGAAAAACACACACACACACACACACTTTCATGAATAATAGAAGCCCATGGATGGCCTAGCACGATGAGCCATCATGCATAATCAAAAACAGTGCTCTTCCAAAGTGGTGAAGGCAGGGAGGAGGTTTCTGACAAACGATAATGTGGCTGATTTCTTGTTCATCTAAAAGATTTCTGTGAACAAATGTTTTATTTGTCTTGGATAACAGTCATGTTAAGAAAAAAACCTTTTTGAGAACTGGGGACTGAAGAGACTAGTGTAGGTAAAAATAATAATGATGGATGGTAAAAATAAAACAGTGAAAGTAAGGATATTAATATGTTTATCATATTGTAAGTGATACAGATCTTGCTCATTGGTTGACTGCCCGTAATAGGGCAAGACTCAACCTAAATGGCTTTAAACAGGCCCCATTAAAAAGAAAAATTTAACTGCTCTTCACTGTGAAAAACTGGGTAAAAATCAAATCAAAGTTTATTTATATAGCACCTTTCATACAAGATGCAGTTCAAAGTGCTTTACATATATTAAAATATTAAAAAAAGCACTAAAACGGATGTCAGTGAAGTGACACAGCTCTTAAAGCGCAGCATCCATCAAGCCAACCGTCTCTTCTAGCCTTAATATGTCACTTATCCCAGTATCATGAAGATTTTTTTATTTTATTTATGATCTGCTTCATGTTGCGTAATGTGAATTTCTGCAGAAAAACCTGCTGCATTTTAACCTTGAAGGTCCCTAACATCTATATGAAATCCCTATTTCTCATACAGACGTCCCCCTCCTCTCTCTTCCACTAGTTACACTTACCTTTCGCGCCTCCGGCCGCTGCGTGATGCCTTCGTAGAGGAGGCGGAGGTTTTGGATTTTGGTGTGAGGATTTCACCATTTTCAGATGGACTGAGGCCGTCTTTAACGGACACGGGGAGGGCGGCAGAGCCAGGCCCCGGTGGGACGTGCTCCTGGATTACCATGACATCATCTTTACTCTGCTGGCCAAGATGAAGCTTGGCAAAGTCAAAGCCTTTTACACTGGGAGCCTGTAACTAGCAGAGCAGCAGCACAGAAAGAAGACAAAGAAGGAAAAAGTCAAACAGAGAGCAGAAAGAGGCAGACGTGATGGCGGCTGGAGAGTATCAGAGATAAAAATAATATGTAAATGATGAAAACTACAAATATATACAAATATATGCTACAAATGCTTGTGACAACGGAGACTAGTCACGGTGGTACACTGAAGTTCCAGCTCAGAACGGAGAGCCATCAGACAGAAGTATGAAGTTTAGGTTGGATAGCTGGAGTCTGGTTTCCAGGAGACAGACAGACAGACAGACAGACAGACGGGCATAAACGAATAAAGAAAACGTCTACGAGGAAGCAGAGACAGAGAGAGCTTTGGGTAAACACTGAGCTTCTTGCTTTACTTTGAGGTGGTGGTGGGGGTGGAAGCAGTGAGACTATTTCTGTGCAAAGCCCTCAGGACTTTCCTACAGCACAGACATAAACAGAGGATGGAAGATCTGTGTGTGTTTGTGACAGTGAGATGTGGCTGCAGGAGAAGAGAGGAGTGACATGGCATCTCCCCTTTAACTCTCTGGGTTTGCTGAGGCTCAGAGAGGCTTGTTGGTATGAAACTGCTAATCCAGTGTGATAGTGCTAATCCTGAGAGCCAGTAAGTTCATACAGGTTTTTTTTTTGCTCCTCATGGGACGGGGCCGGTCTGTGAGGGGGGAGAACACTGAAAAAGCTGGAAAGCGTAAACCCAGTCTCATTCTAACTAAGACACAGCTAATCTGTCACACATTATTCTCACTAACTGCTACTGAGCCTGGACTGACGGTAAATTTGGGAGTCACTCACAGAGAAGCACTTTGCAACATGCGGACGTATGCACAGCATCTGCGACTGCAGAGCACACTGACAGCGTCTATGTAGACTAGAAACACACCACAGTCCACGGTGAGACCTGCAAGGCAGGACCTCAACGTCTGTTTACACAAACACACACTAGTCTCCACGTCTACGACAGCATGTACCTCCTCCTTGGCTCTCCTCCCTTTAGACAAAACCTTCATCTTCTCCCCAGTCTTCATCCCCCCTGGTGTCTTTAGCACAGCTTTGCTCTCTTGCAGGCTTTGCTTGTATGATGTAGTTTCTTTCACTTTAAGTTTCCTCATTTTATCCTCATCATCCTCCTCTTCCTCTTCCTCGTCTTCATACTCCCATTCCTCCTCTTCCTCTTCTTCTTCTTCTTCCTCCTCCTCCTCCTCCTCCTCCTCGCTCACACTGTGCTTGCTCTTGGGAAGAGCTACTGGTTTCTAAGCAGAAGCAGTGATGATAGGATGAAATGTTCTAGTGAAGATGTAGGATTTTAATCGCACTGCAGCTTCTTCTCAATAAAATCTGATTTTTTTTTCTTTATATTTACCAGAAAAACTACAAATAATCTACTTTAAACACAGAATCTATGCTTGACTACATTTTCTACACACACTGCCAGACAACGCCGTGTACCTTCCCCATTTTATTCTCCATCTCCTCCCCTTCCTCTTCTTCTTCCTCCTCCTCCTCCTCCTCATACTCCCCCTCTTCGTCCTGACTAAACTCAATATCTCCTTCAGTTTGAGGAAGTGGTTGGCGAAGAGGAGTTCTGGATTCACCGAATGATGCAGCGGACTGAGAGAAGAGGAGCGGTGTTAATGATAGGCCTGTTGAGCGGAGAGGACAGGCCGGTTACGGCTGCATGTTGTTCCGTGTCACGCAGCTCGTTCACATCTAAGCTTAATTCATTAAAAAATGCAGAAGGATCAACCTTTCCAACTCTGCATTTCAGCAAACACAAATGTAATTTAGTTGTGGTGAAGCGTTGAGACGGTTGTGACTGCAGCGTGAAGAGAAGGAGCGTCGCAGTCGTACTCTAACCAGACCGTTTCCATTCATCACTGCTGGACCAGCGCAGCACAGCAAGCAGCTGAGCTAAGTGAAAACAAACTCTGACCCCCTGGGAAGAAGTTACAACCAAGCATGCACTGGGATCCTCAGGAGGCAGATGGAGAAAGCTTGTTAGAGAAATGACTGAAACATTATCTCACATGCAGGAAGATGGCGATCAGTCATGTGACTTTATTTGTTTATTGTCATTTTTAAATCCATTCCAGCTGGAATGTGATCCGTGAGGCTGTTTCTATGCTCTCCGATAAACATCCAAGTCTTTTTCCATGAGAGTTTTTTGGAGTTTTCCTCTCCATTCACCTTTTCTGACAAACTAAAACTGGAAATAAAAAATGTCTCCTCTCAGACGAGAGAATAAGAAGCTCTTCAGCTCTCACTAGAAACTATCAGATACATCATTCTGCACATTTTTCGTACATGATAGCTCCTCCTACATGTAACGATCCCAACTGAGGCCACATATGATGAACCTGGACCTCAAGCTTCACACCATAACACAAAGACATAAAACTTTACAATAAAGGTTGGTTGTAAAATAACCAGGTTATAAAATCACATTGAATGGAAACAACATGTCCAAAACAATCAGCAATATTTTAATAAACTTCTACTTTCAAACATTAAAGTCCCGACAGTAAAATCTGCGGTTTTTAAACCGAACTACCTGCATTTCTTTGACTTTGCTTTGAACGTGGATATTTCTGCAGGCCAAGCACAGCTGTCCTCTGCAGGAGCAGGAAAATTTGACCCACAACACAGCAAAAACCTTCATGGACAAAAATCTCAAGGCGTTTTGACCCCGTCTGTACCAATTTCATCTGATGCAAAAGGGATGTAGCTACAGAAGCTGAATCGCTGAACTCCCTCCCCCACAATCCTCACTATCCCCCATGCACCCTGATTCCTGACACTCACAAAGGTCCTGCAGTTGTATTCCTGCAAAAACCTTCAGCTTAAAAACGTAAGAAAATTCTATTTATTTAAGCTGTGTGGAGAATCAGAGGCAGCAGAAATGCAAAAATGCAGCCTTATTAGAGAAACTGAATTCTTTCCATTTAACTGAAAGCATGAAGGTAGAAAATACTTCTGCATTCTGAAGAGCGAGAGGAGGCAAACTGGAAACTGCAGGGTTACCGGCGTTTTAGTAGCGACACGAAGGAAAACATCAGGAAGATCTGAACAGAATAAAAAGCAGCAAAGACTCGTCTGATTTTCCAGCAACATCATGAGTTTTAACCCGACGTGCGTAACTTAAAGAGTCTCCCTTGGAGTCATTAAACTTTTATGTTTCCCATCTATGAGAGGAAATGATAAAAATCCGAGTCTGCAGAGCGGCACCTCATGATGATGACAGATTCACCTGATTAATCAGGAGGTCATTTAAATTTAAAGTGCTCATATATTTCTTTCTAGCTGAAGTGAACTTCTCTCTACAGACTACAGTCTCAGCTGGTTTGTTCTTTATGATGATGAGAAACTAGTTTACATATTTTTGTAGTGTGTAATTTTTTTGGGTTTTTATTGTTGGTATTTTTAATTACTGAAGGATCATTCAAGGTATTTTTTTTATTTTATCTTATCAGTTTCTTAATATTCTTGTGTTTTTAATATTTGTTTAAGCAGAAATGTACCTGAAGTTATAGATAAATAAAACTCATGAGTTGCAGGCAGTAACAATCATAACGAAAAGTTTAAATTTTTAATATTACCGGAATCGCTTGTGTTTCTTCGTGGCTGATGTTAAAAAGCATCTTTTGTGAGTTCACTAGAAGTGAAATTATTCTGAGGTGCTTTTGCAGTAAATTGTGGCTCAGACTGTAAAGCATGAATACCTTCTGCCTCTGCTGGATGGCGGTCATGGCGTCCGGTTGGAACTCCAGCTTGTCCGTCCGACACAGCTTCCAGTACAGGATGGAAATGATGATGATGACCACGAGGAGGGGAATCACCACCCCAATTATAATCCACATGTTGGTGTTTTCGTTGTCAGAGGGGGGGGATGCCACTTTCTCTACAGCTTTAAAAAGATTGAAGGAGCGTCAAGAGCTTTTAGCTTTAATTCAGTCTTCAAATACAAAAATGGCACATTCACAAGCACCTAAAAAATACAAGGCTTAAGTACTGTCTTACTGATTTAACTCGCAATGTAGACTTTCATTTGTTATAATTAAAACTAATTTCATCCCCTGGGAAAGTACAGTGGGTACAAAGTACAGAAACATAACTCCCCTGAGGGGCTCTCATTAGGCCTTCATTCCTTGTTTAGAGTCTTAATGAGGAAGTCAGGCTTTGGTTCAGTGTGTGGAGAAGGATATGATTAGCTCGAATGCTAATACAAACATACAGATAAACACATGCTGCACACAGCGAGCTGGAATGCTTTTTTTATTTCCACTTAGAAGTAAAGCAAAATCCGATGAACCAGATACTAAAGTCAATGCAACTACAAGAAAAATGGATTGAGATCATTTACCCCAAACAGGTTAATTACTATCTTCTTTGACTGTTTACACTAAAACAAACACTGCTAAAACATTTCAGCAGCTCCCAACAGAGAAGAGGAACAAAGACACTCCATATGAAAGGTTTCCCACAGGAGATTTCATTTGGTTTAAAATATGGTGGTGCAGTCAACATGTTGCTCAGCTGCCTCTGAACGTCACGTAGCCAAATGAGATACTCACGCTGAGCCAAAATGCCCTGCACACGATATCCCAGGACAATGGCGGCCCTTTGAACGTCCAGGCTGTTGAGCAGGTTGGCTGTTTGGACTGCAGGCATCCTCTCACCACCGGGACCCTCCACAAAATACACTACTTCCAAGGGGTGGTCTGCATCCACCAGCCGGCTCACACTTACAACCTGGGACAAGAGACAAGGAAGCATCAGGCTGTGAAGCGTGGGAGCTCATGGAGGAATAAGAGTTACTCTCTGACAGTAAAGATGAAATAAGATGAACTTATATGTACAGTAATAAACACAAGCAGAGCCTATTAATCTGTGTTCACTGCTGAATGTTGCACAACAGTTTATGCTGCACATGTATGTACATAGATCACTTTACTTATACTTTATATTTTAAGTTTAATCTTTTTCTTTCTGTTTTTTTAATTAATTTATTTCTTATACTTTAAATATTTATGGCATTCAATGTGGACGACAAAGTAAAGAGTTTTATTGTACAGGGAAAGCTGGTTCTTTACTCTGCATGTGGCAGCAAACACTTTGATTGGTCAAGTTTCACACACAGATCCAGAATCTGTAATCCTCACGTCATTCCCACGTCCATGTTAATTCAGTTCCTGTCTGATACGCTGAAGAGGCCTCGGATGTAAAACATTTGTGGATACCAGGAGAAGCTCAGACAGCTGGAGAAAAAGTGCTTCCAGGAATGAGCGTCGGAGTCGTGGATCACTTTCTAAATTAGGACTCGAATGTCTGATGAAAGTTTTAATGAGCAAAGCGTCACAATGTCAGCACTAAAAATGACTTTCTAACACAGTGCCTCATTTTCTGTGGAAAACTGTAACTTTGATCCTTTTTTTCCCCCCTAAAATTTAACTCTAATTTAAACATGAATAGCACAAAAAATATTACATTTAAATTAAAAATCTTATAAATTATTTGGTTCCAATCAAACATTTAAATCCACTTGACGTCTGCAGGTAAATAAACCTTTTGTTTTGTTGTTGTTGCTGCATTCAAGCAAACATTTATTTTTTTCTGATTAAATTAGTCATGGTTTAAATATTCTCCACGTTGACTGCTACATGGGTACACATATGTATGCATGTGTGTGTGTGTGTGTGTATGCGACCAGACTCCCACTGGGTATCCTGAGGCACATTGCAGTCTGCTGTCTGTGTTACTGGAAAGACTAAAGTGCAGGTCATGTCTGGACTGACAGAAAAAACGGCTGGGTGTGCACCCTCATTCAGGGTCAAATCTAGTCCATGCATGGTTATTAGAGTGGAAAGAGTGCACTGTGGATGTGTGTGTGTGTGTGTTACTACACCCCCCACCCCCTTTAGCTTCCTCTTATATCCGTCAAGGCAGGCTCATTAGGTATTCTCATAGGTGACAACACTACACTTATTCCGTTATGACAGTCCGGGTCGTCTGTCTGAGATGAACCGTGGTCATTCCGAGTCGCCTCTAACCTGCCGTCTCTAACAAGTATCCAAACCAGGCCTCCTCAGTGTGCTACCAAGGCAACAAAGAGCTTAAATAGATGATAATGTATCTGCATATAAATTATAAGCAGCAGTGAAAACAAGAGAAAACATTTTAAAATGTAAAAATGTTGCAAAGGACTAAAATGAGACATTTCATCTTGGCAGTAAAGGTTCAGAACTAATTCAATACTTGTTTTCTAAACAATCAGTCTGTGGGTTTTATGGAGACAATGTGGGAGGCAGAAAGGTCGGATGGAGTGAGGCTGTAGCTCACCTAAGGTTCATATTTATCACTCTGACTGCGCCTTTCTTTTAAATCCATCTCACACACTCAGACTTCAAAAGATCAGCTCAAATCTCTGTCATCCAAATACGTTGCTTTCTCTGGTCCTCACATTTCTAAATCTCTCACCTGACACCATTTATGCTCATTTTGTTACTTTCAGAAACATCTCTTAATCATCCAAAGTGCAAGACACAAACAGAGGAACACCAAATAAAAAACTGATCTGCTCTGTGGCTCACAGGCACCATCCAGTAAAAATACCCTCTTGAAATAACAAAAAATAACAAATAAAAACAAGGAAGAAGGGGAATATGAACCCCTTTAGGTGGCAGTCTTTGAGTGGCTTGTTCCTAGGGTGAATGGGATGCTGTTGCCATGGAAACAGAGCTATATCCTGTCCCCTTAGAGATGAAATGAGCAGGTGCAGAGAGGACCCACAAAAGCCAGTGCTTGATTAGTAAAGCAAGAAGGCGTTCACTGGTTACAAACACGGCAACAGTCATAATGAACCCTCTGTAGTCAGCATGGAAGGATGGATGCTGTTTTTTTTTATAAAGTGATTTATAAACAAACTTCTGATATCGAGCAAGAACTACAACATGCTGGCATTTCCTCGTTCTGAAAAAAAAAATCTTATTAACAACATGAGAAACTGCTTCTGATGAGAAATAACAACAGTAAACAGCTGTCTACCTGACAGGAGCATTAAAAAAAGCCATAAAAACATTACCTGAACACTGTTGTTGCCGACAGTGGTGGCTCTTTTAACACGCCTCACTACTCCCATTGCCTCCCCCAGTAACATTGCCACCCGACGCTCTATGGTAGCTGGAAAGGTCCTTTCACCCACTTTCTGTTCCGTCACACCCAGAAGCACTGTGAACACAGAAACAAATTATACAAATACCACAAACTGTTTTATATTTTCTGTACAGCTCTACATGACTGAAATCATACCTGTTCTAACCCAGGAGGAGCGCAGCAAATGGCTGGTGTTCAGCTCTGGATAATGGAAAGCTGTTGGAAAAAAGACCAAGTTATAATTAAACACAATCATATTTCACCTATTATATCATTATTTGTGATCAGACACAGAATATAATCAAAACCACCAGATATTCCAGACATAATGATGAGATTTGGACAACGGAAACAGCTTAAACATACAACGCTGTTGTACTCACGCTCAGCTATCTGTAGTACAGGAAATCCCATGTGAAAGGTGAATTCCACCACTGTGAGTTTCATCAATGTGTTGCTGACCTCTGACCCCAACAGATAACCCCTTGAACCACTAACTGTGAAAGTGATGTCCACTGGGTTCCTCGCAAGCCGCTGGTCTTCGCTTTGAGGAGCAGCCATGGTGATATTCACAATCTGAAACAAGTTCCAAGTAATTCCACAGGAAAAAAGATGATTTTGCAGTTGGCTTTTGAACAGTTATACCTCAGAAACAAAAGAAAAGAAGGAAAGAAAATGCTGGAAAATGCTGGAAAACGCTGGAAAACGCTTCCAACGAGGCACCATGTGGTCTCAGATGAGATCAGCAGCCAGTATGCTGCAATGTGTTGCGCCTTTAATCTGAATCTGGCAACATGTGGAGCCATCTACAGACATGCAGAAAAGTCAAAAAGTACTTTTAATACTCAGAAAGTACAACTCGTGAAGGAATTTATACTTTCTAAGGATGCACCGATACCTAATACAAGTATTGGTTATCAGGCTTATAGTATGTACTTGTACTCGGTATTCATAAAAGTTTACCAACTCTGCAGACCCTGAAACCAATGTGGAAAAACTAATGATGTTACAATTAATGTGCTAATCTATGGAATTTACATCTACATCTTTTATCACATTAACTACTAAGTTATTAGTCACGCCTTACTTGCACGGTTGTACTTTGGCACATATTTTACACAGGACCCAACCGCTCCTCAGAGAGTACCTGTGTCCTCCTCAGGGCTCACGCATACAGCCGCAACAGCCTTTCATGTTCTGCACAATGACTTGTTAATCTGAGTCAGGTGTGTTGGAGCAGGAAACACTGAAAACCTGCTGGATTGCAGCTCTGATGGGACTGGATTGAGAAACCCTGTATGGCTGTCAGATGACCCACTGAGATACCACACAATGAACCACTAAGTTGTTGTTACTGGCATTCTGGTCCACACTCGTAACAGGATTGATTAGTACTCATATCGACACTCAGTATTGGAAAGTACACAAATGTAAGTACTTGTACTTTTACTTGGTTTAAAAAAATGTGACGTTGGTGCATCGCTGGTAAATTCCACATCAGTATCTGTGGTCTCTGTCTTTGGTTCTGTTCTTTCAGAATGCCCCAAAAATATCCCAGAGGTCTTTCACTTATTGCTGCTGCGAGACATATTATAAATTAGTTCCCATATTAGAGTAGAGTTGGAGTCATTTTAGACATTTGCTGAAAAGATCTGTGAGCTTCAACCCCCTTCTTTTTTTTTTACTGGTTTTCTTTACGTCATTCAGTTTACTGGTCAGCAGCACAACTAACAGTTAACTAACAACACCATAACCAATCAGAACATGACATGTGTCTGGCAGACCCTGGCAGTGTTGGTGTGTGGAGCTGTTTTGCCGGTGGTTTCCTGACCTAACTGTTCTTTCACCCATTCAGCTGATCCAGTCCTGCTCTAACCTCATAGCGCTGCAGGAATAACTACTTTTGATGAAGATTTCTCTGTAACTTTGCAAACTTCTTAAAGCAGAATATTTCTTTATAATATGCACAATACACTCTGTCTATTTTAATATTTATCAACTAGGGCGGCAAGCTCTTTAGAATTATACAAGAGAGCTAACAAAAGGCTTAAAAGGGATAAATAGATTGAGCAGGGAGCTTAGTCTGTTAAACTAGAAAGATTTGTTATAAAATAAAACGGCAGAGCAGTATAACAGTCCTACTCAGCTTTGCTGCAGCAGTTCCAGAGATCCAGCAGTGACATGGTTGAGGCAACCTGTCTTCTCAGACCAAAAATGAGCAACTAGTGTTCAGCTTGCTTGCACAGATAGCTGCTTTCCACTGAAGGCAGTCAGCTCTGATGGAGCAGTTGGCGGTCAAGAGGTTTTAGATCATTGTCACTGGGTAATTAAGCTTAGAGATGGAAAGCCACAGTGAAAGCATCCCAATAAAAACATCTCAGCTGGAATGCAAATACACGACTACCCGGGCTTTCCTCCTCTGATGTAGCTCACTCACATGGACCGTGAAGTTGGTTGATTCCTTTGAGCGCCGCCGCACTTCTGCAAAGGCCTCGGTCAAACCTTTGGCAGTGCCATCACTGAAGTTGCAATACCGCACGTCTATGTGAGCAGGAACAAACTGCAGCACTGCACAAAGGAAGGGGGAGTTAGAGACCAACTTAAGCAGCTTTTATAAATGCTTCCAGTTTATTGCTATTGAGCAGCTGGTTTACCTGTGTGTACTTGATATTTACGGTCTGGTACCTTCCAGCTGGGAGACACGGACAAGAAATGGCGTCCGGACCGTCGTAGAGCATTGATCACAGATATGGCCGTGTACACAACTGGACCCGACACCACTCGGAACATAAACTTTGGTGGAGGGTCTACTACCTTCAAAAGATAAAAAACAGATATTCTGTAGAGTTCATGTCTCAAAATGGCGTATCTGATGTGTGTTAAATAAGTGGCTGCTGTTTCTGAAGGTAACTTTTATACGCAGACATAGACACACAATCAGTTTGCATGTGTTTGGACTAGAAACACAGCAATCAGTTGAAACGCTTGTCACGCATACAGCAGCAACAACAGCTATGCTGTGTGGCATCAGAGACAAATTTATCTGTGCTTTGGAGGAAAAATGTGCAGCAACCAATAAAGTTTGTTTTACCTCTCTGATTTACTGTTTTGTTCTGTAACTGACTGCTTTCTGAAACACTATAAACTACGTTTCAGGACAAAAAAAAGAAAGAAAAAGATTTCTGTTTATTCATTCATTCATTATCCGAGCCACTAAGTTCGATGAAAGGTCAGATGAAGGGTTGCGTGGAAGCTGGAGCCTATCCCAGCAGTCTTTGGGGGAAAGGCAGGGTACACCCTGGACAGCTTGCCAGTCCATCGCAGGGCCACACAGAGACAAACAACCACTCACGCTCACTCCTAGGGGCAATATAGAGTAACCTAAATTAACCTAACATGCATGTCTTTGGACGGTGGGAGGAAACTGAAGTACCCAAACCAGGCCGGAGGGAACCCATACATACGCGGGGAGGACATGCAAACTCCACACAGAAAGGCCACTGGATTGAACAAGTGACCTTCTTGCTGAGAGGCCACAGCAAGAGGAGGGGGGAGGTGTTGGTTTGTTCCTGATTGTGTTGGTGATATTGTTGCTCATTTAGCTTATCGCATATTCTCGGTCACAAAACTGGTCATTGCTGGTCTAACTAACCACAAACTAACTTACTACCAATCTACATTTAAACTATAGCATCATTTCTGGGGAATATGCAAAGGTAGGTTTCTGGAAGTCTGTCTGTATTGGTTGCGCACCCAAAATCCTTCTCTGTTGCGCGAGATGCATGCAGATGGATACTTGCATGCATACCATATAAAATATGTATTATTACTATATCCAATGATGTCAATATTTTTCTTTAAGTTGCATGTTATTGTCTTAAAATAAAATAAACCATGAGCATTTACCTGCACTTCCACTGATTTGTTGAATTCCGCTTTCAGTATGTCTCTAATTTGAGATTTAGCATATCCAACAGTGGCCCCAGAGGGAAAAGCTTGCACAGAAAGCAGAAATCGGATGTTTTAGTCTTTTGTTTATCTATATTCAATGTTACTTAAGTTACACACATTTAGGTGAAACAAAGCAAAACATCAAACTCACCAATCTGTGTTAAATAAGCAGGACTGTCATGCTTGCAGAGATATTGCCGTTGGGTTGTTGTAGTTGTGGTCTTGTTACTGGTTGTGGTGATGATGTTGACTCTAGTTGAGGTTTCAGTGGTGGCATTAGTTCCAGTAGTGGCTTGATGAGTAGTAGGTATGTCAGTTGCAACTGCAGAGACTGTATTAGCTTCACTGTTTGTTGGGATTGAGGTCATTGTGGTTAGGAAGCCAGCTCCATCTTCAGTCACGCCCTGATCACCCAACATCACTGGGGGGGCAGAGGTGATGTTGTGTGTTGAGGAATCAGTCGGAAATGAAGTCATATTGAGAGCTTGTTCAGTTGCATCTTGGGACGTTAGCTCTGTTGTGCCAGCAGTGTTGTTGGCAGCAGGTTGAGTGGGAGCAGGTGTGAAGGTTATGGTTGCAGGTAAGACAGCAGAGGTGTGCACGGTACTTTCTGAAAAAGATTCTGTCACAAACCATTGAACATCTGTCAGAGAGGAAGAAGATGCCAGATCTTCTGGCAGCGACGGTGTAGCGCTGGGCTCCAAAGCCTCTGTCAGGGGAGTATCCATACCTACAGTGTGTGTATATGCAGACAAATCTGTGGTGGATACATGACCACCCCATGTGGAAGAGGAGAGATCAATGAAGTGGGTTGGGACTATAGATGGATGGAGAAAAGGCTGAGAGTCATTGATCAGGTGAGGACTCTCCACTGTGGTTCCGACTGTGGTTGCATCAGGAGGCTCAAACCCTGACAGATCACTGGAAGACCCCTCTCCCGTCAGATCAGCATCACTGGTGGGGCCAGTGGTGGGTGTGGTCTCTGTGGAATTGATGAACACTACAGTAACATTCCCGCTGTGTTCAGCTCCAGTTTCTGAGCTGTTGTTCTCCTTGGTCAGCTGAGTGGTGTAATACTCCAAGCTGTTCATATCAGGTAGGAGGACATCTGTGGGCTGAATTGTGAAAGTATCTGCCCAGTCTATGTACGATTCATCAGGTAGATCAGCGTTGGGTGTGGGAGTAGGCTCAAGAGTAACGGGAGTCGTTGTAGAAAATGGGGAAGGATAAATGGATTTATGGGGAACAATGGCGCTGTATGCTGTCGTGAGGCTGGGAGAAGGCGAGACATTGACAGGGATTAAAGATGAAGGGGATATCCCCACTCTGGAAGGAAAGGATGTGTCATAGCTTTCTGTGTAGTCCTCCAGGTCATACGGGTCAGAGGGCACCTTGGTGACCAGAGAGTACTCATCTCTGTCTGAATCGTAGTAAGATATTGTCTCCAGGTAGTCTCCAGATCCCCAGTCTACATCCATGGTGTTGGTGGGATAAAAGTCCTCTGGAGACACCTCAGTAGGCTCAGATAAAGGTGACGTACGGTGAGGTGTGATGAAAGGCACATTGTACTCAGGAGATTTAATCTCATCTGGGTTGGGCAACAGGTTCATGTTATATACAGGCTTGCTGTCCATCAAGGGGACAATGCTGGGTTTCAGTTGACCCGAATCATCAATTTGACTGGAAGTTTCATCAGCTAAAGTGTCAGAGAAAGACCATTCTGGGGGTTCAAGAGGCTTGTCAGTTGTTATGGTTGTGACTGGAACTGTGTGCTCTGATGTCCCATCCTGCTGCTTGTTAGAAGTTACTTTCTCCTCAAAGTAAAGACCAGGATGAGGTGCTGATCCTGTAAATGGAGCAGGGCTTAAGGATGTTATGGATGTATTTGGATGCAATTGCCTGGATGTTGTGGAAGTCGGAGGGAGGGAAGACTTCTGGTAGTCTGAACTGGTCCTGGCCATCTTCCAGTCAGTGTAGTGTTTAGTTGATTCCTCAGATTGTGGAACAGATCCCAGAACAGTTTCTGAGGTTTTTAATAGTGGAGTTGTTAGAATATGTGGCTCTTCTACAAGGGCATGGCTTGGGGTTTTGGGTTTGTAATTTTCATTTGCATTAACCCCCGACTGGAAAAGCATCATGTCAGCAGTCCTTGTTCCATCAGTTGCTTCTGAAATGGATGGCAGGGCACCAGGTGACTCGTGGCTTTCAAAGGTAGCATAACGTGAGTCTGGTAAGGCTGATGGCGATGATCCTGTTGGGATGTCTTTGAGAAATCCCATGGGGTGGTGTGTAGCGTCCGGCAGAGATTCATCTGCAGGAAAGTAGAGATTGTAAGAGAGTCATGAAAACCACAAAGAGAAGGCTACTTTGCTTATATGCTGTCTCTAATCTTGTGAGCATAAATACACTAATAAATGTGCACTTGCAATAATAATTTTGGAGCTTAAATATCAGTTTTAAGATTCAGTAAATATACTTCCAAATTTATGAGTTTATTTGTTATCATGCTTTAGCTTGTTGTCCCCACTTTTTTCTTATTATCATGAAGATAAATGTGCAAAGATAATATATAGGTGATTTTTTTCATATGTCAGCCCTTTTGTGCATCCTCAGGACCAGATCCAAAACACCACAGATCGAATTGCCTCCACTAGTTGTAGAGCCAGGATCTCAACCTCCACTGTAGTACTCCATGTACAGTTGGATCCATGTAATTTGGATGGAGCAGTTGGAGCAGACAAGCACCTAAGCCCTGCAGGATAATGGCCCCCGAGGACCAGAATTTAAGATCCCTGATATGTAACCATCTTTACGTCTTACGTAACATGAGGGTAGTACAAAACAGGGAAACTGTAACAACTGCTTGATATTTCTGTCGTGTCAAAAAAGAAGTAGACTAGATTACTGGAGATTACTGATCTAACTAGTGGCAACAAAAATAGTTGATCTTGAAAAGAAAAGAAAATAATATTGGGATGAATAACAATATGGGCTTCACATTTTAGTAAAAAAAAAAAGCCAGCTACCCTCCTCCAGTTTCAAACCATGGGACTATGCTGACATGCACACTCAGTCCATCTGTCTAGGATTTCTCCACTCCACAGAGAAACTTTACTGGCATTTGTTTGATGATGGTGGCTGATCTTGGAAGTGATGGATGGTGTAATTTTCGAGTCTTCGGGAAGCAACTTTACTTCTTAGTCACATCATCAAAATCCTCAAGGGTGACATTAGAAAGCCATAATGCAGAAAATAGCAAATAAAGGTCATACAACGTTTCTGGAACATGATCTGATTGGAAAACCACTTTCCTCTCCATACTGCACAACAGTACTTCATGCATTATAAAATTTCAGAAAGTGCCTTGATTACATTGCACAGACGCTGCTATGTTAAAGAAATGCTTCATGAGCGTAAGTAATCCTTAAATTATCGATGAAAAAGACATTGTAACAGTCCCATGTAGCTGCATAATTTGCCTTTCATATGGTTAGATGTGTGGCATGGCGGTGTAGATCATCAACACAGCAAACTATATGCCATAAACCTACAATGTTCAGTGCAAACTGCAATCTTCAAAACTTTTCTCTGCAGGAACTAAGCTTTGAACAATCTGCTATAATGACTCAGCAGCAGCTGTAAAGACTGCTGCTCTCTGTAGTTTACAAAAGCTCTGCAGAATCATGCAGTACTGAAAACAACCCCAGAATCATGTGAGGAAGAAGAGTATTTTTTAATACCAAGAGGACAGAAGCTGGAACACAGTAGACTACACTTGATGTTTGATCGACTACATTGTTTCCTACAAGCAGACCACCTGGGCTGTGCTCTGAAAAAAAAAAATCATTAACAAGGATTTGCACTGGTACCTTAATCAAGTCACTGTGCAGAAACAGAGCCTACTGGAAAGAACTTGTTCTGGAATAATCATGTCTTTTTACCCTGCTCCTTGGCTGCTGTGCCACGCGTTTGAACCCAGAAGGATGCAGCATACACAAACATACATACGAGCATAGATACAATAAGGCAACTGGCTAACAATGCAAGGAAAACTCACAAAAGTGGGACTACCAACATCTGGTACATACAGAGAATAAAGCAAAGACAGCTAAAGCCAATTTGGACTATAACAAGTTATTCTCTTTTTCCAGGCGATTGTGAGAAAGATGCTGCATCTGCTGGTATGCAGAGTGCACAGTGGTTACGTTAGATCTGTGTGATGATATTCCTTTCCCTCTCATTGGGGCATAATCTATAATTCAGTGTAGCTTTGGACCAATAAGCATACATAAAAAGCTGACTATTTATATGGCTGGAAAAAAATAACACATTTTAAACGCTACATAGAAACAATACACTGATGTTTGAGGTCAAACTGTTGTACGTGATCCCAAACTGTCAGCTCATCTCAACAGTGACAAGCTGCAACCACATTTAGGACAAATAAACATGCATGGATGAATGAATGACAAAATATGAATGAAACTGTTGCCATAACTGATGAGCTGTGAGGACAGTGACAACAGTGATACTGATAGTGTGATTACAGAGCAACGGAGTGGTTGCTCCGACCTGCAGACGGCAACCTGGACCAGAGCAAGCGAGGCCGGCCTGGACAGGGGCTGACATTACAGAAGGCAAAGGTCTCAAAGTTTACGCTGCGTTGCCACCTGTTCCCTGAAACATGAGTGTGTTTCACCTGGCTGCCTGATCATTGTTAGGCCTTTCCACGAAATTAAACACCACGACCCGTTCATGTGAACATCTCCAAATATCATGTCGCACGCGCATAAAAGTCAAGACAGCAGCAACTACTTGTTCCTGACCATTAACCAGTCCAACAAATGATCCAGTTTGATTTAATCTCTCTTTAGCTGCCTGCCTGTGAGGTTTTTTGTTTTGTTTTTATCTATCTTAGTATATCATTCCTGGAAGATTGTTGTCTGTCAAAACAATCACAAAAACGGCAACGTCATGAAAAAACCTTTAGCTATCTAAGCGCTATGCTTACTATTTTTTAATCAGACACCGGAAGTAGGTCATCACCACTGCTGCAGACACTTTTGCCAACTAGTTTTTCTAAACGTTGCTGGAGACTGATGTGAGACCATGTATTATTCTCGCACGTCTCATTGAGCAGCAGTGCTGACACAGGACCCTCCACGATACCAAAGCAATCATAAGAGGCCCGGTGTGGGGCTGAAATTAGCACCCCTGCTAAGAAAACCACCATACTTTTCACAGCAATGGTTCTTTTTCCAGGACAACACCTGTCCTCATGCGGCAGCCCCATCCAGCTGTTGGCCTCTGCTCCTGAAGGAAACTGAACTGTGCGAGAGCGAAGCTTCTGGTGGCTGATCTCATCCTTGCTTACGGTCAGATGTAAATAATGTCTGTGCACGCTAGAAAAAGGGTCAAATCTTTATGTTTTGCTGTAACATGTTATGTAAAAACCAGACCAGAGTTAAGAAAACTGTAAGATGAAAATATAAAATGAATAAATAAAACCATGAAGCAGAGACAGTCCTGGCTGGTGTTAAGCCCTGTGAATCTCCTTCCTCGGCACAGTGAGTAATCGTCCTAAATAATGGTGCTTTATTGTCCCATATGACCAAAAAAACCAACTGGAATTATGCTTTTTTGCTTGACAACAGAGCAACCCTACCAAGAATATAAGATTCTGCTCTTCTCTAACAGAAGTTCTTCTCTTTTGCTGCCTTCCAGCAATCCTGTCTCGCTGATCTCCAGACTTATCTGACAGCCAGGCATCCTGCCACATCCGGCCTGTCTGCTCTTCAGATCACCTCATCAAACATTATTTCCCTGGTTAAAAAGAAAAACCTTCCTTTGTGTCTGCTCCTGGATCTTATTCCTCTGGTTGCATCAAGTCTAGTATACACATTTTATTTTTGGCTATTTTATTTTACTGTTGTCCTCTAAATGATTCTTCAGTCATGTAAACGGAACTAATTGCTAAGCAGTGGCTTTAGATTAGTGTGTCTTTTAAGTACTATATACCACCTTGCAGCTCTTTGTGCAGTTTGATTCTGAATAAATATTTATATACTTTTATGTCACAATGTTGTAACTCTTATTTGTTAGCAGAAGATGTCAGAAAATGAAACCTCTGGTGACTTGGTTGGCTTGTTTGCTTCAGTTTCTCCATCCAGGTTCATGTTTGAATTCCAGCCATAGATTGAATATAAAAAGATGGGCGGAGCCTCCGTGACGTCACCCATAGGTTTCTGAAGAGCTGAATTGAAGCTCGGTGGGCGGTTCCTACCATCACCATCTTGTCCGGGGCATGCGTGTCGTCTTGCCCAGAAAATACAAATATGGGCAAAGAGGTGGAGCTGAGAGGGGGGCTGTGAGCGTCATGGTGGATGACTGACATCGAGCGAACTCCGAGCTGCCTGTAGCTACGAGCTAACCCGGAGATAACAGGAGCTAACCAGCTAACGGAGGTAAGCGGGCTAAAGCAAAGTCACGTTGTTAACGGGCTAAAAACTGAGGTTGTTCTACGTTCTTCTTACTTGAAGCCTGAGATTGGTACCTGTCAATCAAAAGGACACGCCCCTAAATACTTTAGCCGAACTTTAAGATTAAATTACTTTTAAACGGGCGAGTTAGAAAGAAATTCACTCCCCCCACAGTTGTCATGAAGGTAAACCTGACCTATTAAACCTAAAATGGATTTTTGAACCAGGCTGTAAACATGTTTATTTCTGCAGTGAACATGTTTATTCCTGCTGTAAACATGTTTATTTCTGCTGTAAACATGTTTATTTCTGCGGTGAACATGTTTATTCCTGCTGTAAACATGTTTATTTCTGCTGTAAAGATGTTTATTCCTGCTGTGAAGTTGGTCTTAACATGGGAGTCTATGGGGATTTGCTGTGTTTTGCAGCCCCTAGTGGATTAAGGGGGAACTGCAGTTTTATCACTTCCACATAGGCGTCACTTTTTACCGCCGGGGGTTGCTGCTTGACTACAGCTAGCAATCAGAATAAAAGGTTCCTGACAACACAGATTATTACTGCTGGTAGCTGACCTGCATGTTTAATAAATCACCATGATAACCAGTTGTGGAAGCAGCCACGGAAACAATAACAAAAGTAAACTTTAAATAACTAGTCTCTCCTGACAAAAATCTTATGGGATGACAGTATTTATACCATAATCAGCACTATTAACCAATGTGTGCCCTGTATGTGCAGCTATGCTCAGAGAAATAAGTCAGTCATCATTTTCTTTCTTAGAGGACAGTCAGTGCAGAGTTTATCACTTGCAGCAAAGCAGTAAGAATATGTGTCGGTACGTCTCAAGAGGCGCCTTGTCTTAATGTATTCTAGAGCTGCAGCTTCTCTCTCAGTTGATTTACAACTCTGCTAGTTCAGCCAAACGCATTTGATCAACGAAGGACAATATCCCGACTGTTAGACCTTACAGTGAGGCTCATGCGTCTCAAACTTATGTGTGAACACACAAAAAAAGCTGCATTGCTGAAAACTGTCAGTAAAAAAAGCTGCATTGCTGAAAACTGTCAGTACTTTTTCCCAAATCTAGCAGCTGGTCAGCAACCTGGAGAGGTGTTCTGTTGCGTATCTTTTAAAGAAGGACTCAAGCTCCAGAAAGCTCAAATAGTAACCATTGTGTTTTAGTCACAATATTCTTCAGGAAGGAATGAAGTGGAAGAGATCACCGACAGTCTGGTAACAGCCATGGTGGAGAGATCTGGTTTTATAATGGTAGCGATGAGAGACAGGTGTGCAGCTGCAGGTGGAGAGGGAGGAGAGAGGAGCAACAAGAGCAGGAAGGAAAATAACAAAGAATTAACTTCGAGATTTGAGTATTTAGAGCACAAAGTTTTATTAAAAGCTTCTGTGAATCCAGAAAAATGGGTGTAAACAAATATTCTTATTTGCTGTGATCTTCAGACACTCAGTGTTCTACATACTGATTCCATATTGGTCTCAGTGGAAGTGAACGTTATTCGTTACATCCACAAATGCAAGTTAAATCATATGAAAACAAGACCCAGAATCCTCTGAGATTATTAAAGATAGACCAAAGCAAAGCTGTCCTGTCATCTAAAGGGTCTAAATGCGTTTTTACACAATAAATAAATTGCTTATGGCTCTTTCTGAGAATGAAAAAGGTATTAAGACAATGAAAGTCTTAATATCGTCTAGAAAAGTGGTTCCCAACTTGATGCCCCCTCCAACAAGTTCATGGGCCCCAAGAGGCTTTGGCTCTTCAGAGCCAGTGTGATTAACATTACAGACACGTCCACACAGAGTTCAGGTGTATGTTTGGGTGTTTCATTCACATGGATCAGAGTTTTTAGGACCCAAAAACACAGATTTTGCAGCATTTCATTAAGCCTTTCATGCATAGAGGCCCAGTAGACGCCTATTTACAAGCTTTTGTCTGGCATCTCTATGAATGAGGATGGTATTTTTGTAAATAAACCACTTCAGTGGATGTTAGTGAGTCATCCAATACGTTTCCACTCACTGGAGAATAAATAAATATATGATATACTTGAACATAAAATAATTACTCAAGTTTGCTTTGTGATAAATAGAAAAAGAAAATGATGCATCTACATTTTATAGAAGATTTACATAATATAATTATGATTATATATTATTTTATAAATATTACATAGAATGCATTCAACTAAATCATAAATGATAAATTATAAATATCACTAATAAACAAAAAAGTATCATTGCATAATGTCTGTAGAGGTAAAATACTGTATTTAAAAAAAATGTTGCACTGTTTGTTATTAATTTATGCATGAAAAGGTTAATGAGATACGTCGGAGAAATGCCACAGTACAAATGATTCATCCCTATTTTGGAAAAAAAAAAAAAAAAAAAAAGTGAGGCATTAATGTGGATAATTATCTTAATTCTGGTTTTATTGGAGGAAAGCAGTCGGCCAGACTGGAACCTTTACGATGAGAAGCAAGAAAAAGCATAAAACAAAGCATGGTCTCAGCGTGGGGTGGGTGGGGGGTCCACAGGACAAACAGGATGGTAACCACTGATTTAGAAGACGAGTATGTTCTGTTTAGAGGAGGAAAGGGCGATGCAAAGATCGAAAGATTCCCAGTAAAAAAAACAATGAACAAAAAACCATCAGTGTATATTTTTAGCTCAGTCTTTTCACAACAATTTAGCAGGACGTTTGTATCAACAAGAAAGCCCGTTTTTATTATTAGAATATAGTTACTAAAGCAGTAAAACACCAAACATCAGCCAAGCAGACAATCTGAACAATGCACACAGCCAAACATAACCTCTCCATGCTTTACAGTCTTTACTGCAGAAAAAAAATTATCATTAAAAACTTATTTGATGGTTGCATAACTCAAAAAAAGAGAAGACAGAAGGAAGGGTTTCTTTGGTATTAGTGTTCACTAACTACAACCCCACACATGGTTCTATTTTCAGCTGAGCCCCTTGCGTGACTGGCTCTTTTCTGTTGGCAACAGCTGTGTACACCGAGAGCAGTCAAACAATCCAGATACGGCTACGCTGACATTTGCTTTATCAGGGAAGCTTTTAAGATGGGAAAGATTCCATTGTTTTTATCAGTGGAGTCGAATTAGATCACAGCCCCTGCCAAAGCTCAAGCAGCCCCCCCGACAGGAAGAAAAAAGCACCACTGAACTTGTAAAAAGAGTGCATTTATTATAAAGAAGCTACAGCTGCTTTGCAGAGCACTCAGGCACTTGTTGCATTTAACCTGCATCAAACATGAAGAGATAAAAAGAACAGATTTAAATAAATAAAAGAAGACTTGGCCTGCATGCTAATCTAACTCCTGCCTGTGATCTAATAGTTGACTTCACTGTAAATAAACTATGTTTGCAGCTGTTTTGCAGCTGGAAAGGCAGCCATCATCTCATGTCAACTATTTCCGTGGTTTAATTTGACCAAATATAAACATGTGAATATGGATGTGACGATACTTCAGAACTCATAAAACATTCATGTGACCCATGTTTGTCCTTCTTGAAGGAATACATTGTAAGATAAGAGAAAGGGGAGTTCAAGCAGGAGAAGGGGGGGGCAGGAAAAGGGGGGAGGGGAATGAAGTAGTACAAGAGTTCAATTGAGAAAAAGGAAAAGCTGTAACAGAGAATGCGAGGAAATCTGAGCTAAACCTGCAAATAGCTTCAAGTCACAGCTGACTTTCTTCAGCATCTGAAGTTTTGGCTCATTAGCAGCACTTTGGACTACCGTGGAATTACTTTAAACACTCAAAGATGAAGTTTAAAGAACATGTTCTACAATATATGTAGAAACAGCAAACCTATATGAGACAAACTGCATCCCCACCCACACACACTCGGTTTCAAACACTTCATGACTGTTTTAAAGTCCTGATTTTCTTTCAAAAACAGGATGGTAAAGACTTGTAACCAGAGAGGCGCAGAGGACCGCATCACTCAGCACCCTCTTCCACTTTGTGTCAATCCTCCCACAGGCCACTCTCAGATTTTGAAGTCGTGGGCTAACAAACATTCCCTGCTGGGTTAGGTGACGCTCTCTTGGCAGTTCGGAGAAAGCTGTTTTCGAGTCTACAAGTCATTACTTGGGAAAGGAAATGTCTGTGAGGGATCTTCTGAATGCTAAAAAACCAAAACAAAGCGATTTAGCCTGGAAAATCTGAAAGGAGGCCGGGCTGAGCCGCGCCATCTGCTCTGATAAATATATAAATCATCAGCAGCAGTTCATCGGAGCACATAGAGTATTTGGGTTCAGCACAATATGGCCTCAGAGTTGCCTTCTGTCAAACTGTAAACTCTGCTCTGCACATTTCAAGCCTCCAAATCTGACAGGCTGTAAATAAAGCCTTATTATGGGGATGCATGCTTTTACGTGCAGGATTTTCACTACTATGATGAATCAGGAAGGGACCTCAGATGGCTATTAAAACAAAACGCTCCTCTCTGGGACCACTCTGCATGTGCAACATAAAGAATGGAAAAATTACACGGCAAGTAAAGTTCCTCTTTGTCTTAGAAAAGCTAAATAACCTTATAAATGCTGCTTTAGTTTTTTTTTTTTTTTTTTTACCTTTTAAGTCAGCTAAATCCAGAGAGGGTCATTGAAATGCATCAATGCAAAATAAAACAGTTAATAAACTCATGTGTGGAATAAAGAATAAATAAATACATTTTTAAAAAAAAGGAAATGTTCTTGAGTAAATAAGGCTGGAACTACTGGGGAAACTTGCCCTGGTAAATCACAGAAAGGGTACAGAAAATTACTAACAGATGTACATTCACAAGCACCCACTATGGTACCTTCACCGTGCAACCTTCAACTGCGGAGCAGGTAACTAGAAACAAAGAGGCCTAAACGAGACCTGAAACACCACAGCCGACTGTTTCATTATATTGAGACGTATAAAAATGCATGTTAAAAGATGGATACTGTGGATAAATGGTTTCTAATACCTGTCAGTCTATGACTGACCAGCCCCTCGACCCAGCAGATCTGCTGCTACAACTCAGAGTGAAAAATGTGCTGGGATCGGCCGGTCGGTAAGCATACAGGATCAGCTACTGGCCACTTTCCAAAAGAGGAGTCTGGTCAGGCGGCAGGCCTGGTGAGAGCAACAGTACCCCGTGTTTGGCGTTTGATAGATTTAACCATTGATCTGCAACTGCCTTCCAGCTCTAATGAATAATGAATGGCCATATTGTCATCCCACAAAGGTCAGATTTCACATGGCAATGGACTGCGCTGGTAATTAGACAGGACTTTTCTGGCCTTCAGCTGGCTGCGCTCAACTTGCCAGCAACTGTGGTGCAGAGAGGAAGACTGCTGCGGCACAGTTTCAAGGGCATTTTACAGTGCTGCTAAAAAGCAACTTTTCAGCAGTAACTATGATGAGATATTATGTGATGGATCGAAAGTTTACATGAGAAAAGGTAGGAAAAAGAAAAATCTTTTAGGATTCAAAAGTGTCTTATGACCTAGAAACTGGAAGAAAAATAGTCACTTCAGACCATGAAAATTAAGTTATGAATCCTGCTTATGAAGGTTAAAGATTATGCCATATGATATCATAATAAAGGCTAAAATAATGGAAATTTGTAATCATCAGTAAATAACATACATATACACTAGGGGTGGAGAATCAAATAGAAAAAAAATCAAATATCTGTATTTTTTGCTTCACAATTTTAAAATCTTCTTTTTTTCTCAAATACATAAAAATCTATGATAAAATTTTTTGTCATTTTTGTAGTTTTTGTTTATCTTTTTACTTGTCTTCTGGGACATTATAGCAGCTACTGGCTACTGTAGTGATATTTTCAAACTGAAATTAAGAAAAATAACAAGCAAAAAAACGTTTTGTACACTTTTTTTGTTTGTTTTTAGTCTACAAAAATTAGCAACATCAAAGAACAGCAAGAATCGCAATTTAAATCGAATCAAAACCCAAAGAATCGTAATCGAATCGGGACAAAAGCACATCATCACATCCCTAATATACATGATAACAGCATTAAAGTCAACAGATAAGGGTGGGTGTTTTATTAATCTGACAGCCTAAAGCGGTGCTTCTTAAACTGTGCCAGATAATTGAAAAATATATATAAATATATGTGCCCTACATTTATCAAATAAATTTAGAATTTTGATTTGGAGTTGCAACCACCAATGTGTGTTTTTTGGGGGTCGTGGCTCAATAAGTTTAAGAATCACTGGCCTACAGAATAAGTCTGACTTCTCTTAGGCCTTTCATATCATACCGTGGAATAAATGATTAATTGTTTACAGCCACATGCAGGCCAACAGGACCCAAAACTAAGGTCACTTTTAGGGGTAAATAGGAAAAACTGTGTATCTGGATTTTTTGCTTCACAAATTAAAAAATAGATTTTTTGGTTAAAAAATCCTTTTTTTTTTTTTGCAAATAAATACAAATAATCCATTTAAAAAAATCTGTCATTTTTATTGTTTTTATTAAGCTTTTTACTTGTTTTCTTGGGCATTGTAGTAGCAGAATGGCTACTGTGTTTTTTTTTCCTAACTGAGATGAAGAAAAATGACTAGCAAAAATAGTTTTTGTTTTTAGTTTACAAAAATCATCAATATCGAGAATTGCAATTTAAATCAAATCAAATCATCGTCACCCAAAAAACTGTAATTGAATCGGGGCAAAAGTGTATCGTCACAGCCCAAGTCCCTTTATAGACAAAAAGGACATAGAAGAAAATGTAAATAAAATGTAGTTGGTTCTTCCAATCAAACTTTCTGATATTTGATGATAAAAAACATTGATGGGTTTTGTTAGAACCAAAGGCCAGAATCATCACTATGTTCCTAAGTTTCCACTCTCTTTTCATCTTTTTGGTCCAATGAGATGCAGCTCACGTGCCGGTATAAAGATTTAACGTAACCCACGCTCTCGGTATGCAGTTTATATTCTCCTGCCATGTCTTGCTTCAAAACGCTGCAGAGTTTCACACCACCTGGCCAGAAAAACAAATTCACCACCTGGATTTAACCAAGCAAAAAGGTAGTAGCCTCCTATTGGATAATTACTGCATGGACAATGATCTCTCAGCTGCAACTTCTGCTGTTGTAATAAGTAACTTTTCTATTGCAAAAGATATTTGTCTGTTTCAGAAGAGTTAGATCATCAGCTTTAAGCAGAGAAAACATGTAAGGAGATGCAGAAGCTACTAAAACTGGGTTCAGAACTGTCAAAAAAGCATTGTCTTCCAGGAAGAAATGTGGAGGAGAACATCCTGAATGATGCTGATGGTGATCACTTTGGTGAATTAGATGGAAGAAAAACAGCAGGAGAACTCAGGACTGTGTTTCTTGGTGAAAGTAAGGAAACAATGCGAAGAACTAAAGGTATTGAACAGCCGTGTAGTCAGAAGAAAACCCCTGATCAGTGAGGAGAACCAGAGAAAATTCAGTTTGCTGGAGAGCAGAAAGACAAGATCCTGGAGCTGGAACGTCTGATGAGTCCAGATTGACCCTGCTCCAGAGTGATGGAGCTTCAGCGTAAGAAGAGAGGCAGATGAAGTCAGGGAACAGGAGACATCAGTTTCACGCCTGGACTGGCCACCAGAGTCCAGACCTGAACCTCATGGAGGATCTTTGGGATGTTCTGGAGAAGGCTTTGAGCAGTGATTAGACTCTCCCATCATCAACACAAGATACGGGTGAAAATGAATGCAACTCTGGGTGGAGATAAATCATGTGACGCTGCAGACGATTGTTGAAACAATGACACAGAGAAAGGCTGCTGGACCCACGGCTAAAGGAGGTCCAACCAAATGTTAGAGTTTGTTTTGGTGGTAATTTTCCCTTTTTTGGCCAGGTAGAGTATTTGTTCACTGTAAAGAAATGAGGATGACTGAGGGCTGCTTTAGTTTAACAACTCATATAGGAGACATTAAAGCATTAAAATCCAATAGTTTTTTCCCTTTTGTGTTTTAAACTCTGCTCTTATTCACGTGTGAGAGCGAGTCGAGCCGCTTGTCCGTGTTACCATTGTATTAACTTTATGGAGACACACTATCACTGGCTTGTACATTGAAGATACATACTGAGTTGTGACAGTACAAACCAGAGCACAATCTGCTTTGGCTGCTTAGGGAACATTAAAACAAGTCAGATAGCAGAGCTTGTTAACGTCTCTGCCGCCATGTCTGATGACACAATCTGGACTGTATCTGTGATTATAACTACAGCCACGGATTTGGCGGTCACTGTCATCATACAAGGCTTTGCTTTGGTTGTAATGATTATGGGAGTGACATCTGGGGCAAAACATAAAACATGCTAATATAATTAATTCTACTGTTTCTGTAACAGTGCTTGTTTTTTTTAGAGGAAAAGTTAAGAGTACTGTCAGTAAAGTTATTGAAGCCGTACCTTTCAGAAACAGATACAGCAATAATAATAAATGCAGCTTCAACAACAGAGAGCAGGCCCAGCCGTGCTAAACGCCAGTAGCTCTGTATCATCAGAGCCGGCATCTTCATGAGTTAATGAGCAACAAAACCTTAAGGTTTCCTATAACTGCAAGCTTTTTTTAATCATTGTTAAAGCACTTGTTTCCATTTGTAGTGCTTGTCTGGACCAAGACGTGGTGCAGCTAGAAACATACACCAGAGTGCTCTTTTTTTGTTCTCAAATTTCTAAATATTATTTAAAAAGATGAATAAATAAATTGCTGTACAAAAAAGAAAAAAAACTCCCATTTTGCAGTAAAATTTCCCTTTTGTTTCTATTTTTCAAGTGTTATTTAATCTTATTTTATTCATCCATTTTGTTTTGTTTCATCTGTTATTTAAATTCCCAGTGACCCAGTCAGCGCTGGTCAAGAGCGCCGCTTTATGTCTATGTGTGTCCGTGTAAGTTTGTGTGTTGTCTGGTTATGTTTTTTTTTTTTATAAACCCTTTGCATTGCAGTTTCCTTTGACAAAAAAGTGCTTTATAAATAAAGTTTTATAAACAATTCAATTCTAATACCTCATTGAGGCGTGGTGTAGCAGTGTCCAGTCACAGATGTGCTCTCTAAATAGTTTAATATATATTAGTAGCAAACTGCAAAAAGAAACACCGTCTTTCATACCGGCACAGTTATTTTATTTTAAATTATCAATCAAGTCTGTAAAAGATGTTACCGATCCAACAGATAAAAAAAACAGAACGTAGTCTAGAAAATGCCGTAGCACACAATGAAAGAACAAACCCTGAAAATTGATTACAAACGGACCGACTTGGTAAATAAATGTCTTTAGTACACCTAAAGCGTTTAATATCCTACATCTCAAGGACTTCGCAAAGAAAAGATGTAAAACTGCCATAAACACAGATCAGAATAATAAAAACATCTTAAAGAAATGTAAAACAGAAACAAACAGAGTTTGTGGTATCGCTGCATCGTCGGGTTGAGCTTTGGAAGATCAGTCTTTACCACAGCATTCATGAATAAATCGAACATTTCTCTTTAACGCCGTCTGGAAGACACAATCTTTCTTTAAAATGATTGTAAAAGTCTTTGACAGCAGTCGATTTCAGCCACTTTACAGGTTAATATACATCTATGTATGTTTATTACTATTCTACGTACTGATTGTCTTTAGTTGATTAATGACTTGTTTCTTTATCTGATCTGTGGCCGACACATCTTTCTGTCAGCGATAACTTAAGTTGATTGAATTGAGATCATGACTTAACCTATTTCTCAAACACAAAGTGAGACAAGTACGGTAGAAAAGTGCAGGAACAGGAAGGGATACACTTAATGCACAAATATCAATAATTCAATGGCGAAATCAATAATATATGCAATGTGTTCAAACAGCTGACAACATGGCTGAGGAGTATTTTTCTACGGCAGGTTGACAGTTTTGACAAAATATGTTACATAATATGAGTAAAACTTCAGTAAAATTTGCAGCATTAAGATGAGGAAACTTGTAATCCCAAATTAACGGACTTTAATCTAAAAAAAAAGAGTCAACTTTCTGGAGGTTTTAACACATTAGGACGATGTTTGGACTTTTTAATTCCAGATTTCCCGTCCAAGTTTTCCACCCTTGCCTTTCACTACATAATCCTATTAGCAGGTAATATCATGACTTTTTTGGCTACACTTAAAACATGTTCTCTTTTTCCTAGGTAATGTGCAGGGGGGAAGGGTGTGCTGATGGGATAATGTCAACATCAATGACTCTAATCCCAGGAAAACACCCACCAACTGGTTGGATTTAGACCCTTTCTCTTCCTCCAGTCATCACAAACTGGTTTAACTCTTGAGTCTGCATGCTGTAGGGACAAAGTCACTTCAACTCATGTGAAAATCCTGAAATAAACACGTGGGTGCTCTCATTATGACTACCAGGGTCATGCAGGGTCCCTGACACAGTTCACAGGAAAATGAGGAAGTGCAGAACTAAACTAACAAAGAAGGTTTTGTTTATGCTAATATAACTGCATCTGCAACAAACCAAAGTTTCCCGACAAGATAAATCTATCATATACTTACTTCTTTTTAAAGGGATAAAAGGTTTTAAGGCAAAAGTTTAGGCTTCTAAAGCAAGCTCATGGCTGGAAGGTCACTGGTGAAGCTGGCCTTGTGTAAGGCACATAATAACCCCCAACTACTCGTCTGCAGCTGCTCAGTGGGCCACAAACAAGACAACAGTTGTGTTAAGCATCTAGATGTGCGTCACGTATTTCGAAAATGTCCGTTCAGTCTACGCAGTGTGTGCAAATTATGCAGCTATCATGATGGGTTAAGTAAATCCATGAATAAGAGTGTTTTTGCTGTATAAAGACTGTTCCTTTTGTGCTTTAAAGGCACACTGAAAAAGAAACCGATCTATCTTAGTTGCATAATACCGGTGGATCACGTTGTATGAGTCACCAAAAGGTGTTTTCTTACCCGTGACAGGTGAAACCACTGCCATCACTGTTGCCAGCACTGCTATCCCAAGAAACACTGCATGCTGGGTATGAGTAAGAGCCTCGAGCATCACCACCAAACCCACAGTGGAGATAAAACCTGCCATGGTGCGGCGGAGTTAGGCTCAAGACATTTCATCCGGTTGAGAAGAGAACATTCATTGTGAAGGTTTGAGTTATTTCAGGCTGCTTGGTTTGGGCTTCTTTACTTTGTGGCCCCTCCTTCCATAGCACGTCCTTCCAGTGGAGAAAAACTGCAGGAAAACAACAGAGCAAAAGTCTGAGACTCACAGCAAATCAAGCATGGTTAAATTTACTTACTTACAATCAGCAATCAAGTGAAAGTAAAGAAACAAGTTACACACGTGAGTGGACTAAATTTACAACCTGTGTTTTTATGTCTTCCTGTCATGCATGTAAGAAAAGGAGGGTTTATTCATCAAATTACTCATTACACTGGTCACTGAGGCTATGATTCATGGGGGGATGTGTGTGTTTTCACTGACATGAGTGTGCATTTCACCCCATAAGCAGAAGACAGTTAATATTTTATCTCCTTCCAAGATAATGTTATTGACATCACTTATACTTTAATCCCGTGATATGCACAGGAAAACACATAAACAGACCTAACTTGTAGGGTACTGTGGTCAGTGAGGGAGCAGTGGTTAGCTTCTCTCAGCATCATCATCATTGCTCAGTCTCTTGTCCTACATCCCGTCCCGTTACTTGCAAGCTTAATGGTCATGTGGCTCCTCATAAAGCGACACAAAGCAGGTTACATCCTTCATTTAGGTGTCAGAAAGCTGGCTGGCTCGTATGCTATGGTGATATCCCCTAAAACGATCTTAAAAAGCAGATGAAACGTTCTTCCTCCTCCTCCTCTTCCTCCTGTCTCCCCCCTGCCATTCCTCTCATAGCTGCGTACACTTACCCAAAAAAAAGCGAGCTCCCAACCAGTCAATTCCTTTGTCACTCTGCGGAGAAAATATCCTTGTAGGAGCTGAAATGCCGTCTGTAACTCGGTCATTAACTTTCATTTAACCACATGCGTGCGTCTGAGGTTATTTCTGCGTAAACGTGCCGCGCACGAGCTGGCGGCTTGCTTTAGATCTGACACTCTTTTGGTAACTGTTACCTTCTCTTGTCCTGAGGATTGGGTTAGCCCCGCCCCCTGGAAGATCTGATTAGCCTCCCATTTGGCAAGACCTCCTCTGATTGGCTGAATTTGCTTTCTGTCAGGGTGGGCTTTTGACGTTACAGACTGGCGTCTGCGGCTTCCACGGCAACGTTGCCTCATGCCGTCATGCACATCAACATATTTGTGTCATTCTTTTTACAGGCCGGACAGGATTAATCTTCTTGTAAAACTGAAGTAAATATATTAGAAACTGTATTTTTCCTTATTTCTTTAACATATTAATACATATGGTTGTTGCTGTAACACACTGTACTCAACAATGTCTGAGTTTACATTACCATCACCTCTTATATGCATGTTATTGTGCAAAAACATAATGTGGGACAAGAATCGTATTTAATTCTCATTTAGTTTGCTGCTGATAACATTTTAATGGAGAAGCGAATTGTCCCTTTTTTATTTATTTAATTATTTCATGGCCTAAAAACATATGGCCTGCTTTTGCAGCTTGTAAAGATCGTGCATGGCAAGGGGATTTTGCTGGGAAAGCAATGGAGATGATCAGCATAACTCCATCACGTCATCGCGAGCTCCTGGATGTGAACATGTTGAGTTACAGCGCCGCCTGGTGGTGGAGCAGTGAATTGGTCGATAATGCCTCATAACCTTGATCAGGCAAGGTGCTGTGCGTCATAAACACCATCTTACAACCCCGTCCTTACTTTCCCAAATCAGATTATTCAGTTTAGATTATCTAGAAACTCCAGTTGTTGCTTTATTTTTAAAAAAAATATTCAAGTAGTTGTACACAACATCATTATGGAAACACAAGCGCTTAGTAGCAAGTACTCAACTTGTTAGGTTTGATTATTCCTTCTTCTTGTTGTCAAATATTCAAATTTAACTAGATATATTATATGTTTACGCAATACTATTCATATATAATGTAGGTTAAAAATAATGGAGAAGTAATAACAGAAAGAAAACATTTTTTAAAAATATGGTAAAGCATGTTTCGAAATTAATTCAAAGGTTAAATGTATGCAAGTGCTTTGAAATTGTGTTATGTTTGAGTTGTGGTGCTTTTAGATGCTTAGTATTTCAGTAAAGCTTTTTTTTTTTTTGGGACTATAATTGTTTTTAATCCTATTTTATTTTCAGTTTATTTAATTGTTTTTACTATTTTCTTGATTTTGTGTTTTTTTTTCCAATTTATTCTTTACATTCTTTTTTATGTACATCTTTTTTTTTTGTGTGGTGTCTTAGCTTCCCAGATAGTTAATGAGGGTTGGGACAACACTTCAAGAGACGCTTCCTGTACATGTGTGTTGGTGTGTGATCATGTGTATGCATGTGTTGCATGTTGTGCATATGATTGTTTGGTGGCTTCTTGATCTGGATTTGATGTTTTTTTTAAATTTTTGTTTGTTCATTTTGTTTTTAGTGTAAAGCATCCTGCGCTACATTTTCTTTGTATGAAAAGTGCTAGATAAATAAATATTGATTTCAATTTTTAGATAATGGTGCTTATTTATCACAGAGCTCTAACAAGAAGGCACGTCATCTGTGTTAGTTTCCTTCTAAAGTTTGATAACAAACCCAGACATACAGTAAACTATAAACAACTACCTTCAGTAGAAAGTCCTGCTACAGATGCTGAAGTCTTTGTGAGGCTGCAATGATGTAAATACCTAGAAAAACAATGTCCTTGTCTGTGCTGGTGCAGTGGAAAGAAGCTGTTTAATCAATTATTGATTTAACATGGTTCTATAGTTTACTTCTACCTAAGAGAAAAAGAAAATTCTTTTCCTCATCTACATTAGGTGTTAAAGTCCTCTTCAGCTGGGTAGGCTACTTAGTCTGTTTGCTGATGAGCAACTTGGTCACAAATTGTTAAAGATTCTCTCCAGATGCTTGAGATTTTTATGTGTAAATGAGCGTTAAACCAGTTTAACATTTCAGCAGCAAGTCATTACCTGGTCTCGTCTCGACCCACACCGCAGCAGAAAACAGGAGGCCGATGCCGTGACTTAACAGTTTAATGTAAATCCAAGACAAAGTGTGATTACATTTCTACACATATACAATATGCATATGTGAGCATACAAATTCTCATTAATAACTCGATTCACCTCGGAGACCGAAAAAATGATCAAAAGTAACAGTGAATAACAAGCTATAACATAGTTCACCACAACGCGAGCCCCTTCTCACCCTACAGTTAGTAAAGAGGACAATTAAAATAACTATATTCTTCTATCTGATGAAGCTGTTTGTCTGTTAAAACCCTCCTGTAAAATTTACAACAGTTTCATTAGTTGTTTTTTTTTTCGAAGCCTAATATAAATTCACTCAATTTTTCTACAACGAAAATGATTAAAGAGAAGCACACAACATCATAATGGAAACACAAGAGCTTAGTAGCAAGTACTCAACTTGTTAGGAGGTTTGATTAATCCTTTTTCTTATTGTCATTATTATATTTATTTAAACATTCTATAAAGCCAGTAAAATATCCATTCTCATAACATACTTGATAATATTAGGCTAAGGAACAGGGTATACATAGAACGCTACATCAACAGATTGAAATAATGGAACAACACACCCCAAGAAAAAATAATAATAATTAAGAAAAGACAATTAACAGTAAAAATATACTAGGAAATACTGCAGCACACATTAGCTTCATTGACAAATAATGAGATTTTACAACATTGAGAAACCATACAGCAATGCACACGAAAGGGGGTCAGGGTTTGATGCTCTCTTAGGTCCTTAGAAAGTGTTAAATTGAATAATCGATAGCTACTTGCCTATTTAATAGTTTATTCTGAGGACTCCAAATGGGGCTGTGGGTTTTAAAGATGTGGATTTTTGCAGTGAAAACAAAACATTCTACATTGTAGATGCAGCTTTTGGTCTGCTGCACCCAGATTACATTTATTACCACCACAAAAACAGCTCGTTTGTTCAACTATTTCATGTCTGGAATAAGAAAAGCAGATTTTTAACTGCAGAAATGACTTTACTTAGAAAACTAGCAAATTTAGCACTAATCAGTCTGTGTCCTGGCCTTGTTTTGCACAGAGGAATAAAAAGTGAAGATGGCGGTAAATCTGATTTGATTCAGTTTTGGTTCTTAAATTTGTACGTGGTGATAAAATGACACCTGCTTGCGCTGATGGCATCAAACCGTGACCGCCCCACCCTGAAATCCCCCGAGGAATAGCCAGCAAAAAGGAGCAGAACCCCCTAACAAAGGTTAAAAAAAAAAACAAAAAAACCCCCCAAAATTCTCATCCACAAGGGCTTTAAGAATGCTTGTGTGAGTAAATGATGACGTTCCGGGTGACTGAGAGTTCATCAGCGCACCATTTATCCACCTCACACCTGTCTGAGTCTCCGCTGGACTTTGGGAAGCAGCTGCAGCTTTGCAAAAGCGATTCATGCCGCACGCGTGTGGTTTAAACGCTGCAGCTTGTCGGTTCACTTGCTAATCTTCAAGTCACCTTTACAGGAGTTTGTCTGAAGATGACTGATTGTGCACTGTGTGCCACGCTCTCAGGAATGTTTCTCAGTGTTTCCAAAGCTCCAGGATGAGCAGTTTACATGATGACACAATGAGCACTGCTGGAAGTTTGAGTGCATTTCATGGGAGAATGACAGGCTTCATAAAGAGAGACGGACATCCTGCCTTATTTCATGTTCTCTAATTTAAATGTCCCCTTAAAGCTTTGGAGGTATCGTTGGTTATTTGGAAGGCAGTACTTAAGAATAAAGTTGCTAGCTGGGAAGGCTATACTCGCCTCAGCATCATAGAACACTTTTACACGCTACTTAAGCACATTTTGGTAATTGTAAGGTCACTCGATCTACATTAATGCTCACATTTCTGATTCCCCCTTTTTTGTTTTTATAAAACACAAAACATTGGTTATGTGAAACAAAAACATAGACAAAGGTATCATACACATCAAGTTATTTTCCACAATGTTGCAAAATACAGGGTTTCGCATAACTGCATGTTTTATTTTCGAGAAAATAATGATCATTGGAATCCCCAAATCATGAGGCAGGTGGTAATTTCTTCACCATCGGACTCGGGAGATTTCGCTGGAGATCAGATGTATAATTATTGCATCATGCATGGCCACAAAACGGTGAGAAAATGAACTAAATGGTCACCAACTGAGAGATCCTAAACCATTTCCGATGTAGTCGGGTCACGTTTTACATTCATTTTGTGTGGACAACCATAGTTTTAAAGGTATAGTTGGTACGATTTCGATGACTTCATTTAGCAGGTCATTTTTATGCCATGGCACACCACTGAAGTGAAACAACCTTTGCTGTTTGTAGAAATTCATTTTTTTTTTACAACAATAATAAAGCTACAACATCAACAGTGAAGAAAAAAACCAAACAAACTGGCTTATAAAAGAATTTGGAGAGAAGTTAAATAATTCTTCCTAACGGATTCAGTCAAAACGGGGAAGCTAAGAGTGGGAAATAACCAGAGTAAAACAGAAAAAGCAGCTCTTTCGTAGCTGAACGTCCACAAAGAAATGACTGTGCTGTTAACATGAAGAACGTCGGATCCTCGCTGTGCATTTTTATGTTGGATGCATAAACGCATTTCATGGTGGTAAAGACAACACGTCCTCAAAAGCACTTGTTAAGCATTGAAAGATGAGACCAGAAGTTATTGCCTGTCTGCTCTGGCAATGCTGTGGAGGATTGCTTGTTCTGTGCTGTGCTGTACACGGTCATACCTGTTAAATTCTTTGGTGGGACGAGCAAAAAAGTCGGAGTGACAGGACAGCAGTGTAGTCATGCTAAATTCCCTCAAAACAGTGGAATGTTTCAGTAGTTTGTCTCACAACAAAGGAGCCAAAAGAAAAATCCGATGGAAGATCATCTCCCTTATGCGTGTGTGCTTAGGCCTCGACGACGACCCAGAGGAAATGAAGCAGATAAATCAGGGAAACAAAAAAAAAAAACAGAAGACGACAGAACAGAGACAAATGATGTAACCAGCAACATATTATGTAATCACATCTTCAAGTGCCTGGACCCAAGGCTTGCATGCTGGAGCTGATGGGGAGTGGAGAGTTTTTCAGGAAAGTACCAGGATGAAAGACAAGTCCAGGGGCTTCTTAAGAGACTGTAGCGTTTCACACCTGGGTGGTGCACCTTCAAGCCAAGCGAACATCTATACAGGGCCCCAGTGGATCATCATCTACTCACCACTTTCTATCTATTATCGGTTTATACAGGCGCACGCCCTCTGCACAGAATACTACATATTACTGTACATCAGCAACCCACTCCCCTGGGGTTACAAAGCAGAAATGAGCCTGACATCTAATAAAAACACACTCACACTTTAAAACATCCAAAAGAATTATTGCAACAATCTCTAAAAATAAACACAACATGTACTACAGTCATGTCAAAAAGTTCAAGATAATGTCAAGTTAAAAAGAAAAACAGAAATAAATCACTTCAAAATGCAAGTACTATGGCATACGATGCAGGAGAGGGGGAAGGCTTTCACTAAACCACCAGCAGTTCTGATGTGTTCAACAGGACAGATGAACAGGGAAGGGGGGGGGGATTTTCATTACTCGCTACAAAAAAATGAAAACCTGTTAAATGAAGCAGCAAACACGCAAAGCGACAGCCCTATTGGTTCTCTAAGTGGCGCGGCCATGTCTGTGGTGTACCTGCTTCGAAGACAAATGGACAATGTTCAACTAACAATCCACAAGGCGCCCTTCCAGGTGTACGCTGCGTCACGTCCCTTCCGTTCTCCTCCCGCAGCCCGCTAACCCCAGATATCCCCCGGCTTTGCACAGAAACAATGTACAACAGCAAAACAAGTCATGTCAGAATGAAGTGTGCATTCAGGTGGGGGAGCGCACGTCGCGGCTGCAACCAACCACCTGGGCTCAGTGTTACTATCAACCTGCTCATTGCCAACTTGCTACCATTAAAGTCCCATTAAACAAAGAGTTTCCCTTCCTAAGCTGACCCTACGCTTTCAACCCGCCCCCACGCCTACATGGTATCTCTCTCAAACAGCCCTCCATGCTCGGTCTCCTCGCTGCAGCCAGGCTATCTCTGGCCTCACAGAATCACCCTCATGGCAACTATCACTTTCTGTCAGGCCCTTCTCTCGGACTAGCTTTTAACCTTAGAGATAAAAAAACAAACAACCTCTGTTGTGTCTCAAACAATAAACTGTAACTCAAACCTTGTCCATGACGACTGAGCTAACGTCTCTGCTCTCTAAGCACGACACACGTCTCGCCGTGTGGTTTAACAAACAGAACCCCGACTAACGCCACCTTTTGGGTGCGTCTGCAACTACAGCTAGACATTTTCGTATTTACAACAATTTCCAGAGCAAATGAAACAAAGAATTTATCTGTGACTTTGGTTAAGTACCCCGGGCGAGTTATCTCATGTGCACGTAATAAAACAGCTCAGCGTGATATCTGCTCTGACATTAATCTTCATCATCGATGGTATGCTGTCATTACGGGCAAGAAACAGCTAGGACCGAGCCTACACCTGGAAGTAGCTACAACTGCCCTGATTAGGATGTCAAACCAGGGGGAACGTGTCTCTCTAAGTATAGCTATAGTCTCTTGTGGCTTTCAGAATCCAAGCCAAGTAAACTGTGTAGTTTAATCTGTAAGGCACTACGAGGGAACAACGGTCAAAACCTAGAGAGGGGATGGACTACACACGCATGGCTGACAGTAGCACACACAGACAATCACGTTGTACATGCCTATGTTATTATAACCACTTTGTGCAATCACATTGGGGAAAAAAAAATAATCTATTGGTTTCAGGGGAAGAAAAATGAAAGAAAAACAGGTGCAGACTGCTACATTCTAAGAACGGGGCCCAGCTAAGACACCTAGCTAAAACTGAAGTATCAGAAAGGTGAAAAATAAAGGAAAAATATCTATAAATACACTAGAAAGTTTGTTGTCTTCTGTTGGTTATATTTCCAGGAGCCTCCTCTGCTGGAGAAGGGCGGAGTGGGTGGAGTCGCCTCTCCTCTCTTCCCACGCCGTCAATGATTTGGAAATACTAAGACAGTTCAAAAGGCCATCGATATTTTTTTCTTTGAAGAGCAGCAGGTTTTCGTATTTCACCTTGTCCCAAACCTCTTGGGATTCCAAGCTTCCAGTCAGTAACCCCCTGTTCAACAGTCGCTTCCCAAATAGTCGAGGGGAAATAAAAGAAAACAAATCAGAAAACCTCCACTGTCCCCGAATTCCGGCTTCAAGCTTCCCTGTAAAAACTAATGAGACATCATTTTTGTCCTAAAGTAAAGCGAAGAGAAGGCAAACAAAAGCAAAAACTGGCCCTTTCAGGTGGAAGCAAATGAAAAGAGAACTTGAGATGTACCCCTCTGATATTCAGCGGCCATCTTTCCCTTCCCCAGAGGCTGGGAATCAAAGTTTTCTTTTTCTCTCTCTGTCGTTTCTTCTTCAAGTTAAATGTGACAGTTTCATGAGGATTGCATGTTCCTCTGTCTCTGTTTATGTCTGAGGTCGAGGAGAGGATGTTTGGGATGGAGGAGGGGGCTGGGGGGTGGGGGGGTGGTGTGAGGGAAGCAGCAGCGCTGGGTCAGGCTCTCCAGTGTCAGTCAGTGTCTTCTCTAGAGGTAAGGATACTGGTTAACCTTTGTGGGGCTCAGCGGGTATCCAGTGTAGACTGTGGAGGCGGGGGAGGCGCTGATGTAAGCCTGGTGGGCGAACTGAGCCTGGTACTGACTGTGGTGCAGGGTGGGCGAGGGCAGCACGCGGTGACCCATGCTGACAGGAACTTGGTGGACGATGCTGGGTGGGTAGCTCCCGTGCTGGACTGCGTGGCGTGCCGAGCCCTGTGACGCCACCAGGTGGGCCACGGTGCTGGTGGAGCCCAGAGCAGCTGGGGCCGTGTAGGTGTACAGGTGGGGCTGGCTGGACAGGTGTGTGGCAGCCAGATGTGGGTGAACATTGCCAGTGTGGGAGGGACTGTTGTGGTGGAAGGAGTATGGGGCTTGAGCAGCGATGTTGGGGGCGATGTAGGCCTGCTGGCGCCGATGTCCTCCGTTTCGCTCGGCTACCATGTGCTGCTGGGCCTGCAGGGATGGGGGGGGGGGTGTGATATGAGTGTTTAGAGACCAACATGCAAACATTAGCTTCACATGTAAACGCCAGCTCCTGTCTCATTGTACCTGGCTGAGATTGAGAGGCTGCTGCTGAAGTGGGTGTGGCCCTGAGCGCTGCTGTCGATAGGACCCGCCTCCAGCTACGCCCCCTGCTATGTGATTATTGCCAGATGTGACTCCGTTGGAGGACTTGAACTTGTAAGCTGAGTTCTGATGGTTCATCCCATCTGTGGAGGATAAAAAAAAAGTGGCTTCATCAACTGGAAAGGAGGCACTGGTACATGAGACATGAGCATGCATGTGTCTGAAGCCAAATCTAGGCATTATTTCTTTTATTTACTTCTGCGCATGACGGAGCAGCAGTGTTGAAACATGGTATCAATAAAGCAATAAATTCTTGTCTGATATTATAATAATATTTATTAACTGGATCTGTTTATGATCTATTCTGGGATTTTAAAAGCAAACACTTGTTTGCACAGGACACATTTAACACCGCACAGGTTAAGGGATTGAAAGCAGTTTTCTGCTGGCAATTATATTAGAAGTCAAGATGATCCTGCAGCTTTCAGTGTTTCCCTGCTGCAACACACCTGATTCAGATGGATGGTTCATTAACAGGCAGGTGCAGAAGATGACAACAGTACCAGGAAAACACTAAAACCTGCAGGTTGGTCCATATCGCGGACAGGAGTTGGAGACAACTGTGTTACATTTCACCTCATTTAAAAAGGAATTATATCTAAATGATTCTCACTGTAATCTATGCAGTAACAGTTTGACTTCTTTTCTTGTTGGAGATTCACATCTGTTATTAAAGCAAAACTGTTCAGGCATCACATAAACAAACAAAAAACCACTAAGACTGTATAAAAACACAGACAGGGAGACGGAGGGAGTTCCAATGTGACTCCACTCCGAACTCCATGTGAGGGAAAATGTAAATATTTAAGAATGAAATTCTTGGTAATATTATCAGTTCTGTGTGTTTGCTGCTGTTTTTTGTCTGTAATCCATCTCATGATGTCAAAATATGGAGAACCGTATGGAGGAGGGGTCAGAGCAGGGTCCGGTGAGTCACTGGTGAATAATGTAAGACTACAGGTTGTTAATGATCAACGTGTTAGCTTCGTTAGGACTAACGCTTTACCTGGCATCAGACGCTCACATTCATTCGTGACCTCATTGCTCTGCGTTTTCAGAGGGGGGATGATGATGGTGCGGGGGTTTCCGTTGTTGTAGTTGTCCAGGATGGTGGTCTTTGTGTCATAGCTGTTGTTGTTGGGGGGTCTTGACTCCAAAGTGTAAGGACTGTTGTTGCTCGAGCAGTCTGACTCCGGCGAATCGTGGACCGTCACACAACTGATAACATTCTTTCTCTGCTTAGAAGACGAGCTGCAGGAAACACAGAGGGAGCAAAGTGGAGATAAAAGGTGTGAATTTTAAAACTGAATCTGAATTATTTTTATCCATTTTGGGAAAAAAAAGGATTTTTTTTGTTGATTCCTCAGAGGAATAAACAGAGTGGGATATAAAGGGTTTAACTCCTGTTTCTATTAATGCCTGTCTCTTTCTACACCTGCGAGTTTTTCTGGAAAGCAAATCACAACATAAAGGTGCTGTCACTGACTTTTTGTTCATTTTGTTGCATTTTCTGGTTTTACAGCCACGCATTCCTAAAAACACTAAGATGCATCCCTGAAAATAGCTCTCCAGTATAAAAGAATGCAGATCCAATTAAAAGCAGGACAATGAGGAGAACGTCCTCTCCAGCTGAGCCAAAGCCGATGCACGCTTGCCATTCACGCAGGCTGATCAGAAACTACCAGCCTTTGTGGCTGTTTATGGTGCATAAAGCAGGAAGAGCACCAGGACCGACCCGTTGTTCTGTTTCTGGTCATCTTCCTCGTCTGTGTCACTGCTGATGGTGATGATGCTGACTGCGGGACTGGGCGTGTCTGGAATGACGATGGTCTGTCTGGGGATGTGGTGCTGATGCTGATGGTCACGCGTGGTGCTGGAGGCTTGCTCTGCCTCATTAGCCCCCCACCCGCCGCACCCCTGCGTGGGCGGGCAGTTGGAGGCCGAGCCGTTTTGTAGAACGGCGCAACGTGGGGGCGTGTTCTCCTTCACCCGCTTGGAGCGCTGCGGAGACAGCACCACTTGAGAGGACGACACCTCGTACGCCGACACGTTCCTTGCAGAAAAACAGAAATGCATGTGAGTGAGGCGTTACCGAGGACAAAAGCTGCAGATTTAGGACTTCAAAGTTTGACCAGAGGGACTGTTGACAGCCAGTCGAGGACAATTCGACTGTAGGTACCTGGCAGACATCTGGTGCTGCTTGTTCTTCTTGGAAGAGGAGTTGTTATTGGTTGAGGGCTGCCTCATAACATGTGCAACGCCCACATTGAGTGTCTGGTTGGATGGGAGCGTGACGTGGCCAGCCAGCAGCGCCGGCTGCTGCATGATGGGATTGTAGTGGCTGCCATGCGTGTGGGAGTTCCTGTAAGTTAACAGCAGAAAGGAAAGCGCTCGTTAGCACACCTGAAGAAGTTCGCAGAACGACACTGATATCTGTCTGGGAAATTTAATATTGACAAGGAAATGTTTCAAACTAAGGCCAGCGGGTGGCAGCAGCTAACTATAAAAGAGACTGAAGCAGGCGAGGGGGGGGGTAAGGAGGGAGCAGAGAGGGAGGGCAGAGGAGCTGACACCAGCAGCTGTGGAGCGATAGCTCTGCAGAGGAAGTGCGACACTTTCCCAATCTTTTCTCCGAGGACTTAGAGAGCTGCCACTGGACAGGAAAGGAGGGAGAGACAGGGAGGGGGTGTCTAGTCACAGATGGAATGAGTCGAAGCATACGTGGCCCCAGCAGCCGTCCATACGTGGACATTATATACCTGTCTCCTCCTTATCTCCCTGCAGTGAGCCTGCTCCCATCTATCCATCCATTTATCAAGCCACTGTGGCGGCAGACTACAGGCTACCCTCCACATGATGTCTCTACATGTACATATATCCCATCTCCCTGAAGTAAATCTGAGCGTGCAAAAGAAGAACTGCTCATCTGGAGATGGTGATTCATTAAAGATAAAGGACAGGCTGTCAGCTTCCGCAGTCAATCCGTCTCCTGGCATCATGTCTTTCTTTTGTGCATTTTCAACTACTAAGCTACACATTATTTATGTTATTTGACATCTGAAGTGTGAAAGAGGCATAAATAAAGTATAATATGTAAAATGTTCTTTGTTTTTAACATGTCAGTCATTAGATTTGTTTATGCAGCTAAATTCCTAAGAGGAGTGGGAGTTTAGGAGTGTAGGCTGTAATGTTCTGTGCTCTCCTGGATTAAAGTTAAAAATGCAAATGAAACAAATAAAAAAAACAAAACGGCACAAAAGTGTAAAAGCTTTGCTTTTTACCTCCAGTTGGCGAGAGTTTGTGTGCTGCTCATGGAGTCGGGGATGACAGTGGCATGCTGGACTGAGGTGTGAGTGAGCTGCTGCCATGCTGGAGGCAGCAGGATCTGCTGGGTGCCGCTGGGCCAGGCCTGCTGTGGAAGGACAACACGGGGTCAGAAAAAGCAGAGACAAACTAACAGACAGCTGTCACAAATTAAAACAGTTTCAACAGAGTCCATTAGAAGCTGCAAAGTTGCATGAGATTATCTTCTTTGTCCGCAGAAAAAGAAACTTGCCGACTCGTTTGCAGGTGATGTGATGAATTACATTTTCCTTTCAGAGCCAAATAATTACATTTCAAGCTGGACAAAAATAAAGATAAACTCTGCCTGCTTCAAGGAGACACCCATTGACCAAAGAGATAAGACCAGGACTTAATGAAGATACAGTGGTCATTTCTGTGTGTGCTTATGTATGACTGAGTACACACGTGTGCGCACGAGTGTGTGTTGAGTCAAATTGGTCTACGTTTTAATTAAATCCTCAGGTCTATTAAAGCAGCTCGACTTTATATTTTCTGATACAGAACAGAAGGAGCAGCCAACATGATATGCCCCAAGATGAGTTTACGTGCATGCATGCCTGAACATGTTGGTGTGTTGCCGTGTGTGTAGCCCTAATAGTTTAATGCAGCTCTATTGATTAGCACTTTAATGTCTGGGCTAATGAATTGTTCCTTTAATGCTGTTTGCACATGTATTTACAACAGCATCAACGTGAACGGCAAGCGTGCACATTTAAATAGGAAAAGGAGGAGAAAAGAGAGGCATTGTAAAAAAGCAAAATGCAAAGCAGCTAATCTGTGGATGTAGCAGCTTTATTTCTACTGTTATCTTTTTGCTTTGCTCTGTCTTTTTCCATTATCCTCTGACACAAAGTGGCTCCTCTCTTCTATATTCTGCTCGCATGCTTGTGTGAATTTGTTTTTGTCTGAGGCAGGTTGCAGAGTCCAGGGCTGCAGGGGGCATCTGCAGGCTAACAGGGCTGCCTTGTCTCTGCATTGATGACTGACATCGCTAATGGAACATTCTGGAGCTGGAGATGGTCTTTACATCTTAGACCACATCCAAGGCCTTTTATCAACATGCCATTAAGAGACTCTAATACATCCATCCGTCTCCTGCTCCTCCTCCTTGCTCTATCTCCATTCCTGGCACTCTACATGCCTTTCTCACTAGGCGTCTGCGTTGTGTAACCAGCCTGTCTGCCCTGAAATGGTAACCCAGTTAAGAGGTTGTTTTCTTTCTTTTTAGAGCCTACCATCACTATCAGCGGCCCACCGCCTCCCACCTCGACCTGCACTCCCCGGGTGAAAACCCTTTGTCACCTCAGGGCTTACAAAGCCCAAGCTCTCACTCCCCAATTGTTTCCACATTTTCTGCATTCCTGCTCCAGATAAAGGTCCTACTGGTTTCCCTTCCTCCCAGCTTGGAGCCTCCTTTACTGCTCTCTCTTTCTCTCTGGGAAGCCAGGTGCTTGGGGAGGGGGGGGGTTAAACTCCTCTACAACAGGTCCAAAATGGGAAAAGGGTGCATGTGTGACAGTGAACGGATGAAGTTGCAGAGCCAAGAGGGAAGCACAACTCGCTCACGCCTGTGAGACCTCCCACAGTAAAGGCATAAACACAGAGAGATACACACACACACACACCACACACCCAGTTATTAGGAGAGCTGTTCGCTGGTCTGCAGAAACCATCTGCTTATGTTAACTGCTGCCTCTCTTTGTTTAACATGTGTGCAGACAGAGGTTACCATGAACACCTGCAGAGCATGGCAGAAATGTGAAATAGACTCTTATTTAATGCAACAGACGTTGCATTAAGAATCTCTTGTTTGTTTTCATTCGCCGCTGTTTGTTTGATCTACTGCATCTCCAGAACTGATGATGTTTGTGGAGTTTTTTGGTCATTCTGAGCCGGATCCAGGCTTTGCCTGACCTCTGAGGATCCTCTGAGGCCTGTAATTTGGAGCGCCTGACTTGGAAGCAACCGTGGAGTTAATCACCATTTGGTATCTGACAGATTAACCCAGCATAGAAACATGGGCATGTGCAGAGGCAGAGCTTTGCTGCTTGCCTGCCTACTGGATGATTAACTGGAGATAAGGGAGCGCTTCAAACTCCCTGGATTCTCAGGGATATTTAAAGCCTTCACGGAAATTTCCATAGGGACAAAGATGTGGCGGCAATGGAAGTCGTCGTGCAGAGAGAGCGATGCACAGTCGTTCTCTGTTCCTTGCAACAACATGCATAAAAGCAGCTCCAGGTCTGGTCCCATTGAGCAGGCCCAGCTGAAGGCCTTCTCTGTCTGAATGACTTCTGGCTTTAGGTGCATCAGACCGTGGCAGCCTCTGCCGTTAGAAGAGCTGGGTCAGTGGGAGGGTAGCAATGCACAGGAGAGCCTGCCTTAACGCACTTGGGAAGAAAGCAGCAGCAGAAGGGGCTTAGACACTGAGTGATTTCCATCCTACATCGGTAGATACTATTCTTAGACAAGATTCTATTTGAATCCGAGCAGCACAAAGTTCACTAAATGTTCCTATTGTTAAGATCCAAATAACTCCATTAGTTCACCTGCTGTGACACTTGAGTCTCTTCCTACCTGTGTAAGGAGGCCAGGTTGAATCTGCAGAGGCTGGGCACCAGGGGCCTGCGTCACTATGGGAACGGCATTTTCCATCCGCACAGAGTAACTGGTGTGCTTGGAAGGGGATGCCTGCAGCCCTGTGCAAAAATAAAGAACATGGATATTGTTGTGTCGTCTGTAAACAACAAAACACCTCAGAGAGATCAGATAACGCGCTACACTTTCATCAGGTGATTATTTCCTTCTGCTGTGGTTGAAATAACCACTTTTTAGCCATGTATTCAAACGCATATTGACTGGAAAGGGTTCCTTACCTTGGAAACCTGGTGGACAGACGATGAGCGCCTGCTGGAAGGGGTCAGGCCGAGCAGCACAGAGCTGAGGAGCCCCAGGCTGCAGGGGCATGCTCCTCTGGGCCACAGCTGCCATGGAAGCAGCGGAGGGCTGGTAGAGTGCAGATTGGTAGTTAAGTATGGAGACATCAGGACTTGCAAAGGAAAGGGTGGCATTGTTGGTGGAGGAGGGAGCCAGGTTGGTGGCCTAAAGGAATGGTGGGACCAAAATAAAAATTATGAGAGTTGAGGTACTAACGGGGAGGACAGGGAAGTGAAGGTGATCCAAGGAGGAATCGACGTAATGGAGACACAGATGTGTGAAAAGAACCGCTAGGCTGAAAGAGGATGGAAAACGGGGCATCAAAGCCAATTAAAGAATGAGGGAATTGGTTGTAAAATATGCAGACAGTTGATTTGATTAATTAGTGGGGGAAAAAAAACGGTGCGAGTGGAGATGCAATCAATGCTACAACACCAAGAGTAATCAAGCATCAAAGAGCAAAATTTTATCAATGTAAATGAAGGCAAATCGTTTAAAGCTTTCACCAGGACATGCTAAAATGATGTGCTGCTTTCAATATATCCTTCAGAAATAACATCAAATTTTAAATGAATGAACATCACCCCCACAGAAGCATAAAAATGTCCCTCATTATCACTTTAAATGACTTAAATGAGTGTTAAAGTAATAAGATTATCTTATGATTGAAATATGATTGTAGATGTATGATGATTAAACAACCTGCAGCAAAATTTGACATTTCATGTCAATGTTTCACTTTTGAGCTTCTAAATCAACAACCATGATGTTTCCTTACCAACATTCATTGAGTGATAATGCAAGGTTAGGTAACTTGAGCTTATTTTTGCCTTTAATAAGACATGAGGAACACTGAGACCACCTGGGAACATTTCACATACAAACAAATGCTTTCGAGAGACGCCATGTTTTCGGTGTGTGTGTAGAACGTTCTTAATGAAACACTATCTAATTTTATCAGGGGGAAAACATAGACAGCAGTGTCATTTTTTATATGTTCTCCTCAGCGAGTCTGGTGGACATTGAGCGAGAACATAATCAATATAGTGCTGTGCTTGAAAAAACGAGCCAGCAAGCAGGAAAATATAAAGCAAAGAGGCTTTCCACGGTGAATAAATCACTAAGTTTAAGTTTGTCTGTATGCCCTGAGAGTCAGACGCAAAGAAAAGGCCGACTGGGGGAATGTTAATCCATTGGAGTCACAGCGAGATTGGGTATTTGTTGAATGCCAAACAGTGTGGGTTGGCTTGACGTAGCTGTTGACCGAGAAGTCTGTTTACTAAAGAGAGGGATGTGGGATATAGCAGGAGTTGTAACTGTGCACAATCTGGAAAACCTTGCAACCAGACGCTTGGTGATTCCGGCAGAAGCCGAAAGTCAGCAGTTTGGATTCAGGCCTTGTGCGGGAACGACGCGGTAAAGCACCACAGGCTCAACCCAGGGAAATGGAAGGAAAGAAGAGAAGAAAGAGGAGGACAGGACTGAGAGGAGGGGGAAAAGAGAGGAAGCCTGGTAAAGGGATTCTTAAGGCCTGAAAGCCCCAGAATGCAAGGCAAGCAGGAAGTGGGGCTTGTCATGTGTGTAATCAGCACTTTGTGACAATCCCACAGGACCTGGGGCACAGACTGAAACGCAGGCAGACAGATATACACGCACTGAGGCAGAGAAGCCGCCAGTAAGCTCGCAAACGTGCAGACAAACAGCAGGAACGTACAGAAACTAAATATAAAACGTCCACAAAGAGCGCTTGGTGTCTGCTAAGCTGCTAAACAACCGAAAAGCACAGTTCAAACTTCTGACGCCGCTTTAACAGATCATCACGACACACATGCATGGTTATTTATGGTAAAGCTGTTATTTATTCTGTACCCTATGATTCTATGATCTGAAGGTCTTGTGCATGTCTTTCATTTGCACTTTTTATTTATTCAGCCATGTTTGTTTTTATATACGGCGTATCATCGTCGCAGCAATAACTTCATTGAGACCTACCATGCAAATGCAATAAACCACAGCTAACCTCATTTCCATACTTCCATCTGACAGCACAGAAGTTCACTGTCACTGGTTTCCTGCAGCACACGGATGAATGAGGAGGTTTCTTTGCACGCTCCTACCTGGCTGTGCACAGTGTTCAGCTGGTTGTTGAAGGTCATGGTGAGGTTGGTGGAGGTGCTGGGGGCCACATGGGTGATGAAGGGCGTCTTGCTCTGGTTGACTGTGTCGTACATGTTGACGCGACGCTTGCAGATCTCCATGTTTTGAAAGCATGACTTCACGCTGCAGGGGGACGGGAGAGGAGGAACGGGCGTGTTCTATGACTCTGGCTTCACTAATAAAATGATTGTTGTATAAAAAGCATGAGAACGGCTTGTTGAGGACATACTGAGTGCTGTGTGGGAAATCGAGGAGATGTGACATGGTAACAAAGGGGTGGTTGAGCGTTTCAATGGGGGTGATCCTCTTATCGGCGTCGATGGTCAGCATCTTGGTTAACAAGTCGATGAACTCCCTCCTGTCGGCCTTCTCCGCCAGCATGTCACTGCCCTCCAGATCGGACGTCATGTTCACCTGAAGGAGGAAAACAAACACACATCTTAGTATTTCACATGCTTCCTCAGAGGCTGATTGAGACCTCAAGGTCTTTCATGCACCACAAGATGACAGGAAGATCTCTCCCGCACCCTATTCCCATGGAGCGACCTATTAATACACACAAGTCCGGGTGTCAGAGTGTGTGGCACAGAGCCTGGTGATAACCTTGCACCTTTGTGACATTTCAAACATTTGCAGCGGTATTCATAGCACCACTTGAAATATCTCCTGGCGCCCTTCGTTGAGATTTTTATCTGTCCCTGAAATGTGAAAACAAACAAAAAAAACCCCACAAAGCCAACAAACATCGCCTTTGGCCAGTCATTAAAAAGCTTCTACACACAGGACATCGTTTTGTAAGCAGCTCCAAAAAGGTGAACGTGGCAACGAGAATTCTAGGAAGCTGCCTTCAAACGTTGTTTAGTAAACATGCAGCTCAGCTGTGGATAAACACTGTGCAAAGCAGCACATTCACGCTTTAATGCGAAGCAACAAAGAGTTGCAATGACTGATTCGTTACGTGGTGCACCGATTGGGATGTTTAGAACTACTTTTAGCGTTGCCATGTCTGGTGAGGAATGAAGGAAATGAGACAAGGTCGTGATATAGCAAGTCCTGATTGTCAGGCGGTGCGAGGAGGACGGAGACTGTGGCAACAGACAGGCAGCCTTGTTTATTGTGACTGTTGTGCGGTGGAAGCAGGCCTGTTTTTCATAAAGACGCGTTGCTTATCTATAGGCCTGCCCCAGGGTCTATCAGATGTGCTGCCAGTCAACATAGCAAATCTGATTCAATCCTCTTTCTATATGCAGGTTATTCAGGTTCTGTAACCATCCCTCTCTGTTCGCCGTCTCCGCTGGCTCGATAAAGGAATAATCTGCAGAATGAGGTGAAAAATAATCACAGCGTCCTCTTCTACTGGAGATGACTTTGGGGAGATGTATACAGTTAGTCGCCACATAATACACAATGAATAATAAGCAGAAGGAAGATGCCATCTAATAAATAACGACGGGGGACGGTTTTAGATCGAAAAAATCATCTAGAAAAGTTTCCTTTGGCCACTAAAATAAAAAGCGATGGACTTCAACTCACACAGTCAGTCTTAGCTGGCTGACGTGTCACATGCGTGCACTGATGTGGCGGTCCAATGGCAGGGCTGGCGGATGTCGAACGGGACACATCGAGCCGACGGGGATCATGACATGCATGATGAAGACCTGCCCTCGAGACAATCCCAACGTGCGCAGATTTCGCTTTCATTTAAAGACTATTTCTATCTGGATGAGAAGAATAGTGTGTTTTTAAGTGTGTGTGATAAAAGAAAGATGAGAAGAAGACCACGCCATGGCTCCACTCCCATCACTGACAACTAGCAGATCGAATCCATTTTCGTGCAGTTCCTCGCATCTTTATCAGGCTCCTCGCGGCGTCCTGCATTTACTGTAAGTTGGTGTCTGATTTACTCAAATTAGATATACTTGTGACTAAAGCTTCCAAACATTTCCCACGACTGAAAGGAGGTTCATTATCTCTTCCTGGCACCCAGCCCCTCTGTCTTGCAGGGCCTTCAGCTATATCATCCATTATACACGCAGAGACAGATGTCCACAATGCTGTCTTGTTTATGTGGTCAGGATGGCGAGATGGGGCGAAAAAGGCAGTTTTCTCCCACATTAAGCCTGAGCTGCTCTGTTGTGCCTCCTCTGTGTTTCTGGTGAACAACAGACGAAGACAGGACGCACAGCTTGAAGCGTAGAAGCCAGAGATGACCCAGGGGGATATCATACCACTGCAGGTTGGTTTCATTAAACTGTCTGCACCATGTGTGTGTGTGTGTGTGTGTGTGTTCAGTAACTGCAAATTTAACAATCCCAGGAAGTGATAACCATCTTGTCCCAGCTGAATACATGTTATTCTAGACTGGTCTGACAGCGGCCCTGGGCACTACTGGACAACCATAATTGTCTCCATTATTTAAGGAGCTACATGTGTTGCGTGTCCACACGGACAGTTTCCAGAGGCGGCTGCTTGTTGGCAATCAGGATGACCATCTTCCAAAGGAAGAAACTCACTCGCCTAAATCTTATCTCTTGGCAAGTCTTTATCAGTAGCTTGATCATGGAGCATGATGACAACAGCTCTGTCAAGACGTTTGAGGAGCGCTGAGAAAAAACGTTGTCATTTTTCATCATAAAAACCGAGTCTGATAGCAGAACGGAGCGAGGGCGAAGGAAACAACTCTAACTATTGCTCACTGTCAAGCAAGTCCTGAAATGCCATGGAAACACGAGAACCTTCCTACTGTGCACAGATGACCTGCAGAGCAAAGTGACCTTACATTCAGCCGTGTCTGCTGAAGGAGTTTTACATTATTTCCAAGATTTCAGATGATATGACTTGTTTAAGTTCTGTAAACATTCAGGGCGTGCAGCAGCCTAACCAGTTGAGCAAAGTGGGCTAGTTAGAATCCTCTGAAGCATGTACATGCACTGTAAGTGTCTAAGAGAAAAGATGAGGAGAACACAGCTTTTTTCCCTTCATATGCTGCAGATGTACAAAGCCAAGACAGCCACAACTCTTCCTACAGCTTCAATAAGGAAACAAAGTGTACATATCAAATCTGACAACCAGCCACACCACATGTTCACTTCAAATATCTGTCTGTTAGTTATTAGATAGCGGTTAAGCAAAATGAAGAGCAGCGGCAGAGCTGGGCAGGGGTTTCAGCGAACAGCTGCTTTCATTTCACTCTGTAAAATTCTATGTATCAGTGGAGCTACGCTGCAGCTGGAGATCAGACCTTGGCAGGATAAATATTTAAAAGGATTTCAAATATATGATAGATAATTCTTGGGATGTGATGGATGAAAACTGGCGCTGGACCCTGCACACCCCCATCAAAGAAGCTTCAAATACCAGTCAGGTGGTTGAAGAGAAAAAAGACAGAGCAAGAGTGAGAAGAACATCTATTGTCCGATTTGGGGGGGAAGGGGAAGGGCTTTGATTTGTGAGACTGAAGCAGCATACCTGCGCCATATCATCCAGGCAGTTGAAGATGTACTTGCGAGCCTCCTTCGACTTGATCCCTGTTTCACCCTCGTGGTCCTCTGGAGTCTGTGGGAGACAAGAAGCAGATGTTCCTCTAAAATCCCATCAAACTTCCCCTCTGGAAACGGATTATTTACATTTGGCTCATTATAACCTCTCGTTGTTGATATGCAGCAGACCTCAGCTTACCCTCTGAGCAACCCGGGGGTAGCACACATATACTCATCCAACAACTAAGAAAGATCTGGGAGGGGGGCTGCATGTGGAGAAACAGGCCATTTTACACAAACACTGCAACAAGATACAGACTACGCCGATTTTGCATCGCTGCACCTGGACATATGTGTACTTGACAAGAACAAACATGTCACTTTTGTGTTTCAACAGATGCAGATTTACACCAAACATATCTGTGCTGATCTGACGATAAAATTTCTCCTGACTTAACACACAGTATCTTTAATTACAGTCAGCAAGGCAACACAGCTGCTGTGGCATGGAAACACATGGCAAGGTCAAATTAAAGCTGAGCAGTCGCTCTTCAGACATGAGAGAAAAACATGTTCAGGATGCCTTGATTTAGCACATGCCAGACACGGGAAGATCCTGACAAGGTACAGCACTGCTTCTGACAGCTCTAATCACTAGAAAACAACACAACACACGCAGCAATCATTAGCTTGTAAGTCTGAGAAATGGAGAAAATAACAACAATAATCAAATAAAATTTTAAAAAGCATTAAAAATTGCATATTGTTTGACAAATGGTTAAAAGCCAGTAGACTATGAGTGAGCGTTTCGATACTCTGGAGCTGATACTTTGATATCCACCGATTAAAATATCAGATTTGATATCTTTTTTGAGTATTGAGATACCATTCTGTTGATACAAAACATGGTATTTGTTTTTACTTCTGAGGTTTTGCTATAAAATTACACGTGAAGCCCAGCAACAGTATTCCTTCTGTGTCACATGATCATGACGGCCTATCAGATGTCGCCATGTGGCGACGAAGCTGCAACGATGCTGCTACTGTCAATGATAATGAGGATCTGTTGGATATTTTACTGGTTTAATCCCGGTTGTGCACATTATGTTTTATATTATTTATCATATAATTTGTACATATATTTTATTTTCCATTTAATAAATATGAAAATCTTCTATTAATCTGTACAGTAGTTAATTCTTTTAGCATTCAAATTAATTTTTTTCGTTTTTTATTTATTTCAGAGTATAATTTAATATAATTTTTACAGCAATGCTATCCAGTAATTATGTTCTAATATATATAAAATATTCAATATCCCCTTTGTGATAAAGATATTAATGTAGATAATATGTAGATAGTGATGTAGATAATTATGATTTTTTATGATTATTAATATGATTATAATTATGATAATTATGATTAGAAGTATTAATTTTAACACTGATATTGATATCGATATCAGTATCGGTATCTGTGGAAAAGATGCTGTAAACGAACAGTATTGTATTGATTTGGGAGCATGCTCAGTGTTACTAACATGTATGTCTTCATGAAAAGGTCAGCCACACTCACCGTCTGCTAAAACACGTGCTCATATATGTGAGGAAGAAACTGATTTCAGACACATAAAGCCCCCAAAGGAGAGAAAATGCACTGCAGTGTTGCAGCTCAGTGCAGTCAGGAAGTCAATATGCAAAATCTCTGAGCAGCATGCAAAAGTTCAAGTGAAGTTAATGCTCCTTATTGAGTGGCCTACATAGACGGGCAGTGAGAGGAGGTTACACAGCTACATTTTCCTATCATTACACTCTCACTCAGTATGCAGCAAGGTCGTCAGCGTCCTCATATAAGTAGAAATGATACTGCCATAGAAAATAAATACAGAAATATTCAATAATTAAACTCAGATGCCAATAAAGACACAAAAATACTATTTTTACTAACTCTTTACGTGCCTCGTCATTTCTTTTTTTTGAGCTAATATGGAGGCTTTCATTCGTTCAAAGGGTTTGGTGGGATCAACTTCTCACTTTTGGTTCATTAACATCAGCATACAAACACTGACTGTTCATGCCTTGCTTCTAGTGTTTCTGGGAACTTATACAGCTTTTACTGAAAAAAATCCTACAGGGATGCACTTTAACCTACCAGCTTAGATAAAACGTGTGTTTGTGCATGCATCCGTATCATTCAAGCTGTACCTTGAGTCTCCAGAGAGGATAGGTAGAGTCGGGATCTCTGTTGAAGAACCTGGTGGTCTTTGTCCCTGCGCTCAACAGATACTCTGCAGGCAGACCCTGTGTCTGCGAGATGTACCGGATCTGGAAAACACAAGTGGAGATTTTCCACATACTGCTGTGTTTAACTCTGGAGGACAGCGGTGCTTCCCTGCGTCAACAGAAAGTGCTCTTTTAGGAGTTTAAAGAACTACAGACAAATGTTAACTTCTGCACATGTGTGAGGTAGAAATGAGCACCAGAGCCAAACACAACCTCGGCTGAACAGTCGAGGACTGATCTGAGGATTGTAAATGAGACATGCAAAGTTGTTGAGCTTGTGAAAAATCAGATAAGCTTGTTCAGAGACGGAGCACAACTTCCTCTAGGTTTCCCCACTGAACCCCCATCTGACTGATAGAGAGAGCAATGCGACAGTGTCTTGCTCTGGAGCACAGGGGCTGCAGTAATTGGACAAGTGGCTCTGTGGCATCTGTTCAGATAAACAGGGAGGCTCCGCAAGAATCATCAGGGGCTGTCAGGGGAATTTCAGAGAGAAGCATTCAATCCTCCCAAGCAGACAGAACACGTAAAAATGCATGCATATAAACAAAAATGTGCATATTTAAATTCATGGGTATTATAGTGCCTAAACAGAGTGTATTATGTGTTACCTGATCGTACTCCGAAGCTCCAGGGTAGAGGGGCCATCCCAGGAAGAGCTCAGCTATCACACAACCAAGCGACCACATATCTATGGCCTCGCAGAACGGCAGGCCCAGGATGATCTCTGGAGCCCTGTGGATAGAGGAAACACAGCGTGCTTAGAGATAAGATGTTTTCATCTCATATTCAATCTTTTTTTTTGCATGACGTGATCTTGACATACATCAGCTGCACTGTTGTCGATATATTTACAGCCTTGCGAGGAGCTTTTTCCTCACACTTTGTATCAGCTGATGGAAAAACTGGGCGTAGTTCGCCTTTCTGACCATTTGCACATGAACAAATCTCTACCAGAGGAGTCATTTTAAATGTCTGAAAGCTGATTCCAGTTGTAGCCTTGATAATTGCTTTAATCACAAGGGACTTTTCTTTTCTTTTTAAGCAACTTCAAAGGTTGATAAAAACCATGCAGGAGCACAAATCACTGAGTCCTTTCTGTGTTCTTCAAACATGGGGAGTGGTTGAGGTAGAGCGGTATGTTTACAAAGTTTCTCAGTCCACAGGCATAATATGGAAGCAATCATGTCACACAAAAACTAGAATATTCACCACGCAGCAGGTTGAGCTGAGAAACAGGCTGTTTTCACACACAATGAGGATGATATGCATCTCTGGTGATGAAAGAAAGGAAATATTTCTCTTACTTCAGCAGCTCTGCAGTCCCAAACAGTTCTTAACTTTTGTCCTGTCAGAGAGGCTAATATACTTTTGTGAGCTCATGCCTCTGATGGGAACTACAAAAGCCAACAACGCAGCCATTCTGCTAACAATTCAGAGCACTTTGGAGAGATCTTCTGGCAGTCATCACCATAGGAGCAAATGTCATTGGTCTAATGGTTTTCATCCTACTCAGCTCCAAAATGATCTATTCTAGGATGAATACTGAAACTGAAACCCCCTCTCGGTCCATCTGTAATATATATTAACAGCATGACACAGTTCAAAGGAGCTCAAGGCGGCTCTTGGAAAGTTTCAAATTCTCAATGCTGATTTCTGTGACCATGGCAACTAGCCCCCCGTCAGGCTTTGGCGGGCTCTGGTATGGTTTTGGTCATGAAATAAAGGGGGTCCGGCCTCAGGCGGACTGGAACTGTACATAGCAGGGAAACAGACTGTGGGAAACAGCACGGGGGATGATGCTTCAGGACGTTACAGACCCGTGGGGTTTTTGGAGGTAAATGAACGAAAACACCACTCATAGTCAGAGAAAATTTTACAACGGCAGTCGCCTGTTCTTTGCTCACTGGCGCTGGCTGAAAAGACAGAAGTGCACAGTTGATTCTTTGTGCACGGAGATATGGTTAACGCAGAGAAGGCATCACAGTGATAGACAATGAGAAACAAATAGCACACAAAGTTCCAAAGATGCAGACACACAAATAAAGAGAAAGAGGGGAGGGCAGTGCTTTAGGCACTGAAGAGCTTCTGTCACAGAGGGTGGTTATTGGGGTCTAAAGGGCAGCAATGGAACAGACACCAACACAACACTCTGGCAACAGTATCTTAGAGCTCCATTACACACCAATACAAAGTAAACATCACACAATGGACTGAGACGTCTCTCTAAAAGCTCAGAAAGGAACCTGCTAGGAGGCAATATCAGAGTGAACAGGGAAGTCTGCTGAAGGTAGGGAAGGACAGAGATGGACAAAAGGATGGGGGTCAACGTGATGGTCCTTTAACGGCTTGCTATATTGGCTGGACTTGCATTGAAGACTGATAGAGAAAGAACAATAAACGCTTCACGCGTCCATGGAAGCAGTCGCCATATACTGCAGAAAAAACACATTTCTTTTATTTTCAATAGGGTATATCCAAACCTGACAAGGAATCAATAAGCACATTCACAGTGAAGTTAAAACATCCAAACACTGTAGAATAAACTACAAGATAACTGCAGAATAATATCCAAACATTCAAATGTTATGTTCGGTTTACGTTCCCATATCATCTGTTCCCCTCGCTGCGTTTGCTTATCATAGTGTTGGTTCAGAGTTTAACAATAGAAACAGGCAGCGCGATGACATTATTATAGCCTATGCATTTTTTGACAACATAATGAAAACAATATAGCAACCCAGCAGGTCTGTGATGCATTTGTCATCTAAATAGGATTCCCATATCCCAACAGAAAAAAACGCACAACACATACTGCATGCCTGCTGATTTGCATGAGTATGGGTTTTTCAAGAAATCTCATTTTAACTTGGGAAAGACATTTGCAGGCTTCAAAAAAATAAAAAAAAGTGTCTATTTTCACAGTTTATTATGTTTTTTTTAGGAGAAGCTACTCATCTAAGCACAGTGTGAAGATGAAAGATGCAAGCGACCCTTTTATCAGATCGTCAGATTGTTGTCAGTTCAGTGTATACCTAAAATCCACGGGACATTGAGCTTTACTGCTTTTATACTCGGACATCTTTCAACATCTGTCTCCGCTGCTGCATTTCATTCATTCTCTCATAAAACAAGCGCAGAAGAAGAGCTAAAGTATTGTAAATGTGATACAAAGGAGGCTTTTATAACAGCCAAACAATAAAACCCAACTGTCATAAAGCAAAACCTCAATTAGTGCTGTTTGTTTATCTTTTAATTGAGTGTCTGTGCATGCGCATGCTGCTGTTTGTGGTGGAAACATGAACTTTCCCCCTGCACTTGATTGGGAAATTTGCTAAATTGATGTTATGCTTAGATCTGTTGCAGCCTGAACCTTTGTGGGTGTATGCTCCAATGCCGTACTCGGCTCTGCCCCTCTGCCTGTCACAGAAAGCTCCTCCACATCAGCGAAACACAGAGAAAGAAAGAGAGGAAGGAAGAGAGAGGGAGTAATGTTGTTGCTTATGATATGAAACCGCGAATGCAAATCTGTCCCTACAAATGCACCCCCGCCATTGCATGCAAAGCTGTTGCTGATGCAGGCCTTTCATTGGCAGTGATGAACGGCACGCACATGTGCACAGCTCAGAAACCTGACTCCCTCCCTGCACCCCTTTCCTCTCCAACAACATAAAAAAAAACAAAAACATACCTGATCACATCTCACACATTTTAAAATAACTTTAGTCATGGATGCTAAATAGTTAGCATACCAATAAAGCATGCACAAAAGCAACTAGGTGCAGAGGGATGACAGTGTGGCTTCTTCATCTGGGATTTTTCAAACGTTGGAAAAGACCAAAAAGACCATCGGCGACATTTTTGTTTAGAACTGAGTTTATTAAAAAAAAACAGTGTTGAAATGTGTTACACGTTATTGTGAGAAAAAACTACAATTCCTTGCTAATTTTATTGTACTTCAACCATTTGGTTGTAAGGCACATGAGAACCTCATGGTGGTGCTGCAGGAAAATCAGGGGCCATATTCGCATCTATGGAGCCAGTGTCACAGTATGTTGGCTAAAAGCAGCATTTCTACTGGTGAACTTAATCTTATTATGCTAAATTCAGCTAACTGTGCCAGTTTCACGCCCTTTGACCTACCTAGCTCGTCTCCAGCTTATACAGCTACCACCGACTTCTTCCTGCAGATCATGCATATCACATCCAGCACAGACAGTGTGCAAAACACTGGCTAGCCAAAGGCTTTGACTGGTTTTGAACGGAGAACCAAGTGCATGAGAGACCTCAGTGTTCAGGCGAGTGCCTTTGACAGGACTGGCCCTTGACAAAAGAAAGAGGGAGGGTGGGTGAGAGTCTGCATGCTGACATCCTCCCAGCTGGCCTGGTCATTGATGAGCCTCGGTCCCCTTGGGAGCCAGAGATGGCACGACTTATGAATGAGGCCTTTCTTCTGCCACCCCAGCCCACCCCTACACCTCAGCCCTTTCACCCATCCCCTATGCCAGTCCAGCCAACCCCAATACCTCGACCCAGCATCGCCATGCAACCCCCTCCTTAACACCCCTCTACCAGCAAAACCTCCTTCGAACTAGGGCGCCAAGGCCAGGCTAGAATTGCCCCCCCTGCCCACCCTCTTTCCTATCCACCCTCTGCTCTGTTGAACTGCACAAAGACACACACATACGAGGAGACGTTCACACACATGCACAGAGCTGACATCAGAGGCTGTGTGCATGTCAGGATGCATCCATCAGGCTGACCTTCCCTGAGCTTGGCTCCAGTAGAGATATTGATAGATCCCCCAGAACAGCATTTACGTAGACATAAATGGACACACACACCAGACAGGGCCATCCAGTCTCTAGGAAATGGTTTGGATCATTTTCTTTTCCATTCCCATGCCTTTTGGCCATTGCGTAACCATGTTTTACTCAAAAGATTGGCAGTAAGGGATGAAGAATAGTAAACGTCACTAAAGTAAATAATAGCAGTCAACATCTTACCCAAGTTAAAAGCGCAATAATGTGATCAACTGAAGAGATGACTGGGGAGAGCGCAAGCTGATGCAAAACATTAACTTCTCTCCACCCTGCCCCTTCTCTTCTCCCACTTTGCCTCTGTTCATCCCGTATCTTGCCCTTGCTTAACGCAAAAGGCTCATGTTGGTGCTGTGAATGACTCCCTTCCTCCTCCTGGGCTTTCATCTACATATTCATGCCCAAAAACGTTTCTCCACAGCCTCTTGAAGATGCATCATAGAGAAATACTTTCTGAGATATATTGCACGGTGGCTGCTGACTGTGAAATCAATATGCAAAGTTCCATCCCCCACCGTACACCTGTGGCTCGGAGCAGCTCACTCCTAGAGACACGCATATATATAAATATAAATGTACATACATTAAACATTTTCCAAATGCTCCACCCACCCCTATAACTCCAAGCATGCACAGGATGCATAGAATACATATAGAAAATGCACGTTTATGCAGCCAGGGACTGATAACCACATTTAAATTTAGAAATTGGGTGTTCCAGGTGGTACAGGGCTGGAAAGGAGGGATGTCTATCAGGACCAGGAAAACTTTTTCACAGGGTCCTTGAGAAATGTTGTCTTGCTCCCCAAGCAGGGGCAACATTCCTGGTGATCAAGGACTTGAATACAGGCTCCCCTCTCATTTGGCTCTGTCTGACTGTTAGAAAAAAGTAAAGAGAAAGCCCTGAACAAGGTTGCCACAGTTTTTACTCGTTAAAGAGTGAAAATCCTGAGGAGGGAAAGAAACCGGACAATGTCTCATACAAATGGAGGATTCAACATCAAAACTCTGAACAGCCGTAATTTATTAGCTTCTGAAATTCTACAGAATCTGTTATTAAAAACTCCAACATATCAAACTACACGAATGCACGACACATTTTATTCCTTGGCTTTTAACCCAGTGAGAGTCTGCTTCTAGTCAGTGTGTTATATTTTGATTTTAATTTAGTTTTATTGGTTTTATTTACTATCTATTTATTTTGTTTTATTATTTTATAAAACCAGGAATAAATAGGAATCTATTTATTCCTGGTATGATCGATTATTTTATTGTGTTATTTATTTATCTCTTAACTGTTTTACTCTTTGGCTGTTTTGGCTGATGTACAGCACTTTGTCCCAACTTTGGTTGTTTTAAAGGGTTTTATAAATAAAGTTGAGTTGAGAATGCAAAATACAGGTGGGTGTTTTTTATTTTTTTATTACTGTTTATTTTATATTGTCTAATAATTAACAAAAAAAAAAAAAAAGACAGAAATGAGAAATAAACGTACAGAGATTGGGAAAGTCCATGTCTATTTCTTCAGCTTTGTTCAAATTCATCGGCTACGAGTTGCAGATAAACTAATGTTCTCCGTTGTGTGGATGGCTCGTGATGTCCATCCGGTGGACATGTGGCGTGTGATGTTTCTGCTGATTCAATACAAGCCGACGTTCAGCTCAGCTCAGCAGCCTCAGGGACTAAATGGTAGCTAAGAGACAACACCGATAGCATTTGCACATTCAAAATTCCTCCCTGTCCCTCTCACTCTCACATTTTACACCTCCCCTCTCTTTGAGGCATTTTAGATGATGAAATATTCAGTGGGCATAGACCCCCCCCTGCACCCCCTCAACCCCCACAACCCCTGTTACTGTGGCACACACGGAGCCTTGCTGCCGTGGTATGGTATATATTAATATTAGCATGCCACACTGTGGGACAGTGTGGGCTCCTGTCGCTGCATACCGGCTGTGTTTTGAAGAGACAAAAGCACTCGATAGAAGATGGGATTTACTGTGAGGTAGCGTGGAACATCAAACATGTTTTACTGCACTTGCAATGCATTTGCTGCTGTAGAAACTACCTCCTTTGGAGAAAAAAAAGCCCTTTCTCTTTCTTCTTCTGCTGCTTGAATCAAGCTTCCATTTGCACAACAAGCAAGTTAGAAATAAAAAGAAAAACAGAAAGCAAAGCTCGGCTGCTCATTTAGATGTTTATGCACTGTTCCGTCATTCATTGCCGGTAATTCCCTCATTCCTGTGGTTGTTATTCTTCAGCATGTGCTGATCCTATCAGTAATACATCTCATTTCCAACTGAAACCTCCTGACTTTTCATGGCTCCCGGCACCGCTGTACCCTCTGCACCCACCCCCACCTCCATCCCAGCTTCCACGGTGCAGGGGTCAAAGGGACGGACCCTCCTCATCAGAAGGAGAAATAATGGAAAGGATACGAGGCTGGGCAAGATGGAAAGGGTGGGCGGTGTACAACAATGAAAGATGGAGACCCTCTCTATCAACATCCACCCACATGCACATATTCTGTCCCTTCTGCCTCTCTTGTCAAAGAGAAGAGTGCCAGGAAGGATTTGCCATCAGTAAATGATGGGTATTTGTCATACATCGGTGCTGTCAGGACAGACAGCCCAGAGCAAAGATTTAGGGGATGCCAAAAGGAGCCTCAAGTCTCCACAAACCTATTAGGACAGTGGACTGACAGTCGGACATTATTAGGACAGTGTAGTGGCCACCGGCCAGACACTGACCTCATCCTGAAGCATGTGCAACTCTGCTCTCATAAACCTGAATGGCTGAAAATCCAACTTTGGTCCAATAGTGGCTGGGTAAGAGACATCCCATTCTAGTTCCCATTACTGGGATGTATTTCTTAGAAAACATGAAATTTCTGCAGTTCATCCTTCAGACTGATGCTGTTGTACCCACAGACTGTTAGTCACTATTAACAAACCCCGGGGGAAAATGTGGGTCGCTCAAGATTAGCTGGGAGAGGGCAAAGCCAAGCGGAAATGCATGGAAAATCCTAACACTTTCTCACAGGCAGTCACTCCCAATTCTGAAGCGCACAGAAACCTTGTCACTGCTGAGATGCTCACCCAGACAGACAGGAGAGCAGCAGAACATGTTGCGAGACACACTGACTGTGCATGCTGGCACAGGCGTTCAGTCAGGCAGATGAGATTGCATCTGCTCATGGCTGTGGGATGCTTAAACCCACACTTGATCACTACAGCAAATTGGAATGTACAAGGGATTGGATGAGCTAACTTAAACCTTTGCTCAGCTCCATATGAGGCCGGCATGCAATCAGCAGAATGCAAGGCACGACAGGGCAGCTCAAAGCCTGCAAAGTACACTGTCATATCACAATATAGTCCTTGTAGAGAAAGAAAAAACAGAAATGTCTGACTCTGTTTGTATCATTTCACTTGTGGTTTGTTCACACCTTCTGTTGCCATTTTATTGTCTGCTTTAGCACAATATATAGTTCAGAGGAAGAAATTGCATGATATTCTGTGGGAATGTATAGCTTTGAGCCACATTGTAATGACATATGTCTGCCTGCAACACACAAACATGCAGGCTTACTGTAAACCTTCGTGCTCGTATAGTTTCAGTCAGAAATGCTGCTCCGGATGACTTCTTCCTTATTTCTGGGGCAAGTAAAAGAGGGCATAGGGAGACATTTCCAAGACAGACAGAAAAAAAAATCCTGCTTCAGCTTACCCCCACCCTGGTGTGCTGACATCCAGTACATGCGCTACATTTCCCTGCCTCCACCCAACCCCCCCCATCTCATCGCAACCCCCTGTTTGACTACCCTCTTCCTTCCTCCCAGGTCAGGCAGTAATACCATCTCCTGCCTAATCAAATTCTGCTGTGTGTGACATGAATTCTCAGTGCCCAAGGCTGCGCTGCCTCATCACAAGCTACAGGGCTGCAGAGAGTTGTAACAGAACCTCCATCAGGTGCTTTGCAATAGAGCAGCTCCACATCTTTAACACTGGAAGAGACTTCCTGGTATGATTCCCTGGGCTTGCTTCTTCACTCTGCATGCCTTACTGTCTGTCTGTCTGTCTGTCTGTGCAGAGTGCAACTCTGCTCTTTCTGGTCTGTAGCAGATCCCTGGAGTGTAGAAGGCTTCTGGTTAATTAGAGAGCGGATGGGACAGACTGACAGCAGCTGATCCAGACTGTCACCACATCTAGCTGGATCTTAATCCAACATAGTGATTGACCCCCTTAGCCATTCAACAAAACTTAACATCAAATATGCATGACAGTTTTTACATAAGGAATCACACAAGAAATGACATAGAACTTGACATGCATCCATCCTTCCAGAGCGTCCTCTGGGACGGGTGAAACTTCTATAGATCATGAGATGTCCCTTCTCAGATCCTCACACTGTCGTCCCGCTTTCTGGCCCAGCATGCGGCCTGCCTGCTGTGGCTAAAGACATTATGGACACAGTCTGTCACGCTGCATTCTTCCCTGGCAGGAATTAGAAATATCACGCAAAGCGAAAAACAGCCGGTTTGTGGCGGCTTTCTGGAGGAATCTGAACAAACAACCTTGTCGCTAATTCCTGGGATGCACGAAGAAAGAAGAACGAGTCCCTGTTGATTCACTTTACAGAACAGCTAAAAAATGTCCCTCCTAAAAACAAGCAATAGATTTCCTTTTCATGCTAAAGCCAGCTGCCGTATATGAATCAGAAACAGGACCACAACATTTTTCTTGTCATCACTGGAATTCATGTCTAAGGTGGGAAAAAGCAACGTATACTCCCATTTCGGAGCAGGTTTCAACAGTAAGTGCTGTGTTCGAACACAATAAGTCACACTGGCAGGTAATTAATTTGGCCAAGCAACGTTGCCCAGCAGTCATTTGTAAGTGTAGCCGCAGTTAATCACCTTTCAGTGACAATACATAGCCCTGTATTGTTTCTGCTTCCCTCTGTCATATAGAGTGTTAATTTTCTCCCATCACCAGAACAAACAATGAAGGCATGCTCAGCATTTAATATGCCATACGTTGTTTATTGAAAGAAAACAATTACCGTACAGCAACAATCAATACGGCACTATCTTTTTTTTCATGTTGCCATACTTGACAATTCAATTAATGTGGACAAAACGACATTATTGCTGCTGCCATGGCCTCAGTCAGGGAGACGGCAGACGGCACGGATTCCATCTCAGCTTCAGAGCTGCTGCATCGTGGTTGTGTCTGACGTGTGAGAAAATTAGAGAATTTTAGGTACGTCTGAGCATCTCATTGAGGAGTGAAGCGACAGAACTGCATCATGTTAACAAGGTTTTCCTGTGTGCAAATCAGATTATATAAAAGGTGATTTACAACTGCAAAGACGAGGATAACATGAAAAGATAGAACAACTTCTGTTGTCATCATTTGCATTGTGTTTCATTATCAAAGCATTACATCTTCAAAGCTGCACGAGTCGTTGATTCATATGAAATATGCATTGAGTGACTATTTCTTAATTTAGCTTTGATCACATATAACTTTTTCATCTGTAAGTGGTTTACGGCACTAATGAACCAAGTTGTCTGTAGCAGTTTCACTTTTATATTAATCCTTTATGACTGAAACCTATAATCGCTGATGCACAGAGGGGAGGACGGGGGGGGGGGGGGGGGGGGGGGCAAAAGGTCCTGTTTACAAGCGAAATGATAAAGTTAAAAGGAGCGAGCTGATAGCACCTCCTGAGATTGGAGACTGTTGCTCTTGGGAAATAATGACAGACTTCTTTTTTCAAGAGGAGACTTATAAGAGAACAAATATGCTTTCATCATGGCTTGTATGTGATGAAGACATTCCACGCAGCTATGCACGTCCTGTGACAGCTCTATAACTGATAATTGCCTTTCTTAGCCAGGTGTTTTCCTGTCTTAGCTTACTTTGCCCAGAGGGAGGACCATCCCCTTCCAGTGAACACACACACACACACACACACACACAACAAAGGCATTCTGCTCCAAACATTTCCTTTTGTTGTGGAGTTGGAGGCAACAGCAAGAACAAACTGTGGAGATGCAGCTCTGGAGGTGCCTGAAGGAGTCGATGTGAATTTTAAGTCACTGCGTTAGCGTGACAGATTTACAATTTCTCAAGGAGGGAATCATATCAAAAAAGGGCTTTGTGTAGTAAAACATCTCTGTTTCATCTTGTTTCCATCGTTCTCCTACTCTGTCTTAAGTTTCCTTCTGCAGTCTGTGTGAACACGCTGCTGGAAGGAGTCCAAAAGGACACGGTGTGAAACGAACACAACCCTGACCTCCAAAACACCCCGGCGCAGCCAATCAGATCACTCCTCCCTGACACACAAAGCGCTGTAATTGGTTAGTGGGTGGGAGACTGGGGAGGAAGAAGTAGTGGGGATCCGAGTGGCGGGAAAAGAGAGAGAGAGAGTGCAGGGAGTGTATGGAGTAGTGGGGGGGACAGAGAAGAGGAGCTTCGCCTCTTTTTTGCACTTTAACCGACCCTTTGCTCAGAACAGGACAGGAAATCTCCGGAACAAAAGCAAGCTGTCACCCCGCCGTGACACGCTCGCGTCGGACGGAGCAGAAATCAGCTGACTGGCAAACCGACCAATCCTTGAGGGACGCAGCTTGTTGTAATCTGGTCCTGTCTCACATTCCAGACGTCTCCGATGAGCGAGGCGCTAGAGTGTGACCTGAACCGTCAAACAGGAAATGAGTCTGAATGTCGTTCCTTTCCCTGGGAGGGGGGGGCTCAGCTGTGGCCAGCAGAGGGTCATAAACAGCACTGCATGTATAAATACAAACACAAACACACACACACACACACACACACGGAGGCATGAAGACACAAATGAACCCACAAATGATCGCCGTCTTTATTCGAACAAAATGGACGTGCACACACTCTGTTTCCAGACATCACTGCTCACAGCTGCACGCCCTGGGCCTTTGCTATCTCCAGCCTGAACTAGAGTCACATCAGCCGCATTCCACATGCTTCCCCAGGCCCGAGGGGGAAGCCTCACAGCTGGGCACTAAGCTGGGCTGCTCTCTGCCTCCCTGGCAGACTCTCAGCAGAACCACTCCTGCTCAGGATGTTACACGCCACAAAACAGAACATTTCCTTCTTTCTCTGAAACATCAGCATTTCTAATTGTGCTGTGGGAGAAACTGTCCACTTCTAGCTCCCATCAGCTCATTCACAGCTTGCATGATGAGGTTAAACAGACGGGTCGCAGGCCACAGCAACAGAGGATCGGGATGTCACAGAGTTGCCAGAATGTTAATGAGTCCTTTTCAAAGCACGCTGATTTTATACTCTGGGTTTTTTTTAAAGGTGCGTCATGTCGACAGGAGTAAAAAGAGATGTCAGCAAACAGAGAACATAATCTAATAACATCTGTGACTGCGAAGCTATCTTGTTGCCAGCAAACAGCTCGAGCAGTCGATATATGAAACCAGCTCAATAATGTAATAAATAAATGTATGAGACAAGTTGGGAAGCCCCAGAGAAAGCAGACCCTGGTGAGACTGAGAGAGGGGATCATCAAAACTTCCCAAACTATCAATCAGAGGTGAGGATGAGCAGACTGGTAGCTGAGTCAGGTGTGTGTGTGCTTGTTTGTTACGGAGCCTCTCTGCCTGGACTAAAGCACATTTTCCCACAGCTTTAACCACTAAGGAATGTCTTGAGCTGCATTTGGGGTGTATAAAAAAAGGAAGAAGTCTGACTGACATGTGTACTTCCTCTTCATTGGTTGTTGTTTCTTTCGCTACCTTTAAAAAAAAAGCCAGAAAGGAAAACAATATACACACACCTGCCTTGAGCTACCAGTGTGTGTTTCTGCATTGGTGTGGATGCGTTTGTGTTCCTTGATGTGAGTCTGTAACTACTAAAGGCCAGCCGGCGCTTCATCATTTCAGCAAATGCCATGTGGTATATCAGCCTAACTGCAACATTCTGGGCTATTTCCATCATTTCCATATCTGTAATAGAAAGAGTCCATCTCCGATCTGAGCTGCTCCCACAGAGCCCAAATAACACATGCTCATCTGCACAAACGTGCACACACACAGACACACGCCGCATCTCTGATGGGCTGACACAGAAAACTGGATTTATTAAGGGGAGGGGGAGAAGAGATGCAGAATGTTGGGGGGGTGAAATGACGGTAATGGACACAGGTTGTTGTAGACAAAGCAATGGCAGAAATGCACCGATGTATCCACGCTCACAAATGCAGCAACCCACCCACCCCCATCTCCTCCAGCCCCCCACTCGCCCGTCCTACACAGACACACTTGCAGCCGTAAAGTGCATCACTCCACTCTAAGAGATCTGTTTATTTCAGACCTGTGACACAAAAGCCACAGCGGCATGAAGGCTTATCTCTCCACATCCCTTGAAACGCGGCGCAGCCCCCAAAGAGCTCCCCAGTGCTCCACATGCCACTTTCAATTAGTTCCACAAAGAGAGTCTTCTGCTACCAAAAGGAAGATGGGAGCTCATTACTGAATTCCTCTCCACTCTCAGCTTTGAAATATAGATCAGGAGTCTATGTTTGACTTCTGGGGTCTTGGATGTGCCACTCGGCGACCATGACACACCGGTCTGGAGCAGATGAGTGCAGAGCGCCGTCTCACGGATTAGCCACTCCTCAGGTTTAACAGCCCCTGCAGCTTACCCTCTATCTCACCATTAGTTTAGTGCCTACTCGTCTCTCTCTCCCTCTAGTTTGCTTTCTTTCTACTCCATCTTTCCATCTCTTTTTTCCCACTAAATAGGCTCCCTGAAGCCACGGCTCTCAGCATTAAACTCACAAATGGGAAAATACCATTTCTAATAATCTGATGAGAGCATAAGAGAGAAGCGGGGTAGGAAACGTGGGCATCATATCACAAGGTGCTACTATAATGGCAAGCACAGACACAGCGGCAGTAGCTGATAAGGGAATGCAAATTCATTCAGGTATTCTAATGACTGTAGGCCAGCAAAGCTGCGAAGGAGGGGTTGTATTTATGGAAATTAACCATTGTATGGCAGTTCATTAAGGTTAGTTTAATACATTTAAAGCAAAGTTTTCTAAAAAAAAAAAAAAAAACTGTCTCAAAACTGGGACACGTTTGCTGATCAAGGAAAATGTGAAATCTTTGGTACAGAGTTGTGCTGTAGCACCATCACAAAGCAAGGCCGCTCAGCTCGCACTGAGATTAAATAGACAGGGGGGATCTATTTCTTATCCGGCCGGAGCAGAAAACACAACAGCCACTGCGATGTAGTGATGCTGCTCTGTAGTTTCTCTCATACAACACTCTCACAAACGTAGCTGTTTACTTTTAGACTTATGATCTTATTAAGCACACATATGCATAAAACAGGCCTGTATGCATGTGGTGTGTTTGCAGCACGCCGCATAACATAAACATGGAGTGGCATCTGCATCTACAGCACAGAAAATATGTTTATACCTACAGTTAACAACCTCCATTAGTGCCATCCTCAGTGGAGTGCCACCAGCTAGCACTTAATTAGGAGCTGCTGGCTGAAGCTACAGAGGTTGGCCATGCAGGGAAAAGACATGTGATACTTTCTTTTCCAAAGAAAAATAAATATATAAAATCACAGGGTCAGTTGATACCTGCTCTGTCAATCAGTATCAGATACTCGGCCTGGAGAGTCGGCAGGAGGTGCAGAAGGAGAGGAGGGGAGGAAGAAAAAGGCACAAGATGGGAGGAGATGGTGGCTGCATGTATGGCAGTGAGAGAAGAGGTACAGGGTCTTGATACTGTCGGATTCGCTCTCTATGCAAATCACAACAATCACAGGAAATGCCTGGGCCTTGGCTGCAGCTAATTGCCACAGCAATAACAAAGGAGGGCTTCCTTTGAGCAGGGAGGCAAATTAAACATTAGTTTAGAGTTTTCTTGGAGACCGAGGGATGTTATAATTACCCAGAAACCAACACATCAGCACTTCGCACGCCACGCGTCCCACTCCTGAAGCTTGGCGCAGGAAAACAAATGTATCTCATATTCTGGGAGAGAGGCATTTTGAGAGGGTGGGAGGAGGAGAGGAATACCAGAAGGGAGATGGAGTGGGAGGAGGTAGTGGAGGGGGGGTGGGTAAGGTAGTGAAGGGCATGGAGAGGTATGAGAGTAGAAAAAGCATGGGTTGGGGGAGGACAGAGATGGAGAGAAATGCAGGGGGGGATAATGAGGGGAAAAAAGAAGGTGGAGAATGATAGCATATATCTCCGAGCCACTCTATGCTGCAAGTGAGGCATCAACATACAGCCATTACTAGCATGCTGACCCCACCTCTCTCCTCCAGCCTTTCTTTGCCTCATTATCATCAGGCATGCTGCACGGCACACAGGAAACACAAACCCACCTCATTTCCCATCATACGCTTGCCGAAATGTCACGGCAGCATGAAATAGGAACTCAGCACAAACGGGGCATCGTGACTTCAGCAGATGTGTTTAACCAGCTAGCCGGTCACCTAAGGGTTAAGTCTGTAAGCGCTTCATTAATGTGGGTCGGTGCAGTAAAGCATGTTCCAAACAAACTGGATCGAGCTGAGAGATGCAACCATGGAAACTTTGGAAGACGTCCTTGGATCTTCTCCCCTCTAGGGGGAGGGAGGCAGAGACCCTGCCCCAGTCAGGACAGCTGACATTGGGCCTTGAGCGATGCGATGTGTCCTGGATGGCTGGTTCTACTCTATTCTTTTGGTTTGATCTATGTCTGAGGGCAGTGGCAAACACCCAGCCTGTCTAACCTAAATGTTCATTCAAAAGGCTTGTCTCTCCCTGCAGCTAGACCCTGACCTCTATCTGTCTGTAAGTCTATCTGTCTCTTTCTTACCAATCCTCCAGCTTGCCGTTTGTCCTCCTGCTGCTCTGCCTGTGTTCAAAATCTCTCGACATGCCTTCCTGACTCATTGTGCGGCAGGTGTGCTTGTTAACCCGAAAAACAGCAATTCTTTTAAGCTGTATGGATGCATGAACTTATAAGAGGCACTGACCACGTCCTGGAAATGTAATCATGCAGCACAGTTGGATGTTTGTGCATGCACACACAGATGTGCATACAGAAGTCCAGCGTGTACACAAACAAAAGGAGTCCTACCCTACGATGATAGCACCGTTTTTTTTTTAACAGAACTGTGGTTGCTATGAGCTCTTGTTGGGATTTATGCTCAAAAAACAAAGGTTTTGTGTTGTATTAGTCACACAAGACTAACCTCTATCCCACACTAGGACATGCACACGTTTGCATGCACACAAATCCCTCCACGTCAGCTCGCCAAACTCATAAAACACTCACACACTAATTGGCATGTAGTGATTTTGCTAGCTTCTATAGTAAAAGAAACTTTTTCTCTACTCCAATTACTTCTCCGTGTTTATGTAATGGGCCTTGTTATTTTCTGACTTTTGATTTCTCCCCTCGTATAACTGTAAGCTATGTGAATAACAGCTTTAATAGTCCACAGATCCTCAAGGATTTGTTACTTTTAGAAAAGCCAGGTCTGCATTGATGCAGTCTTTGTGAGCAACGCAGAGCAGTGACATCACTTAATTGCGTAAATTGGATCAGGATCATGCCAGCCATGAGAGAGATTATGACACAAGGGCAGACTGAAATGAAGAGGGACAAAGCAAGGTTTCTGAAAGCAGCAGAGGGAGAAGGAGTTGCATCACAGTGATGGGTTATGTAAAGCATTATACCTGAAGAAAGGCCCCAAAACCTTTGTCTGAAAACATCTAGAGGGCGGTATCTCCTTAAGAGAACGCCTCTGGCTTTGTTTCGGTGAGATGAGCACAAAAAAAGGACTTCATAAAGAACATTGGAGCTATTCAGAATGAGTCTCGACTTTTTCATCACCTTTTTTTGGGAATTTTTTTGCTGAAAAATGCCATCTGTGTGATTAAACTGTGCGACCTGCTAGTGAGCCAGGAGTAGAGGGGGTGTAAGATCCCCACCTCCTCATCACTAGGCCTAAAGACTATCCCATGGAGGCAGAGAAACCCAGGGGGAAGATCAAAGCTTGTGTGATCCAGTGGCTGTTATATCAACCCCGGTCTGCTCCCCCACTGCGGGGCCTCCTGTTACAACGGAGGCAACGGGGAAGAGAGAGAATACAAAACACTGACCTCGTCCTATCTAAGCATGCAACCGTCCACATCTTTAGCCAAAATTCACCCCCCCCTCTCTTTAAGTACATTTACATTCCACTTTGCATTCCATTAATTTCCATTTGACCGCACTCGCATGATTTTGCAGCAGCATGAATAGTCATGAGCTGCACATGCACGTACAAAACAAAAGATAAATAACATCAATCAACTAGTTAAATCTTTTATGGATATCCGCAGGACTGGTTTGGCATTTCTATCCTAATTCAACATTTTCTTTCCAGCACCAAGACCATCCATCCTCTTCCAGACGTCTCACGTCTTTTGCTTTAAATGCTGGTTTAAGATCAGTGCTTCCTCCATCTGAACCTCCCCTTGCTCTTCGCCGGTCTGCTTTGGGAGATGAAGCAAAGAGACGGGCACTATTGGACCTTGTTTTCTTCCCTCAGTGGAAAGACATCTCAACAGGCTTGCTATTGACCACATCCACCAGGAGAGGGAGTGGGTCAATGTAACAGAAAGCAGGGGACCATTTTGGAGCACTTAACTATAATCAGTAAATGCACCCCGGTTGCAATTAGAGCAGGGCCACCCTGAGAGTGTTCGTTTTGCTCACAGCTCTGCCTGCATTTTACTCTGCTCCACAGGAACCTTGTAATGCAAATAGCACTTTTCACATTCAGCTTTAACAATGGGAAAGAGAGGCGGGACTTTCTCTCTCCTTACTTTGTGTTTGTTTAAACAAACGCAGTTTCTTCCCTCGCTTTATGACAGAGATCATCTAAACTCCTGATAATCGTTATTTTGACAATGCACTGTTCATAGCTGCTGCAAAATAAACCTTTTAAAAGTGGACTTAGACTGACAGAGCAAATTAAAAGTTATCATGTGAACATTCATGAGCAGTAATTTGCTCTGTTTTGGGATCAGTACCTCTTCAGTTGTCTGCTGTACATGTAAAATAGCTGTTACAGCCTGGTTTAAGGAGACAACTTTATAGAATTATCCTGACAAAAAGGCTGGTTTTCATAAATCAAAACTTCAAAAAGACTGAATTAGGGAGAGAAGAGAGCAAGCTTTTTAGGAGTGAAAATAAAGAGGAGAGAAAGCAGAACTGTGGCAGGTTGCTGGTGCCCTGCACAGAGCCTCTCCGAGGCACCGATACACTCCTCACATCATTTATGATTCACTGCACTCAAGAAGAAAAGGCAAACAAAACAGCCTGATAGAAGGCCAGACAAACAAATAGACTGGCTTTTTCACTGACGCTGGCATTTCTGTCGAACAGGTGCTGCAGTTACGATAGATTTGAGTTGCAATGTGCATTTATGATTCAGAGATCAGAGCCAAGCACAAAGACGCGCACACACAAGCTCAAGGAGTCAGTTAAACTCTCTCCTCCTGCGGTGACGTTTGTTTTTGACTTATTTAAGAGCGGCAGAGTTAACTCTGTCAGCAGCTCGCGTGTTTGCAGTGTTTGTGGGTGCAGATATCTCCGAGAAGCATACACCTGTTAGCAAACACACACAAAGGAAGGCGCAATACAATATGACCTCCTTTCTCCCTAACCACCTGTTTGTGCACTAAAAGGAAAGAACAGATGCACATTTGCACATTGTTTCTGAGTTGTTTTTTTTTTTTTTTGTTTTTTTTTTTTGCTATATTACATATTCCTATTTTACTATATGAAGAGATTAAAAGATTTATTTTTCTATCTTTGACATTAAATGCATCTCACAGCCTCAAGGCCTGCTCAGTGTTCTCCAACATGCTCATGCAAAGCCTCTACTCAAACATCCAAGCACTGCATGCTGAAATATTGTATATTCTGAGGCTCTGTACCCTTACGGCCAGCTGTGAGGGATGAGGCTTTTAGATCCTCTAGGGCTTGTAGATGTGATGATTGAAATGCCAGGCAGATCTGCGTCAGGGACACAGGTCAGGATAAAGGAAATGGAGAGGAAGGGAGGGATGGACAGAAGCAGGAGGACATCGGAGGGAGGGAGGGAGAGTAGGGGGTTCAGAGAGGTTGACGGATGGAAAGTTGTAAAAATGAAGCAAATATGGGAAAAAGAGACAGGGGATAAGTATGGCTAATGAAAGCTCCCTGCAGTTTTCTCAGCTGTTCTGCGAGTGGAGGGGGGAGGGGGGCAGCACGGAAGGCCATCTTTCCTTTGCCTACACATACACTTTCAGGAACGGGCCGTGAGCTTATTTAAAAAAAGCACATCTTTGTTTCTGACTCGGAGCCTCATTGTCACCATGGTGACACTGTGAATAACAGGGTTGAATTGGGACTTTGGGCTCTTGGGGGTTTTGTGCTCTTGTAGCACCTACATGTGCTATGTCAAGAGCTGGCCACCCTTATTGACACACAATGGATTAAAGGACAGAAAGGACATCCTTATTCTATTTTTGCATTTTTAACCTGCTTCAAAATAAACACACACACACACACACGGGCACACTGGAATGACAAAGACTTAAAGAAGAAATGAAAGGGAGTTGTAAGAGAAGCAAGCATTCCTGCAAAGGGAGCTATGACTCAAAGCCAATAATGATAACATTGCCACTGGTAAAATCTATACTTTTTTCTGCAAAGAAAGGAAGCACAAATGCACAATGTACACACCTGGTAACAGGCTGCAGATGAAAGCCAATTTGGGTTTCCTTTGTGTAACCGAGAGCTTCAGTTGGACCACAGGTCCCTGTGGAACAAAGACCGACGAGTGAGGGAGAAAGAGGAAGAGATTGAGAGCAGGAACCAGAGTGAGAAGGTGATAGAGAAGGAGAGGTTGGCGGGATTTGGGGGGTTGTGGGGGGTTGATAGGGTGTCCGGGCCCACCTGGGAAAACAATAGCAGCGAGATGAGAGTGTGGCTCAAGGGCCCTCCCTGTCCGTAAAGTGCACAGCTGTCGGTTGCAGGCGGGGAGGAAGATCAAAACAGCCCCGGTCTAGTTCAGGTGTTGGACCTTCAGAGACAAACAGATCACTTTGGGAACAAGAGCCTTGGTTGCCATGACGATTTTAGCAACAGACAAACTCTTTTTTTTTTTTTTTAGAACTGGAGAAGTGATGCATGTTAATGGTTTTAATTTATTTCAACAAAAACAGAAAACAAACGCGGATTAAAACTATTTGTACAGGCTAAGCTGGGAAAGCAGCCCGAGTGCGGCTTTTCTTCTGCAGGTGCCTTTTTTCTCCCTTACAGAAAACCCTCTGCATTTGCTGACTGATAGATTATTTTGTACATTAAGGATGGTATGTGCAGAAGGGATCTGGCATATCAAACCTGCTTGAAGCCATTGTAGAAATTCCAGCATAAAATGACGAAGAGGAGGAGAGAAACATGCGCGTATGCTGAGAAGGAAGGAAAGTGTTTTTGTTGAAAGAGAAGCCATCTGTGTGATATATGGATTCTGGCTGTAATGAAAGACTGAGTGGTCGTGTTGCAGCCACCCTGATGTCTCTCCTGTGTTTAAAGGCGGGCGATGTGAGTTATGTTCGGATCATGTTGATGGCACACACCAACGAATTTTCTTGTCTCAGCTCAGTGATCACAAGCAGGGGTACGACTGGTGTCGGGTGGCAAAAGCATCTCTATCTGCAAAACCTTTGTAATTTGTTGCAAATAAGTTGAGCAGCTACTGTTCTTATTCATTGTGATAAATTAAGGCTCTCATCCTTTTTTTTCTTTCCTTTTATTACCTTTTATTTTATTTTCTGCCTTGTTATCTACAATCTCACTTTTTCTTTCCCCTCTCTGGGCTGATATATAGCGCCTCAATGCTCTTTTGGTGCCTCCCAGCTTGTGCACTCAATAACCAGCTGAACTCAACAGACAATCTGACGCTCCTTGCTCATAAAACACAGGGATTAGGCTTTAAAGCTCAGTGGCTAAGCACACAGAGAAAGTTCATTATTTTGCAGTGTTATTCTTTATTAAATTTAGCCACATAGTAGCTTGAATTGTGCAACAGAATAGAAATGTTGTGTGGCAGCCTGCATGCAGTTGTGATGTCTAACACCACAGGTTTGCCAAGAAGCCGACTAAAACGTTCTTGGATGTTGCCCCATTCCTAATGCTAACCCTTTTAATATTTAACCAGGATCCAATATAGGAGTAATTATTTTTCCAAACAAATTACGCCTTGGGCTGAAACCACCGCAATCTGATATGCCACAGCGATACATTCTCTGTCACACGGTGCTATTAGTCATTTTAAATTATTTATCAAGCTTGGGTGAAATAGGATTTTCTTCAGACCTATTTTATGACAAGCACAAGGCTTCAAAAGAATACAGACCGGCCTTCATATTCCAAAAAAGCAATTTCGATGAAAAGCTCCTCTGGCTCATTTTCAGAAACCCCTGGAGACATCCATATGTGAGGAGACACAGAGTCAATACAGGAGTGACGATGCTGAAACTATGCAAAATTATGTGGAAGTGGCCTTCTTCTGAGTTCTAACCACGATTGTATGACTCATATCAAACCAACTATAAAATGCTCAAAGATTACTGCATCTTTCTTTCATATTAATACACAACTCATGAGCTCATCTTACACTTTAACTCCTTTACCGACTCCTGGAACTCCTTAAGTTACAGCAGAAAAACTTAATCTTAAAAAAACACAATCCGCTCTTGGCATTTCTTTTATTTTACTTTATTCTTGCATGTAACTCAACACATTATCCTCTTCAATGGAAACTTATACCAAACATTTCTGAGCCTATTTAGTATTTAGTGCCCTAAATGTAATAAAAAATGGGATGCTAATAGCTGGATTCTCAAGAGTGACATAGCAAAGTTGCTTTAAGACTTTATGAGCAGTGCTGAATATAGCCTGAGTGGTAAGAACAGAGGCTCATTTAACTGCAATCTGCAATGAAAAATAGCTCCATTTTTATGGAGTGACAAATGTCACACGGAATACAAGCTACGTTTAACCGCCTGCTTAGCGTTTTCTGTCCAGCGAAGTGAAAAGCCTCGAAAAGGCACAAAAGCCAGCAGATACATGTGTGAATGGTCGGTGGAGAACTGAGTCGCACTGCTGAGCAGAGATGATACTAAATGATGGAAAAGAAAGAGAGGTGCAATGGAGGTCAGCAAAGCCTCTTTTTCTCTGTCTGTGCCGGGGCCCCAGCTGCTTTGCTCTGCCCCCACCCGCCTGCTGCAAATTAGCCCAACTATTTACCCTCATATCTGCACATTAGCAAATTCCTTCAAATGAGAAAACAAATGCATCTGTTTTGTTGTGCAGAAAACTTCATGGGAGTCTGGATGGACTTCTGCACACACACACACACACACACACACACACACACACACACACACACACACACACACACACACACACACTGCAGCTCCCTACTGGGCCTCCCCGAAACCCACAGTTCCCTCCCCAGCTGGACAGTTGATGTCCAGATCACACTGTTGGTGTCTCTCCTGTCCACCCTGCAACCACTGCTAACAGTTTCTGTTTTTAACCCTTTACTCTCTTTGTAATTATGCAACTTTACATTTCATCTCATGACCTGCATCAAACGAGGAAATTAAGGCTCTTAAATTTAGCATTTTTTTCCTTTTTCTTTACAAAAGTCTTCATTGCCCTTGCGGCATATTTTCCGTCTTGGTGTTAGCTTTTAAATATTCATGTGAGTGGATGGAAGAGGTGATGGGGGGGAGGAGGTTGTGATGAAAGGAAGGTGAGGGGAGGCGGGAAAGCAGAGAAAAGGAAGAGGGGGGGTTTGGAAGAAGCCAAGCCAGCATGCGGTGGTGGGGGCTACCCCCTTTCTGGAGCTCCCTGCGGAGGGATAGCGGGCATACAGGAATGGTGGAGGGAGGGGATCAGCAGGCGGCCTCATGATTTATTTAGACCCAGAGGCACCTGTGCCAGTCAGCCGCTGATGGCAGCCATCACCCTGCCAACCTACTGATGCTGGAATCCTATCGAAAACACACAAGTCTGTGGCAAACATGAAAATGAATCTGCCAGTGCTGCTGCGAGAAACTTCACCTGCATGGTTAATGATCTTTAGACCTTAATGGAAGGAAAATTCCATCGTCAGAAATCTTCAAGCCAGGATGTGTTAGTGACCTACCGCTTCGTGATTTCCACTTGCACCGCTGTGCAGTAACTTCACTAAAAACAAATAACAAAACACTGACAAAGTTCTCGCTCATGTGCTGCCATCATTCCCTAAAAAAGGCTGAGGAAAAATTCTATGTTTCAAATGAGCCAATCAATACAGAGCAGAGAGATTGCAGCCTTAGCGAGCCTGAGTGGGCGGCTTGCTGCGTTTTATCAAGGCAGCTTAATTTCCGTCAGCTTAATATCCTGGGAAATGTATGGAAATTGAACTGTGAGGGAGAACAAAGACAAGCATCCAGGATAAAACGTTGTGGTGAAACTCAGAAAGCCACGTCTTATCAGCAGAGTCCCACATTACACATGCATATAGGTGTCAGGCGCGCACCTGGGCAGCCTGTCACATTGTAGCAAAGTTCACATTCTTCCCGAAGTGTTAAATAATTTCTCATTCATAATTTGCCAAAATGACTCTGAGCAGCCAAGGCTATACGTTCTGATGCATATGCCTGACTACCGGTGGTTAATTAGCTTTGCTGCTACATGTCTCCTGCTTGCTGACTGCTCTTTGGAGACACATGGAAGAGCTGCCCAGAGGCAAATTATAAATGAGAAACAAGTTATTAGGATTCTGTCATGCATAGTAAGGTATTATAACTGTCATAAAGAGCACAACAGTGGATACACAGTGCAGTAATTATCATTTTAGGGGTCTTCCTTTTATATGCCAGTTCCTGATAATAATCAATTGCCTTAGCATCTACAGTCAACAACAGCAAGACAGAGCTGGACCTGAGCGGTCACAAGCTGCACATATAAAAGCTAATTATAAAACAAAGCAACCTGAAAGTCAGCAAAAAACAAAACAAAAAACAGGTTAGAGCGTTTCAACAGCAGCCCCGTCAGGCTGAAGCTAATGAAAGCTCATCTGCATTTGTAATAATCTGCCACTGCTTTGGGAGAGAACTCCTTGTTCCAGGTACCGGTAAGGAATGCAAAACAAAGAGGCATCAACACACCTCTATCTAAATCCCTTTCTACCTTCTCTCCCTCATTTTTCCTCCCTGTTCAAAATCTTTTCTGGAGAATCTTGTGCTAAACAACACCTGGACTATTAGCAGCACCCCGAGCCAATCTTCTCTTCTAATTCACCCCCCACCCCGTAGTAACCTGATCCTGCCGCTTACCTGCCTTCCATTCTCCCTCTTTGGCACATAAACACATACACTTTAACACACGCTTCAGAGAACAGTAACTAATAGCAACCTCATTTATTAAAACACCCCTTGATGTTCCGCACGGAGGCAGGCTAAATGTGCTGGAACGCCTGTCCTGTCTGTCGAGATGTGCGACGTGAACAGATAGAGCGATAGATAGACAGGTGAGGCAGGGACTCGTCTTACACTCAGACGACTGCTCTGCTTGTCAAACTGATACCTGCAGTAGATGTCATCAGCTGTTGGGGCCATGTGTCAGAAGTTCAGCACGGTTACGGGCACCGCTCATTTGCCTTGAGCTCTTTTCCACTAGGGGACTTCAGACACTTGGAGCTTAAAATGACAAGATCAACAAGTGGAATCTTCTCTCATGGAAGCTTTTGACTCATTTTACTTTTACCCACAATTTCTCAGATTCAGTCCACACCTTTACCTGCACCCATCAAGCCTCTGATGGATTGTACATGCAGTTCATTCATGTGTACGTGCTGCAGACAGGCAATCTCATACGCAAGCTGTGAAGGGATGATGTGTGTGTAGTAACTCACCATCAGGCTTCTTAGTTAATATTAAAGCATTTAATTACAAGAGGAATTTGCTGTCTGTCGTTCAGCCATGTGTGAAGCAAGCCGGTGTAAAGCATCTAATGTGAAGAAACAAATCGCAGAAGGTTTTTAATGGAGTCACGCTACTTCCTATGAAAATGGAAAGAACCTAAACCCCACCTGCACACTAACTGCATGACCTTGTCAGTGTTGAGTTTGTCTAAAACCTCTGTGGTGCAAACAAAGCGAGGCTGCAGGGAAATATTAATAAGCCAGGTCGCTCAGTGTTTTTCTTGATTTCAGTGACAAATAATACTGCAGACACATGGAAGCGGTATTAAAATCTTCATACTAGCTCGCAGTTTTGTTGCTGCCCCTTCAGATGTTAAAAAACATAACAGAATAATCACAAAGATCAATAATGTGACAAAATTTCTCTGGAGCAATTTTCTGCCAAACAGCATGCGCCCATAAAAACAAATAACCGTTAACCGAATCCTCTCAACTGATGCTGTTTCAGTGGGACTCACCCTCGTGCACCAATCAGCACAATGTTAAATAGAAAAGATGAAAGATAGCAGGTGAATGTGGAGCATTTTCTCATGAAAAGACATCATCGTATTGATAAGACGAGTTGGAAGAGCAGTAGGTAGCTGCAGCAGCGTACAAGTCTGCTGCTATTTAACTAATTTAAAATATTATAGCTCAAAACAATAAATTAGGAAGATATTCTGGTGTGGTTTGATACACAACATGATAAAAGAAAAACGACATACATACAGTGTGTTGAATACTGATGCAGAAATACGGTTTCAGTACTTTTATCTGGTGTAACGTGGGACTGAGATCTCTGACTGCGACATCTTAAAAAGCTGGGTAAAAAAACAACATGTCAGAATTCCTGTTTTCATAACTCCATGAACCGAACCAACAATACTACAATGAGAAAATTCCCAAAAATTCTGTCTGAGAATCACACACAAGGTCCAGATATCAAAGTTAGCTACATGCTCTTAACAGCACCAGAAAATCTGCCGTCATGTGGCGGCATTATGTGCCATCCTTGAATAAGAAGGCCCTTTAGACATTTCAGCAGATACACATGCAGGGTGAGAACATTTTTTTCCTTCAATGCACGCCTCTGTCTGCACTCCACACCTCCCTGCTTCAGCCAGCAGCCACCACAATGTCTGTTCCCACCAGCCGAACTGCCTCAGGAAACTTCACATAAAGTTAGGTAGCGTCTTGCTGCTTTTCACCAATCTCATGGCTTTAACCCGATGAGATAAATAGGACAAAAATGTCCAACTGGGACGAGACAATAATCCTTTTATCTGGCACAGGGTAAGCTTGACTAGCAAGCTTACCTGTTACGTCATTAGCTGCATGGAAGAGGGAAGAAGACGAGCAAGAAAGGAAAAGAAGGAAGGATAAATAGATGTAGGGTTGCAGTTAGGTCATTAAATGATGTAACCTGGACCTAAAAAGCACTTATGATTTAGAATTTTTAAGATGCATGTGTTTAAGAAACGTAAAGTTTTATCTGCATCAAGTGCAGACAGGCCTATTGGACAAAGACAGATGAGCTGAACTATGTGACCCTGTAGTCTGAGAGCAGCGAGGCGAACAAAGTTGAAACTCAAAGCACACTGATAGCTGATCTTGTTTACCTTGAATGGTGGTATTTTATTTGCATGACTCAACCTTGTGGAAAATCCATAACTCATTTGCAAGGCTGTTACAGGACATGTAACATCAACAGCAAACAATATCTACGGCGTCCAAAATGCAAACAGCTATTAGTATTATTCTCTGAGGTCGTTTCATCTTATTAAACAAAGGCAGGCATTGTTCAGAAAAAAGATGGACATTTTATTCAACAGGAATCAATACAGAGCAGGGATGTGGTTGCCGTAATGGTCGATATAAAGTAACATGGAGCCAGTTCCACAGAGCTGGGTAAGCACACCTGTATGTAATCTCCACCCTGTCAAGGTACAGGCAACAGATCCAGTTATCTTCTCATCTGCAACCATGAAAGATGGTTTGATGTTCTCCTCTACGCTTTGAACTCACACTGAACTTTTCCCACAGTCAAAATCTGTTTGCTGACCACTGCGTCGTGTTAAGACACCCATGGTACTCATCTTCCATGAGCTCATTCTTTGAAATGAATTGTGAGACTTGCCTGATTCCTCACAATGAGTCCTGTTAAGACACACACACACACACACACACACACACACTGCTGACACACAGTCATTATGCAGCACTGAAAAAAAAACCCTGCCACACACTTTCACACCACCATCGCAGTGCTGAAAACCCGCTTCGCCAAGTCCCAAGTCTGGCTTCTGGTAGGTGATGGCTAATTTTCTGGTCTATGTAAGTCTTTGATTCCACCTCTGTGCTGCCAACAGGAAATGAAGGGATGATCTCTGCTATCCTCCGCTCGTCAGTCCCAGAGAAGACAAACAAGAATGTTTTATAACCTGCTTGTTGACTTACTGTAAGAAGCAACAACAGGAACTGCTGTTGTTTACCTGAGGTTGACATACTTAACTAACAACAGCACCGTCCTGTTGGCATGTACGGCCCCATTCCCATGCAAGTTTTTGACATGTTGTGGTTTTAGGAGAGACGGCTGAGAGGTAGTGGTTAAAAACTGACTTCAATCAACACAGCAGGCCAATTAAAATGATACACCTGTCATATGTGATCAGAAGTTTAATAAAGTGGAAATGGAAAAATGAATTTCATTACCGCTCATTTCTATTTTCTGCTGTTTGGAAGACTTCACATATTAACAGGAAAACTGCCTTAAACCAACAATATACTACTGAAATAATAAAAGCAGACAGAACATGACCCACACGCACTTGCCACATGGTGTGTGTGTGTTTGCATGTGGTAGAACAGCTCAAACACACACACCTGTTCCTTCATCAGCTGCAGAGCCGGCTCCAGGCCTGAGCCCCAAACAAAGCTGCTCTCTGTGCACACACAGACACTGTTTGACTCCTTACACAGCTCCTCAAATGCTGCCTCTGCTGAAACCTAAACACACTGTTTGCTATGGGTGAAAAAGATTTTTTTTTTAAGTGCTGAGAGAAGAAAGAGAGGTCTTCCCTGGGAGTCATCTGGTTCTAATGCAGGACCCACTGGTGTGGATTACAAGCACATATTACAAGGAGAACTCAGGCTGACCCCTCATCTCAATCCCAAGGGAAATGGGAGCCAGTCAGTGATGGGGGGGTGAGGGTCTCAGGGCATGGGGAGCAGAAGGGTGAATAGATAGATGCCTTTGGGAAGATTGCCACCTCACATGATTGGAGCCCTCCTTCTGTTGGGAATTGGTCTAAGATCTTTTCAATAACCCACCAATGAAAACAGGAAACAACACTTCTCTTCCCCTAAAACCTCCCTGGGCTACCGAACAATGCCATCGCTTCAAAAATTCCCTCAGGTCTTCTAAATAACTAAGCAGGTTCTGTATAATCATCAAAGTGGAACCAAAGCTAGCTTTTTTTTTTATCACATTAAACACAGTAAGCAGCTGGCTACTCTGCAAGCCTTTGAGTTTAAATGCCCCGTTTCACATTAACTAATGGGCTAAACAAGCAGCAGAAAAACATAGAGCTGGAATGCAGAGAGGACTTCAGCAGCAGCTCAGAAGGTTGGCAGCAAATCTGGATGTTTGGACAAACAATCAGCTCAGCCACAAAAGCATTCCCACTGAAACAACGATAAATCAAACAAGATGCAAAGAGTGAAATAACAAGGACAAGCATTGCATCTGCGGAACTCACTTTCAATCAAACTAGTCTGTTTCATCACAAGACTGTTATAATATCAGCGTAGAGGCTCTTACCGGTAGTATCTGGACTGTAGATAAGTGGAGCAGACCGCTTTGGACACATGGCTGGCTGAACCGAAGTCAATGACCTTGACCCTGTAGGGCTGTCGGGATGGGTCCACGAGCATGATGTTCTCCGGCTTCAGGTCCGCATGGATCAGCCCGAGGCTCTTCAGTTTCATCAGCGCTGTGGCTACCTGCTGCAGCACGGGTCTGATGTACTTGAGAGGCAGCGGGCTGAACTTATTCTGTTTGAGGAAGTCATACAGGTTCTGTTCCAACATCTCAAACACCAGGCACGTGTGGTTCTTGTGCTGGAAGCACTCGTAGGCCCTCACAAAGTTGTAGTCGTCGGCGCTCTCTGTGCTGAGTCGTGCCAGGATGCTGACCTCGATTTGGCCCTGCCGTGCGTACGAAGGGTGGTTTTTCAAGATCTTGATGGCCACTATTTCGTTCGTGCCCCTCTTCCAGCACTTAACCACCTGTCCAAAGGTTCCCCGCCCCAGAAACTCCAAGACTTCGTAGGTGTTGGTCATAGAGCAGAGCACCTCGTGCTGCACCAGCTGGTAGTCTCCCTCATTGTTGGAGCCACTGTTTTTGGATGTTGCTGTGGAGGTGGCGGTGGCTACTGTAGCCACTGTGGCTCCACTGGCTCCGCCGTTCTGGATCATCGGTGGGCCGTGCTCCTCAATAATCTGCACGCTGCTGTTGTCAAGTTCCTCACTCTTGCGTTTAAGCCCGCATCGCTGGTAGGTGTCAAGGAGACTCACCGTGCTGCGGCGTGTCAGGTTGTGAACACCGACCCCGCCGCCCACACCGCTTCCACCCCCGCCACCTCCACCACCACTGCTGTTACTGCTGCTGTTGCCTCCGCCACCGCTGCCCAGCAGAGACCCGATGGCCCCCGAAGTGCTGCTTGCTGAGGCGACCACGATGTGGCCCGCGCTGGCTGGGAAGATGAGCGCCTGCTCGTAGGGCAGGGTGGAGCTGGCGACCTGCAGGGAGCTGTTGATGCCTAGGGCGCCACTGGTGGCCGACACGTTCTTGCTGCTGTTGTGGCTGTAGACTTTGTTGTGCGTGCCGTACCCGGTCATATCCCAGTTGCAACTCGGCTCCACCTTCAGTTTCTTTACGCTAAAGAAGGCACTTGACTGGAGAGTGTGAGGGGAGAAGACTTGCACATGCGAGGCCATACCTGTGACAAGAGGGGAACAGAGAGGAGGAGCGAGGGGAATGAAAGTGAGAGGTTAGGAATTTGAGAGTGTCTGAAACATGAGTGGTAGTCACAAGCTTTAAATAAAAACAGCTTGGGTCAGGGCAGGTCATTAAAAAACCAAGCTTATATGCCGGTGCATCACCACCGTAATCCCAAGAACTCTTTAACATCATAGTACCCTTTAAATAACATCACACTGTCAGTCAGCATTAGCTGCTTTAGAATTGTTCTTAAGTACTGCTATTCTCTGATATTTTGTGATAAAACACGAGATATGAAGACATAAAAGACTGGTGTGGAAGGGATAATACATTTAGAAGTTCTTCTATTGTTACATAAGATAAAAAATAGGCAAAAACTGAACAAAGAGATTTAGATTTAGATGAGTAAAGCTTATGCAAACCTCTGGTTCATGCAAAGGAAATGCCATTTCCCTATGTTCCCATCTGCAGCAATGTAAACAGTCTGTGCATATGGAAAGAATACCCTTTCATGGGATGCTCCAGAGACAGAGCAGAGATACATAATGATATACAAAAAACAGTAGAACAATCCAAAAAGGTTTCAGGATATGATAAGAATTTGCAAAGCACAACCCAGCTCAAGCAATTACCGCTGCACAATTACTCGCTTTAGAGAAGGTGGAACGCAAAATATTGTTCACGTAAGTTTAAAAACAGGAGAGGGGGCACTGAACTGCCTCACAACCACAGATTTTGAAGACAACAAAACAAAATACCAGCAAGGCTGTGCTCTGAACTCCTGGGAACAAACTGCCTCAGAATAAGCAAAAGCCTCTCCAAGCAAACCACTGCCCAAAAATAGTCCCATTCTTTATCGCTCTTTTTGCAAACAGACTTGTTTGTAACACTGAAGTGATTATTACAGCACAAAGAAGATTAAACGAGACTTGTGCTCATAGATGTAATGCTATGTTTAAACTGTTTCCTGTAAACCCAAAATTAGTTTACTGCTAACAAACTAAGAGTTTCCACCTGGCCATGCCGAACCCCCCCCCCCCCCCCCCCCCCACACACACACACACACACACACACACACAATTAGAGCTTGCAGCCGATCCACTGATGCAGGATTCAAAGGTATGTCAAAACACGATCACTGACAAAACTCATGCAAACAGCCCTTAAACTCCGTTTACTGCTGGTAAAATTACTGCTTTTGTGTGTTTAATGGACATCTTGAAAGTTGGGAACTTTTCTTCTTTTCAAAGATAATTAAAGGAGCATAGCTCCTTCAAAACAGGACGACTATTATAAATGCAGCTCTATTGTGCGGCCAGAACGTGACATGGTCACTTTGTCATTATTAGCTCTTGCAGCGGTGATGATGATTAATTCAGTGGGAAGCTGGCAGCCTTCCACTCAATTGTTTTTTCCCCTGTAACTCTATTGAGCTCTATTCCACCTCCTATTCTTTTTTCCTCTTTGGATTTTTTATGTTTCTAGTTTGGCCTTGCTGTGACTTACTAGTTATCTTTCTGGTCATCTGGTCTTAGCCCTAATGCGCTAGGATTGAAGCTGCACATCATATTAGAGGGCTGTAAGCCTGGCTGGTGTTGCACAGTAGCTGGTTTAGCGTAGCGCCTCCAATGCTCCTTGTAGCAGTAATTTAAGATTCGGCCATGAAATCTACACATCTGTCCACTGAACAGCCATTAAGATGTAGCTCTTTATGTTGATGTTGCATAAAGAGGGCATGCCTGCTTCCTTCACGTCTGGTGCAACTGTGACTCGTCCACAGAGGTAATGAAGAACGTCCGCTAGGCTATTAGGGGCAAGGCTCTCTGCTAATCACATAAGCCTAGAAGGCCAGATGTCACTCCTTGGATTACCAATTCCTGTGCCTGGATTTTATGCTAAAAATAATTTGAATGATGGGTTGCGTCACAGAGCAGCATCAACGTGTGTGACTGAGAGCAAGACAGGATAATCACTAATGGACACATAGATGAATGGAAAATTCCAATATTACATATCTGTTAGTATGATTATGAATAGCTCCAGTTTCACAAGGCCAGGCTGAGGCTAGCTCCTCTCTGCATTTGTAGCACAGAAACCCCCCCCCCCCCCTGGCTCTAGTCACTCATTGACTCTGTCAGTTTTAACAGTGTGGTCAAAGGGTTCATTTAACATGCCTGCACAGAGCAATGAACTGAAGGCTGCACATGTCATCCTAAACTGTGGGAGGACTGTGAAATAATCCTAACAATAATCTTTGGAAATGCACAGGATACTCTGGAAATTCAGCTTTGACTTGTTGGGGAAAAAAAGAAAAAACAAAAGAAAACTTCTGCACAGCTGACAAAGATGCAACGATAAACGATAAAACAAACAACTGCATAGTTTTTAGCCTTTTGCAGAATTGAGATAAGTAATTAAATGAACCAAAAAGCAAGAGGTCAAACGGCTGGAATGTTATCTCATGACAACATTCACAGGCAACAATGTGACCAATTATACTTCATTGGGAAAGCGGCTCGAGTCCACATGAATCTGTCTTCACCCAAAACTGAAGTTCAAACATATCCATGATGTAGAATCTGAACAACCAAGCCCTCTATAATGTTGTCACACACCACACAGTGAAAAAAATGCCTTCCTTTGAAAATGTCCTCTTGAAGTTTACTTGAATTTTTTTGCCAAACGCAAAACAGTAAAGATCCATTGTTGCACATTTACAATGTTGGAATGCCTTCAGTAGCCAAGGCTTTCCATTTAGCATACCTAAGGAACACTGTGAGTCCCACACACTGCAATTAAGCATACCAGAGAGGCATTTTCCACTGTTTAGAGGCAACATGTTGAAATGGTAATAGTCAATGTTTTCAGAGAGATTACTTCTCTGTCAGGGGTTTGTTAATCTTCTTTTTGGGAGAATCGGGGCCATTCTGGATGCCATGTGAGGGTGAGAGATGGACTGAAAGGGAGGGAAGGAGAATGGAGCTTGCAGAGTGGGGTCATGAGTGTCCCTCACATCGTCTGTGACCTGCTTCTGTTTGCCGTCCTTTATTAAACCTGTCATTTATACTCCACGGACAACCTGACAGAGTGCTGATGAGGAAGACTTTAGAATGCCGGCAAACATGAAAAGTAGCTCTTTAAAACTATTTAAATTCCAGATACGAATGAATGAAATGTGTAAGCACTTTAATGGAAAAAACGGCTCCAAAACCAGGCTAATGCCTTTAAATATTCATCAGTCGTTGAAGCGACTGTTCGATGCTCAGACTACACCAAAGGGTCTGAGAGGAGAGATCCAATACGAAGTCACCAGCAATCACCTGGGAGACTACCCAGAGACAGTAGTCTGTCTCGCCAGTGTCCCCTGGCTTAGATTTATTTGGACTGTTTCCAGAGGTTTAATGGCTACTGACACCAGGAGAGACGCTCTGATGATCCAGTCTCTTTACTGGACAGGACTGCAAGGAGTTGAGGGGGGGTGGTAGTACCAAATCACCTGCTAATGAAATGACTTCTGACTGTCTAGACAAAGCATTATCTCACCCTTCGCTCCTCTTTGCATGTGTGTGTTGCTTAAAGATGAAGGAGATGAGCTAAATAAGAGACCAGCTCCATCCCTGTCACAGATGCTTCTTTGCAGCATGCTGCATCTATTTAGCAGTCTCCAGGTCAGCCAGCAAGTCCACTGGTAGAGAACCTGTTGTAAGGACTGAAACAGAGACTTTGGGGTTAATTACAGCAGTGAAAACACCCCTGAGTAAGAACATCTTGTCCATACAGAACAGTTTAGCCTTGCGTTCCTGCCTCCTGCCTGAGTGCTGTCCTCTGTAGGGAGCTGGAGCTTGACACTGCATAGTCTTTCACACACACACCCCCACACCCCCCCCCCCCCCTCCCTCTCTCTCTCTCTCTCTCTCTTGAGGCCACTATTGACCATCCTGCCTGCTTTTTTAGCTCTCTCATCTTTGCTTATTTATAGAATAATGCATCAGACGAGCTAGCGGGGAGATCCTGTCAAGCAGGCTTCTGCTCCATCGGGCCTTTTGCCTTTTTCCGCACTTCAGTTTCTGCCTGCTTGGAAGTGTCCGTTCTTTTAAAACCCACAAAAAGTAGACAAACACTCACATGGCTAAACTAAAAGGCACATATGAGTGGTGTTTGGCAGATATTTGCAGGGCCGCTTTGCTAAACAACATGCCTGCTGTAAACTTGACACTCCCTCAACTCTGCCCTTCCTGGAAGCAAACAGCCAAAGATACAACATGTTGTGTTAGCTGTGAGATAACGTGATCAGTCAGCACTTGCCAAAATGCACATGCATAGATACATGTGCAAGAACACACACACCCACAAGCTGTTCCGCAAATGTCCATGTGTGAGGGCACAAATATGTGGATGCTAACACACACGTTCCGAAGTGAAACTTTGACTTTCTTGGTTTACATAAATTGTTTTGAGGGCTAAACTTTCAAAGCTAATATTTGCATTAGATTAGTGGGAAAAAAAACTACTACCACAGGACAACCGTCAGCTGATAAGGAGGCTGCTATTCCTGTTGTAAATGTGCTCATAAAGCGACTGGAGTGAGAAAACATTTGCCTTGTTTATGTTGCCAGGTCAGCCTAAACTGGCGCAGAACCAAGGAACACGGTGGAGGAGAGACAAGGAGGTGCACGGGGGTGGGGGGGGGGCAGGTGGCAATGTGGGATTTCTTATTAATAAAACTGCAAGTGTTGTTAGTTTACAAAGCACTTCCTCCACACTGAAAGAAAAGATCTAGCTGTATAGATAATGCTCTTTTCGCAGCACAATGTGGAAGAAGCTTAAAGAAAATGCACAGATGAGTCATGTGTGGCGCGTAAAACCAGCCCAACCATTAACCAGTAGCACCTGTTAACTCCAGTCTTGCCTACATTACATCCACCACATGCATCAAGCTGTGCTGCTTTGTCTACAGTTGCAAACACACCGCGCCGGGGCCATGCAGGGCCACACACACCTGATAAGCAGCCATTCTCCAGGCTGGTTATCACTCACACACAGTGAAATAAAAAAACCCACACCCGATTAAACCACACTTCCTCTTGTGTCGTTTGGATTCTAAATACCAGCAGAACATGATGTCCTTTAATGGAATCAACATATGAGAACTACAGACAATAAACAATAACCTCACACAGACGGCAAACGGGAAGGACACACAGATGAGCGAGATGCAGGAGAGGACTCCATACAATGGCAAATTGACTTGAGCGGAGCCAGAGCAGTATAGATTTTGTTGAGTGCTGCGCTGTAATGTACACACACTGTGGGGTTTTAGTGTTAATGTGAATGGTGGCCTCATTTGCTGCTTTTGCGATGCACCTCGAACCGAGGTTTTACAGGATGGCACTTTATTTAGTCCAGGACAAAAGCCAGTGATATGCAAACACAAAAGGAGATTAAATTATGCTGATGTTCCCACAGGGGACACGCATGCCCGTATGCACACAGAGCCGGGTTTCTCTTCACTACCCAGCAACATTTTTGACATTGTTTAAACTTCTGCACAAGGGATGGAAAAAGCTCAAGGAGAAGAAGTCTTATGATGTAACTTTGCATATAGTGGGGGGAGATAGCCTAGCAGCTGATGGGAGTACAGCCTCGGACAGTGCTTTGCAGGGACCCTGCCCTGTTCCACGGAACACACTACTAAGCATAAGTTTTGGGCGTGCTCTTGAGCTTATAGGGGTTAAAGTCTGCTGCTGCATTAATACCCAGCAGAGGCAGCTGGAATAATGCCCATCCTGCTCGACAGGCTTACCTACACTAACAACGTGCACGACACCACACACAGAAGTACGCACATATGCAAAAAATGTGTGGCTACATGCCAGTGGGTGCGTAGCTATCGATGCAATTCTGAGACTCCACGTGAATCTTCAGTGTGCTGTGTGTGTAGCTGCTGCTGCGTCTGAAAATTTGCAGAACTATCTGAGAAAAACTATCAAAGCACCATCCCAAAACACACACACACACACACACACCCAGAGGGACTAATCTGATGCCCCACCCGTTTCAAACCCCAGCGATGAACCCCAACTACAGAGGAACCAGTTAAACCTGACCAGGCATCTGGAGGCCAATCATGCACAGCGCAGACTTCACTTCCTCTATTTCCAAAACACGACTACCTTTAAAGCAAAAGCTAATCGCTCGCGGAGCATTCAGAGGATGGAAGGAGCTGTTCAGAAACGTTTTAAGGAGTTCATATTCTCCCGGCTTGACTTGAAATGAAACTATGAAGACCAAACTCTTAGTTTCAGGTCTCGGTACTACGATGTCTCAAAGCTACTGATGCTTGTGTTTGAAATCCACTTTTTACAGGCTAAAAGTTGGACAAATAAGAAATGTAAGTTGTGTCCATCAGTTTTTCCTGTGACATCTGGTTGGTGTGTGCCCCAGCGTACTGCCCCCCCCCCCATCAAATGCATCCCTAGACGACAAGACAGTGTGATATTTCAGAGGGATGTGTGAATCTGGGACTCAGGGCCTATTAGGGCTACAGAGCAGACTAATCTAGGCTACATGCCCCTTTTCTTCCTCTCGATGCCTCGACATGTGCTCCTGCTTCATACTGCAGGTACCTCATAAATATGCATGCTTATTACAGTGATTTAATCTCACGTCATCTTCTTTTAAAGCTTCTTTCCTACCGGACCTTCTCCTTCGTCTTTTCTTTGACAAAGTGGGGCCCAGCATGAGATGTATTCACACAGCTTTTAAAAGATTACAGCACACACACAACACGTGCACTCATACCAATTTAGCAAGGCATATGTGTCCTTAATCCATCTGACTGTGTCGTAAACATGGCTGTTGAGTCCTTCTGGCCACATAGCCGAGGTAATAAATATGGCAAGCCAACTCAGCCCTCTGCGTCTGATTCAGCGTGAAAATCATGGCTTTAGCTGATTATATTTACAGTGTCCTCAGAGTCACAAATAGCAGCAAAAACCAGGCAGGAAATGGCTATTTTCACCGTCACTTTAACAGCCACATACTGAGCCGCCATGTATGCGAAGGACGAGTTTGAATTAGCTTGCAAAAATAACACCTTCACACAGGGAACGAGAGCTGTGTTTTAAATTTATACGCTTAACAACAAACTTTCCTTAGTGAATTAAACACAACTAGATCCATCCGCCTACTGGAAGAAATTGCCAGTTCTTGGTTTGTTCCTGTGATCTGAGACGTTTCTGAACTCAGATTTGTGGTAGCTGAGAGGGTTAGACGGAAAAGCTGTTGATTTATGACAATGTGAGATGCTTCACTGTGAATAATGATGGAAACTCTAGTAGTCTGATGTGTCTAGAGGAGCCGATACCACTTAATGCTCTCATGTTTGTGCCTAAATGTCTCTTTCTCTGTCACTGAAATCTAAAGTGGTAAAAATGACTGGCCCAGCCTGGACTGCTCTGCAGCAGAGAAAAGAGAGCTGGTCCTCGTGGTTAAAGGTCACATTTTGGCCTTTTTTCTGAGCCAGCGCCTCTAAAAGTGCTGGAGGGGCGCAAACAAGTTTGTGTGCACAAGCAGCTGCTGGGCGCTGTCGGGGGGGGCACCTCGGTGGACAGTCCTGATCCCAGATGTAAGGAGGAAGCAGGTTAAATAAGAAGAATCATGAGTTCAACAACTCTCCCTCCTCCCCAACAAATCTGTTGCCACCACCGAAACCTCCTCCAAATTCTATCCCTGGGAACCCCACACCCGTCCAAATGAACAACCCCCCCCTGCTCATACCTCGTCACCATACCCTTTGACCTCTGGCTGTGCCGCTGAGGTCACAACCTCTGCCTCACCACCTCCCTTCTTCCATTCCTGCCTTACGTTTCCGGGCTTTGTCATTCCCCATCTCGCTGCCATTTTCCCTCCCCATCTCTGTCTGTCAGGCTGAATGCAGGGGTCAGTTCAAAAGGCTTCCAGACAGCGCTGCTGGCTGGCCATAATGTGCCGGAGGCTTTGAAGTCAGGAGTGGATCTAAAAGATGTGCAGCCTTTTTTTTTTTTTTTTCCCACTGCTACACTCAGAGCCCAGTAATTCAAGCCAAGCATTCAGGCCATCCTGAATACTGTTTTATTTATCATGAAGCCATGTTTAACTTTCTTAATAACACACCATGTGTAAATGAGAACCATGTGAGCAGCAATTTGAGAAATAAATATGCCACAATTGTTTATGTTTTATGAGCTTAAAAGTGTGTGCTGGATTTGCTTCTATTATAAATCTGACAAATAAAACAAGATGGCTGAAAAGAAAAATTTGTTGGAGGCTTTGAGGTAAAATAATGTGGAACAGCGAAGGTATGACTGTTCCTTCCAACCTTTCACAAAAGTCCTAAACATAGCAGTGTTTTAATAATGAAGAAAGATCTTAACTTGCATGAAATAATCATGACTCCTTCACTTTCAGCTGAATGTTGTGCTGCAACTCTGCAGCCGTGGAGGAGTGTTTCTCATCGTTCAGTTTGTCTCATGTCAGAACCGGAGGCTCATTGGAAGAACCACAGGAATGTCTAATTGAATCAATGACTTTTTAACATCTCTCCCTTCACATTATCCTTTAAAAGCTTATTAAAGCTTGGCTTCCACCCCTTCAGCAGCAACAAAGACACACTTTCCCTTAACTTAAGTTCAACAGCAAACAGCTTCCCTGCTTGTTAGAACTGCAGCGTTTTCGTGGACTTTCATCCCACCTGCTTCTTTACAGGAGAAACTTGTCGTTTGCTGTTGACTGGAAATCATTCTCTGAGTTTTCCACGACTGAATAATTGTGAGAAAAACAAATGACTTTTGAGGGAGTGATGGTTTAATCACATGGTAATTATTTTATCTGTCTTTCTTCCTCTGAGATGGGAACATGTCATCACAGCTGCTTTCACGAGAACATGAAGGAAGAAAGGAGGAGATAAGACAGTCGTTCTCAGAAGAAGAATATGAGCACAAAGGCAGGTAAAGGCAAAAGGCTAAAGCTGCTCATTTCCATGGCTGTTGACTCTTTTGACTACTCTGGTTCTTGTCTATTGCTGCTCCTTTCTGTTCTCTGCCTTTTGCCTCCTGGCTCTGGACAGAAATGGGCTTGAGCGCTCGTCTGAGCTTTGAAGTCCTTTGGTTATCAGCCAAGCGTAGCGCTGTACCTGCAGCCATCTGTGAAGGGGCCGCCAGCAGCCGCCCATCGCTCCACTTCCCTTCCATGACTGAGCCAGGAGCGGTGAAGGGCCTGGCAGCGGCACTTCAGTCCATTGGCTGACCACACATGGTAAAGCCCATAGATGTGACTGTGTCAAAGCATATGAAAGCACAAAAAACCAGCCACCCCAACCTCGGTGCCCTAATCTGAGTGTCATTCACTACATCCCTGCTCATTTTAATATCTGCCTGTAAACACTATCCTCTCTTCCTCTCCATCACTGCCTATCATGCCTCTTTCCCTCCGCAGAGGGGAAAAATGCGGAGGTTATAAAAGGCTTGATTAAAAACTGCAAACCATTTTTCACTCCGCGCTTCATGTAATATGAAGAGACGGTTAGGATCTTTTGTTTAAATGAAGTGCCCGTGAGTGCAGCAGTCGTTCTCTCCATCCAGATGTGGCGCGTTGCATCATCTGTCAACCCTGCACAGCATTCACCACTTTGTTCAACTTTTTTTTTTTAACTGCACCCCCTGTGCATGCGCGTTTGTGGCGTTCGGAGCTGAAAGGCCAAATGAGCGGGTAATAAAAGCATCCAGGAGCGGCGGCGCTTTTCCAGAGAGCGCAGCGTCAAACGGACCGCTGTGACGGGACTTCATCACAAACAATGGGATTACGAGCTGGGATAGTGTGCACTAAAAACAAGCTGGTTTAGTTTGGGGGGGTTAGTGATGGGATGAGGCAATCAGAGCGGCCAGAGGGGACTGACCCAGCGGGAAGCAGTGAATTGGGGGGGGGGGGGGGGGGGTCTGAAGGTTTATGGTTGGGGGTCATGATTGGGGAGAACAATAAAGCTACAGTAGCCAGACCTTTCCGCAAACCAGCCGCCCATTTGCACACAGACACAAAACATGCACACAAACATACATGGGGGGGGCTTCCAATCTGGCCATCAGGCTGTTGCTGAAGGGTCACATGGGCACCATGTGCGCTGGCCAATGGCCTCTTGGCTTATCAACAAACAGAGCAGGATGGAAGGGCAGATAAGAGACGTGCGTGGGGGTGGGGCACAGAAACGCTGGTCGGGATCTGGAGGGGGGTCACTAGCGGATGATGAGAGATGGCAAAGTGAGCATGGAATATATGGACTGTGAGCAAAAAGCTGATTGTTTTCAATCCGCAGGGCGCTATATGATTCACATACATGAAAAATGATTTGACATCCTCGGCGTATAAAGTGGCCTTTATGCTGCAGGAATCCCTTTGTAATTACTGCTTAACAGGCCCAAGTTAACAAAGGGCCTCATTCATTCTGAACTGTGTTGAGAGGTGGTAAAATGTGAACCTTTGTTTGAACCGGGGCGCTCGGAGCAGATCAAAGCGTCAAAAGGCACCGAGACTCTCAGCATCATCCTTTCTGAGCGGTTGCTACTTCACTTGTAGCGGCAGATTCTGGGCATATTCTCTCGTTTTTACATGTTGATTCCTAACTTATATGACATATGAACGAGCAATGAATGCCAGTGCTACCGTTTGGCACCATCAAAGCAGGATTTTGAGGTTGCAAACTGAATCTTCTGCAGCTTAAAGGCACCAGTTTTGCACCAGTTTCCTCCCAAACTGGGCCTGAAGTTGTTACGCTGCCAGTCAGAGCCAGATGCAGCTGTTCCAAACAAGCTGACACCAGGCACAATACAAAGCAAAATTACAGGGGGGGGGGGGGGGGGGGGTGTTGAAGAAGGGCCCTCGCATGTATGCATGACAACCGACACGGAAATGCCATGGGAACGCCGTTGACATGGTTGAGGCTCCATCCCAGCCAGTCTCTCGCTTTTTGTCTTTCATATAAAAAAAAACAAAAAACAACTAATGTCAGCAACTGATGTGGTCTCCCCCCCCCCCGTTCGAGGCCCTCAGAGCTTCTAAAGCGGTTTTAAGAGGTTTGCAACATATGGCGGTGGCTCCACAACAGGAGGCTTACTGAGAAGAGAGGAAATGAGGACTGTTATTATCTGGTGCATCTCCGTTCATTTATTTAGATTCCAGGTGAAAAAGTGACGTGTTGGGTGACTAAAGGCCGTTCGCTGTTTGCTGAAGAGTTTCTTAAATAAAAAAAGAACTTGCTGAAATGCACTTTGCTCACTCTGAAGGCTGGGTCTACTGTCTTCTTACTGGCGTCTTCCACTAACCTGTCATTTCAGCTCTGCCTCGCTAACACACACCCATCTGTTTCCATAATCCTCACATCACACCTGTGGACTATTTCTGCACATGAGAAGCCTCATTTTCCTCCTGACTTCACACAAAACTCACATTTTGCCTCCATAAAAAAGCCTCAGCATCTTCTACCACATCATTCAGTGAATCAATAAGGAATTCCCCAAACTCGGTATTTCACTTTCTTCTTCAGTAGGAAGCACCGAAACATTAAACCAAGGCTGGGAAGACACTTTATCCTTTTCCATGACCATTCAGGAGCAAGCTTTGCTACAAATTAGTCATAAAACGATGAATGGGGACAACAAGAGGTCAACATGTTGTGTGAGGATGTGTGGTGACCTGGTGTTATGACTGAACTATCACCTCTGCTCAGCTGTGCTCCACTATATCTGTCTATTTCCTCACTGTGGATGCTGAAGAGCTAAACACACCACTCTGCTTGTCATAACAATCAAGAAAAGAGACTGTCCATTGGCTCCACGGCTCTGCCTCAGGGTGTGGCCTGCTGTGGCCCCCAAAGGCCCCCAGAGTCCTTCCTGCAATTCTAATCAGAGTTTAAAAGGCTGTAACCTTGGAGCCTAAGCCAGGACCACAGTCAATGAGGAAGATATCAATCAAATGGCTCCAAACAAGCATGAGGGGAAGAGGGAGGGAGAGTTTAAAGGTTTTTCTGAGAAAGTTTGTCTTGTTTTTTTCCATCCCTCAGACGACTGAACGAGAGCTTTCTGCTTTCTCAGAAACCGCAAGGTAATTCAAAGTCACATTAACGCATAATGGCTGTGTGGATGGATAATTCATTAATCTGCCTGTGATGCTGCACAGTCTGTCACCACCACCACCATCATCATCATTGTCGTCGGCGTCAGCCTCTGAGTCATACTCTGTCCATTACTTTTCCAGGAGCGAATGACCGAATCCGTTCTGGAATAGTACTGGGTGACCTGTGAGAGGCAGATCTGCAAATGATGCCCAGACTTGCAGCTGTCTAATCCTCCTGCAGACCGGCGCACAGACAGATAGAGACATATGTACATGCATGCATGAGCACACAACAACAGCCACATCTAGCCAGGGAAGAGGGCAGGAGGGCGAGAAAGCAAGGTTTGGCCGTGTCGGAATATTAGCTTTTCCACAGCTGCGGGCTGCTGGACCTGCTCCATTCATCAGACATCCATCAAGGTGTCAGTTTGGGTTATGAGACCCTGCTCCCAGGGTGATCACACCACGAGCCTTCCTGCCAGCAGGTCTGCCTGATGGCCTTCTGTCTCAGCCAAGAAGGACCAAAGACAAACATGCAACTCATATCAACAACTCAGTTGCATAAGCAACCTTCCTTTGACAGACTAATGCGAAGAATTAATTATGTCATCGAGATCTTGAGCGAAGAAAAACAAACACGTGTTTCTTCAACAATCCCAACTTTAAAGAATCAGGGGAAACGCTTAATCATACAGATTTAAGTTATTAGTTGCCCTTCAGCCAAGGGGTGAGTAATTACCATAATAGTCAGTCCTATTCTCTGTGAAGGGCCCCCCAAACCTATTTTCCACCAGAGACTATGGTCATTTCCACGACTGCTCCACATAGCAGCCCTCTGTAACACCGAGGAGGACAGGCAGGGTAATTAATTCCCCCTGCTGCCTGCTTCTCTTCCCTTCCACTCCTCTCCGTGTGCAGGGAAAAGTCGGGGGATGTAATTTACACTAATTACCTTTACATTGGAGTCTCATTTCAACTTTCCTTTTCATGTCGAAGCGCCTGGGTCTTCAGCAATGCCTCTAAGCCTCAACGCCCCTAATGAAATATCACTATAATATTTCTATAGGGACATATCACTGAGAGGAGCATTTGGAGCAACCTTAATGTTCCTCACGATGAAAACACACTTTTTCTGGAGACAGAAATACTTTGAACCAGTTCCTTTCTTGAAATGGTGTTTCCCATTAAGGCCAGCAGAGGGACTATGGAGTAACCACAGAAAACACGAGGTTGCTCCAAAATAAATATGAGAAACATCAAGGCTCATCATTTACATGTGCTGCTGCTCGGATTGCACAGGAACCCCATCAGCATGTTTAACTTCTTATCTTCACAGACTGCATATGGCTTCTGTTTCAGGTTTTCTCAGCCATGCACACGTTTACAAACCACAACACTTCTGCACAATCCAACTCGTTTCACATAATAACGTCACATAAACTGCACATCAATATGATTACAATCCACACCTGTTTCATCACGCAGCTGAACATGCATAGTTGCATTTGGAGCCTGATCCAGCTCGGATCATCTGGACCGCCTACATTGTTTTATATTTACAAGCCAGAATGCAGAGAACCTGCAAACAACGAGCTTTGTTTCGTGCCTGAATCACCACTTTATCACGAGATCAAACTGAATGTGTGGAAATAATTGAGAGAAGCATGCAGGGAAGCTGGATCAGTCACAGCCACCATGCAGCAGCGATGGAGAGAAAAAAGCTCCATTTAAGCCTGACTTTCACTTCCGGGACACAAATATATATGTATGAATGAATGCTTTATGGCACGGGCACGTGAAAAGTGTTGTGGTGTGCAAACCGGTGCGGAATATGTGGAGATGGGAGACTGGGAGTGGAAAGAGGCGAGACTGGGAGCGATCGCTCTCCGACCCTCTTCCAGTCCCTCTGCCTCCCCAAGCGGGGCTGGAAATCCCACCAGGAGGGCAAAACGTGTCGTTTTCTCACGTGAGGCACAAGTGTGTGTGGCTGTGTGTAAAATAAAGAGCTGATTTTTTAACCTTATTTCGAATCGGCGGGGTTCTGGTGCCTTAACAGCGCAGTTTCAACAGACGCAGCTCGGACTGGTACCAGTCAATATTCTGATACTGGGACCCAAAGCTGGAGCTGCTCCCCCGTTTCTGACACCTTATTGATGCATAATATAATTTTAATATCCCCTGTATGGTTCTGACAGAAGGAGAGAGGCTGCAACTCATTTCTCACCGCGTCAAGCTGCGATTCCATTGGATCACAAATGATAGAAGAGGAAAAACCAGCAGACCCCCCCGGACCACCTTACCTTCGTATACAGGGGCCATCGGTGCAAGGGTTCATGTTATTCATGGCAAAAAAATAAAACGAGATTTCAGTTCAAAACTCAATAAAAATCTGCCATCTTGAAGCAGTGATGAGAGGGTCTCCTGCATTACTGGCCCGGTTCATCAGGGAAGAAAATGCTCCGAATTCATGTCCAGGCGTCTCCAAACGTCGCGTCCCACGCGCGGAAAGCTGCAGAAAACACGCCGCGCGTCGCAATCCGACCTGCGGGGAATTTCCACGGGCTCGAGGGACGAGCCACGATGACAGCTTCACTTCAGCTATTGTGCGACATGTCTGAGGAGTCTCTGCAAAAGTTGCAGCAGTGGTCAGAGCGCAGCGAGTTTGGTGTACAGTGAACGAATCGATCGCCGAGCGCATCGATGCGCGCAGACCCGAGGCGTCACTCCCAGGACACAAGCAGGCAAACAAAGCAAACATGTCATGGCAATCAGGATTCAGTTAGGAAAAAAATAAATAATCTTGTAAAATAACAAGTCCTTCATCTATTTATTCAACTGTAAATTCTGTTATGATGAAGCAGTTTATTGTGGTTCTTCATATGACGTGAGAATTATGTCATATTTCTAGACCAGAGTAAAGACGAAAAGGTTGAAAATAAATAAAAGCAAATAATTAGGAAACAATGTGATTTTAGGCACATTTGACAACAGTTGTAGTTACTCTGTTAATAAAACAACAACTGAAATACTTAAATAGAGCTTTTCCCCCCTCTTGTATTTTAATTGCCACAATTTTACTCTTCATCAAATTCAGAATTAAATTTATTATTAAAATTGTTTTGATTCCAGGGAAGGGGTCATGTGTGTGAAGTACCTCTATATGTTCCACATCAACACCATGTTCTTCATCATTGTTGATCCTGATCCTGCAGGGCTGAGAATGAGTGTCTGTTCATCCTCTTCATAAAATATAAAGTCATTAACAAACACATGAGACATTTGAGTAAAATTAAAATCCTAACAATGCTGAGAAGGAAGCAGATAAAACGTGTGATTTGGTTTACCTCAACTTTTTTTTTTTTGTTTTTTTTTTTGTTTTTTTGTTTGTTTGTTTGTAGAACAGCAACTAAATCCACGCAGGATCATCTCAAGTAAACACATGCTGATGAATAAAATGACATATTTTTCCTAATTAGCCTCTTTTAGACATTTAGCTTTACTTTAACATTTGATGTTCAGTTGTAATAACTAGTTTATAATTTCCTAAACATTTAGACAGAAATCAGATGTTCACTGATAGAAGACTGATGATGGAAAAAGTCTGCATCTTATAGCTGCTGGTTGCAAATGGTTAACATGAATAGTTTGTTGCTCCATCACCAAGCAGCTGCTGACATCAGACGTGCCAAGTGCATGTGGGTTGGATGATTCTGGGGGGGTTTGGTCACGCCTGCGCGAGACTGGAGCGCTCCTAATGTATGACGACATGAGATTTGCACAGAATGAACTGGAATCGGATTACATCGGCTCACACAAATGTGAGTAATCTGTCATTTACTGGCGATCCTGCACTCGCAGCAATATGTGCACGCGGCTCTAAATTAAACATGTCAATTCAGACATGTGTGTGGTTGTTCACACAGCAGTGCTCAAAGTGGAGCAATTTCACCCCGTGGCCCTGACTAAAATACAGGCTGCACACCTCTGGAAACGAACTAAAGGAGGAATATATGTCCATCCACTGTTGTTGGGAAAAGTACAACCAATAAACTAAATATTTAATCACAGATTGTCATTACATCTCAGAGTGGGGGGGTAATCAGAGATGAGCTATTTTCAGCATGAACTGTACAGCTTTGCAAGGAGTTATGCAGTTGCTCATTCAGCTGAAGTATGTCCCACAGTTAGCTCAGCATCACCCACAGCTGACCACTGCACGTTTAATGGGTGATGTAACTGTTGGGCAGCCAGAAAACTGGGAGAGGTCCACTTGCTTGGTGCCCAGCCTAGATTTATTAAGCATTAAAACAGCGAATAGTACAATTCTCCCATCAGCAGTGCATTGTTTATTCATGCTTCTTCTTCAACAAAAACACTAAAACGTTCCTGAAGGGAGTTTTTGGTGGTAAAGTCTTAATTCCTGAGAGTCTCTGCACACACAAACTTATGCAAGTACTATTTTACCTCAAAGATGTTGATAATTTTATGTCTACAGGGTGTGTATACTATGTACCCTTATATCCAGGTGCTTATTTTCTCCTGTGAGTGGTGCTTTAGTGTGCCATGCATTGGCTGCTTATGATTGTATTTTATTGCTTGTTTTTGTTTGTTGTGTAGAGCAGAGTGGCAGCAGAAGGTATACTTGTTTTGTTTGCGTCCTTGCACTTAGCATGCAAACCTTCACAGAAATGACCCAAGGTGCAATTGTGGCATTTTATGATTTAACACAACAGTTTTAACCCATTTTGCAGCTTGATGTTTCTGCACACCTGAAACTACAAATGTCCCTTTGTGCTTTGTGAGTGTACAAAGAATAATTCATCAAATGCGTCTGGAAATTCCTGGTAATAAATGTTAATTACTGCTTTTAGTCAGCCAGAGTTTTGAGGCATGCATCCATGTGATCAGTTAAACGGAATAAAAGAAATAAACTTTAATAATATTGTGTCAACACTCTCTACATGACACCACGCCTGTACTTATCGTAATAATTAGTAAGGTAGGTTTGTTTCAGCTGCACATGCTGGTGGCAAAAATGCATTATCTTCCAGACTATGTATCAGAGCTTATTGTCATCTATTGCTGTTTTATATTCCTGTCATACTATGCAGAACCCCACCCCCCGCTGTCTGGACAGAGCCTTTATCTGCTAACAATAACATGCAATTCAAATGGAAGAGTGTGACAAGCAAGAAGTGATGACTTAGCACTTCTAATCAGACTCAGCGCAGCCATAAAACCTTCCACATCAGCACAGGTGTTGTAAAAAACTGAAATGTTTTTCACTTATAAACAACTGACGGAGGGCTTAAAGACAAATCATTCTGTGTTTCATCACTAGTAAACCTGATTTGATTTAGTGTCTATGATGAAACAAATGGTGCTAAAAAGTAACAGAGAGCTAGTTAGCTAGATAGCTAAAGCTATAATAGTAATAATACAGTAAGTATAACTTTAAAGATTTTAGAGATATGTGCATCATATACTAAGAGGGACATATTTGCAGATCCTGTTGTACAGTCTAGTGGCAGAGGGTGGGAGGGGGGTGCATCTCCTGAATCTCTCAGTTCTGCAGTCCTCTCACTTTTTCCAACTCACCCTTTCTGTGAGCAACATGTAAACACCAAAAGGAAAGGAGAAAAGAAGAGGAAGCAGCGTCGGCTGCAAACTAAACGATGTTCTAGCCACAAACCAGAATGCTCGGCCCGAGCTGAAACAGGCAGTTTGGGAAACAACTTCATAGTTCGACGTCACCTTTCACTTCCCGAGCATGTGTTTTATGTGAAAACTGTCAACTTCCAGAAAAACCTACTGTTGTTTACTCATGCTGTTTCCTTACAGTAAATGAATGAATGAATAGGAATGCTCTCCAAGGAGCCACTAAATATGAGTCATCAGTAGAACAGCCTGCAACAGGTAAGCTAATGAGCATTTAGTAGAATTTGTAAATGTTGTCGAGCAGCACTCAGGCCCATAAGTTTCATTCAAACTCAGTGAGGGGTGTTGAAGTCTGGCAGACGGACAGATGGCCTGGGGAAATTTCTTGGATTATTGCATCCCCCTCCCCTTCCCCATGTTCATCGTGTTGGACAATTTTGGGCAAGAGCTACAAATCCCTCTGAGTGACGACAGCAGCACACAGATTGATGTGCAACATGATGATCTCACAACTAAGCAGGTCAGCCAACAGTTAATAAAAACGACGGGGCGCAACACCAAAACGGGCCTGAAATAAGCAGAATATTGATGTTTTCCTTTTGGTTTTCTATTTGTCCAAACTAAAACCTAATAAGCTAAGTTTTCCTTTCATGTCTGTATGATAGACTGGAAGCACATCAATACTGTGGCTGTAAGACTCTTCATCCCAGTACTTTGTTCAACTCTTTCATTTAAAACTCTTTGAGGAGTAATTTATTGATTTATTTATTATACACACACACACACACACACACACACACACACACACACACACACACACACACACATATATATAAATGTATGTATGTATACATACATATATATATATGCTTTTTAATGGAAAAAAATCTTTTTAGATTAAAAAAAAGAGGAATTTTAAAAGAAAAAAAAATAAGAACATAAAATGAAAGTTGACAGAAAAAAATCAATATTGGTTCGTTAGCTTGTCAATGTCGTACGGATCTTGTTTGATACACTTCCTGAACCTTTTGCTTGGGCTGCGAGGTATCACCTCAAATCAATATCACAATTAACCAAACATGTTAACACACTTACAATTAATTTGCAATTATTTTATTATTTTTTTATTTTTAACCCTCATAGATAACTGAACGTTTTTTCACAATAGGAGAGCAGATACTGACTAAAAAATGAATGAAATGAAGCTCCAACAGTAACTTTTTATGGTCACTTTACTCATACATTAAAATATATTTAAGAGAAATTATTAAATAATTATCATGAGCATTGCTTTTTAGCTTTAAATGTCTGTGTTGTTTAATTTTTGAATAATTGAATAGTTCTACGTTTTGCATCACTTTATGGTAAAACCTTTGCTAAAAGGTGTCGTATATGTTGTAATACCAGTCTTCCGCCCCCCTGCTGGATGCCTTTTGCACTACAATAATTTTAAAATAATTTTCAATTATTTAATTAAAAAACTTTTTTTAACATTTTGTTAAAGACATCAGATTTTAAAAAGTTACGCTTTCACCCATTTTTATTGGGTTGTGTTAAAATAGCTTATTACGAGGCTAATGATGTGTACCATGCACCCATAAAATGTAACAGAATAATGAGTAATAGTATAAACCTTTTTAAAGTTACTCAGTATGTTGTGATTACCTACCATTATGTCTATTTTTTATTTTATTTTTATTTTCAGAGATTTCTGTAGGGAGATTTTACTGCCATTTTTATCTGGGAAAAGAAAACGTTCTTACTGGAAAGGGAAAAATATGAAACACTTCTTCTATATTCCCTTTTTTTGCTGTCACCACCTAACCTGCATAGTCCTCTGTCTGACCAACCACCTGGATGTCCTCTGACACCACCTCATTTCCATAAATATGAAGGCAGACATTATTAAAGCCACAGTAATTACAGAGACATGTAGGGTGTGTCTAATCACACTGTGAGCTCTCCCTGACTGTTTGTGTTGACGCAGGAGCTTAGCGTGCACACATATTTTACATATGTGCTCCCAATTCACCAGAAGTTAACTGCAGTTAGAGGTTGTGTGAAAGGTACACAACAAACTGCCTGTCATTTGGGACTTAAAACACGCACTGCAAATATCTTAAAAGCTTTCCGTAATATAAATAAATCAATAAAGTTAAACTCAAGTGGAATAGAGATCTATTATTATAAATAAATCACTACTGCTTGGATGAGCTGCACATATAGAAAACCATGTCGCTGTTTCTTATTGTGCTATATGCCGTTTAAATTAATTATAAGTCAAGGAGCCCAATCACTCCTTTGTGCTTTTTGTTCTCCCCTGTCAGTGGAAAATGTACTCAATTGGTACTGACCTCTTCCCCTCTGTTTAGCACTGAAATAGCAGAGTTGTGCTGATTCAGACCTCGGCTATACTCAGTCCCACAGGTCCCTTTACCTCCCATATATTACAACCATATTTCATGGTTTGTGTCATGGACATTCTCCTTGAAAAAATATAAAAACCTGTCTAAATAAGTTTCACATAGTCTTTTTTTCTGTGCAATATCTAAAAATCCCAACTTATTTGTTGATATAACTGATAATGCTGCAGTTTAAAGCTCTACCGCCCCTCCAAACGGCATACGCCTTGTATAAACAGTTCCACATTGGAGCAGACGTCATTGTCAAATCTTTTGTTTAACAAGCCACAAAGTCCCCATAAAGAGGAAGGAGGAGGGATTGGATGGTGCAGTTAAACACTGTGTCTTCAAGCTTGGGCCCTTTTGTGACCAGAGATGGAGACCAACATCCTCTCCATCAGTAACACAACGACACTTTTCTGAAGTACTTTCCTCACCTCCTGGTTGGTTTTACAGAAAATAATGACTTTATAGAAAAGTAAAACAGTGTGGTTTTGGATAAAAAAAAAAACAAAACAACATTTTTACAATGTGACCTCCGCCTGCATGGACACCATTTCACAAGAAGCCATGGTTACATGTAAACACAACAAGCTATGAGAATACTTGATCATTTCCTGGTAGCCTTTATGCCGAGAGGCAGAGGTGCCCAAAGCCGGTCCTCAATGCAGGTTTTTAATGTTTTTAATGTATCCCTGTGTTGGAACACGGATACATGGAAAACCTGCAGGATTATGGTCCTTGAGGACTGGAGCTGGACTGTAACATCACCTGGTTTAGGGTAAGAGACTTCCTTTAAGACCAAAATACATTCCTTTTACAACTTAATCTTCACCACCAGGGATGATGTTCTTCTTCATTTTCATCTGCAGTTGTTTTAAGGACCACTAGAGGTTGCATATTTGATGTCATTATAGGTTACTGTATTTATCTGCCTGCATGCATTTATGTCACATGGACACACTTTGAGAAGAAAAACATCTAAATTTACAAAATGTTTAATAATTGTGTTTAAAGGAGACTAAGAAGAAAGTCTTGTAAAGGTTTGCATTTAAATAACTTGATGGCTAATTCTGCATCCCTGCAATCAGTTTAGAATCTTTCATACTTTACCTGAAGTATTTGTTCTGCAATTTGTAAATGTAAGCTTGTTTTTTTTTATTTTTTTTTTTATGTGTGTAATTCTGACCTTGCATTTTAATTACCTAGTGGTGAGTGGCAGCTAATTAAAATGTTTTTAAAAGTGGAGGAGTTGGACCCAGATGCTGAAACATGAAATGAGAGGGAGGCGGGTGAACATGCCTGCAGATTTTACTTTAAAACAAGCACACATTGCTGCTCAAGCAGAATGTACAAGAATTAAATTAAAACAAAAGAAAACAATTGAAGCAAAGCTCAAAAAGAGAACATCAGACTGATGGACTGACTGAGGAAGGCTTGATCGGCTACAAATAATAATAATCTGACAAAGAACATAAAAAAAATCATGTGCAACAGGAGAGCAGGAAGTGAATACAACAGAATACATCAATGCAATGTAATTTAATTCTGCTTTAATTGTAAAGCGCCGACTTAAAATTATCTCAAGGTGTTTTCTGACTAATATAAATCATGATTCACAATGTCCAGCTTCTAATAACTGACTCCATATAAGCTAATTCATCCAAAAACAAGGGGAATCAGTAGATTGCATCTCAAATCAGCCCCCATTCTGAGCATGCAGGGGATGCGGGTGATGGCGGGTTATGGCGGGTTATGGCGGGCGATGGCGGGCGATGGCGGGCGATGGCGGGAAGGAAAAACTCCATCTTAGCAAGAAGAAACCAGCTCAGGAAGGATGGCCATCTGTCTCCACGGGTTGGAGAGGATATGCAAAAGAGGTTACAAGCAGTACATCTCTATAAGAGTATAAGACTATTAGAGTCTCCTAAGCGAGATGGAAAGTATTAAACCTGATCTTAAAAGAGAAACGGATTTAAAAAAAGAACTAATAATTAAAGAATAAAATACAAGAAAACCAAGAATTCGACCGTGAGAAAGAAAGAAAATGTGTGATTAGATGAGGTTCCAGCATGTGTGTTGCATAAAAGTCCTTACATCTTTTACTATTTCCTGAAGAGTTTTTATTTATGAGAAAACCGTCTTTTAATTAAAGCTTTTAAACATTTTTTAAAAGCTTTTAAATGTTGAAGCTCAGCTTATTATCAGCTCCTTTAGTTTCATATGATTCTCATCTTCTATCTTTGATATCTGATGAATTTCTGCTTAATAATATTTCAGATTTAGCTCACCAAGAAGATCCTTCTGTCATGGCAGCTTTAAGTAATCGTAAAGCTGAGAGCAGCAGAAAAAAGCCAAAACAAAAGCTACATATTTTATCTGTTGCATGAATGACGGCGGCTTCAGCCGTTGTACAAAAGCCTTTCTGTGGTTTTTTTGTTGGTATGTACGAGTGTGATGTTTTCCTGCCTGCGAGAACTGGTGGCTTACCAGGCTTTTCAACAGAGTAAACAGGATTCAGATCCGTCCCAGTACGATTTTGGCATCGACTACCTTTTTTAGACTGAGCTACAGCAAACAAGCCACGTAAATTACAACCCAAAGCTGTAAATGATTATCCCATATGTTTCACACGCACCAGCGAGAACAGTTCTGTTTTCGGCACCCAAGCAATTTGTCATGCCTTATAAGATCTACTGCACCCTGAGTTGCCAATCTTTTTCTCTTTTTTAAGTAGTTTTTGAGACATCAGCAACATCTTTGTCAAAGTGTTCCTTTTTGTGTTGCAACGTCCTGTCTTGTGTCTCCGTGTGCGTCGTAAGAGCTTCTTGTTCCTGCTGCTGCTCAGGCTGTAACGGTCTTTGGATGTTCCTGCTGGGTTTATCATTCACATGATGTTTCTGAGGACTGGACCTTCCGGGTCACAGTTGAGGGGAAGGGTGAAAGCTCTACCAGGCTGCAGATAAAGCTGCTGGAACAAATAGCTGACAGGTTGCTGTGGAAACCAAGCAACTATTATGCACAGTGCAAATTAACCTTGAACGATGCAAGCATGTCTTCGTTTGAAGTTATATTTATTGTCTTACTTTCAAGCAGCAAGAGTTTTTTTTTTTTTTTTTTTACAGGATATGTGACTAATAAACTTCTCTTTTAAAAGCTGAGTCATTACATAATCATTTCACAGTCATCCATGTAAATGTTGACACATCAGCTTAAAAGTCTGCGCTTTCATCCAAATGCAATTAGACCGGATGAAACTGATGTACGTGCAAGAATGTTTTCTCTGCTCTATATTACTTGTGTTCACTTGTTGGTTTTGTGGGTTGCCCAGAACAGTTCCAGACATTTTTCTAGTACTTTCTGTACAACAGCAAATATGTTTTTCCTTGAGCTAACCGGTAGAACTGGCCAAGGTTTGTGACTCCTCTGCTGTTAGTCTGAGCGTTTTCTCTGGGGAAACATTGATGGTTTCTACTAGTTTATTTCAGAAATGTGATCAATGGCGTATGTCCTAATCCGTCCTTTACGTAAACCAAGGCGGCAGAGAAGGGTCAGTGTATCTCGCTGTAATGCGTGATGGTTAAAAAGTCGTGTTTTTCCAGTGAGCACACATTGCACAACATGACTAATGTTATGGGCATGAGTGCAAATCCAATACAGTGACATAACCAAAGCATCACAGCAGAAATCAGCCACTTCTGCCTCTCTGAATGTCAACAAAGTCAAAGGAAATGCAACATATAACAGGGTGTTAAATGGCTAGTTTGACATTCTGTCGTTTTGTTAACCAGTTGCTGAGAAAAAGTGAGAAGGGACCCAAATGAACAGGAAACACATTCTTGACATATGCTGTCAGGCTCCAACACAAGTGTGGTCAACAGATATAAACAGGCCATCTGCCCTGCCAGTGAGTCATTCTCTAAATTATCTATATATTTACAACTTATGCTACAATTTGATCCCTAAAAGTTCAGCTGATTTAACACAGAAGCATCTTCTTTTTCTGAAGTCAAGCAGGTTTTCATGCATGGTTGTCGAAATGCCTTGGACAGTTGAAGCAGCACTGGAAAGGGGGGGGGGGGGAAGCAAATACAGCCCCACCTGCTCCCTTTCTCTCATCCCTCAAAGCTCTGTTAAGTGCTACAGCAAACCTTATTTGCAAACACAATACCTGCTGTGTAAAGTGTGCCTTTAAGAGAAACACCATGTTTCAGTTTCTCTATTGTGGGATGAACATTAACCACCTGAGATGTAGCACTTTCCTTCAGCAGGCTAACAGCTACGACGGCTTGTATGCCAGCTTGCTCTACGACTGCAAAGGGTCCTGTTATTTCTCTTTGGCATTGTTATTACTTGTGTGCACACAGTCAGAAAGAAAAAGAAAGAAAAACTGTCCAGAACATGTAAATTCTTGTCTGTTTATGAAGGTGCAGCTGCTGCACAAGTTATGTAACCTGCCATCGACATAAACCGAGTCAGTGTTCATATGTGCTTACGATACATGTAAACGCTGAGTGTGAAAGCAACTGTGCCCCCATGATTAGTAATGACAGAGTTCAGGGAAGTCGAGGTCCAGAGACAAATAAGAGAATTACACCCACTCTTCAATGAACTCCTCAGCAAAGCAAACCAAAGGTTCTGTTCTTGGAACGGAATCTGTTGGTGGTTTCTCAAGTGCTGGAGGCTTCATGAACCACCGTCTCTTTCCTGTCTAACTTTGTGAACAGCATGAACCATGCATGCCCTGGGAAATCAGAAAGCGTCCCTTGTTTTCACTGTAAGAATGTCTCTCCTCTTCCATTAGGATGAATGCTCTTGCAGTCTCCCATGTCGAAACTGTCAAACAGCATTAATGATTGCTATCTTGAATAAGTTTAAATGCTCACAAAAGCATAGAAGCTCACACGCAAATAGAGACAAACTTTGTTTCCCTTTCAGAGAGGCGAAGAGAAGTTTTTCTCCTGCCTGGGACAGGCCGGTGTGTGGCAGGCAGACTGGATTTCACACTCCTCCGCCGTGCAGGGTTGAACCTCTGCTGAACTCTTTTTGCGGTGAAGGCAGAGCAGTGACTGAATGAGTGATTTAGTGACCCCTCCTCTTGCTGATCCAGACAGTCCAGAGCCAGGTTTTGTAGGTTGGTAGCTGCAGCACTGATCTCTATATGCTGGTGATCACAGGTTAGAGTGACACCTGCTGGAGTCGGCAGAAAAAAGAAGGATTGTATAACTTTGATAAAAAAAAAAAAAAATAAGAAAAGAAAAACGCCTTGTGGTTAAAGCCTCTTGAAGTCTAACCACATGTGAAGAGAGCTGAATAATAAATGTTAAACAAGGGATTTGAAGACTTTTAGAACTATTTTCCCCTCTTTGAAACTGTTATCAGACATATCCATGATGTACAGAGATAAAACTAACCCATGGACCTTCTAGCAAGTACTTCATGCAATCCTGTGGCCTCAGATAAACCTAAATTTGACTAGACTTTATTTTAATGAAGAAGAAGGCATTTAATGTTCTGAAAATAGCAAAAGAGGAAAGCATATGGCTTTGGCAGCGTGGCACATGTCTTCTTCCTACTGAGTCCTTGTAATGAAGAAGCTGCTAGCATGATGAATGCTGTCTGAAATGCAATGCCTGGTGGCAGAGTGACTCTCACTATTTGACCCCTCCATCTTTTTTCCTCTTCTCTGAAGAGATGGGGACAAATTTCAGCACCTGTGACTGGCCCGTCTGAGATCAGCTCCTCTTTTTACTTCACTGAGACAGTTGTTGGCTCGTTGTGGACACGTTTTGGATGTCTGGATTTTCCTTTTTGGGCCCAGATGCTGTGCAGCACAGCAGAAGCATGTCTAATTATATTTAGTTAAGATTAGCCTAGAATAGATTTCATGGACAAAACAGTCCAAAACAGATGAGTTTGTCCTGTTTCAGAGGTCCTGTTTACAGAAACTCATGAGTCACAAGATTGAAAATAGGTTTTGTTGCAAAGATGGTGTGTAGTGTGGGAGCAGAGGTTGTGAATGTGGAAATATGTGCATCTGAATCCCTTCATCCATCGGTTTTCTATGCTTCTGTAATCCAGTTCAGCGCGACATCAGGTTAGAAGAGGGGCACACCCTGAACAGGTCCTGTGCAAGAGAATGTGCAGGGTTTTTTTTTTTTTTTTTTTTTTAAATCAGCATTAAAAAAGAGTAATTAGATTAATCATTTGTTAAAGTTAAATCTCCTTTCAACATGTAAAATGGTCTAAATTGTCACTAAAACTGCAGTGTCATATCAACCTGAGTTTATCAGAGAAACCTGGTGCAGCATCAGTCCAGCATGCAAACTTTCACAATGTCTCCAAAGTTGTCCAGTTACTGCATGGTTTAGAGCTTTTTTTTTTTTTTTTATATATATATATATATATAGATGCACATTATGTCTGCATACCTCATCAGTTGTTGGCATCTCAACATGTCCATCTTGTGCTACATGTTTCTGCATTGTTGATTTGGCCTTAAATAATTACAGAAGAGAAGAAGAAAATGGTGCATTTCCATTTGTCAAGACCTTCCCCGTCCCTCACAAATGATTTGGGTCTGAACTAAAACAGCACGATTAGGCTTAAGATGCATTCAGATAGAATGAAATAGTGAGGATCAAGTTATACATGCTGGGGAATTTAAAATTCACTAGTGGTCACAGTTCCCATCATTGCACACTGGATGCTGACATATGGGATTAGAAGTTCCTTCTGAGGCTGGGATGTGTGCATCCAATGCAGAGTGGTTGCAAGTGGAGCTGATGACGTATCCCCACATGATCCCACAACACGCTGTTTTGGCCATCCAGTCGGTTCCTCTTGCTCCTGGACTGAGTTGATGACAGGCCAGGGAGACAAAGATGATGATTATCTTTAACTTATGTGAATAAGTTCAACTAATCGTCATGGTAATGTTACTGAGAAGACAACAAGACTCAGTCATAAAGCAGAGTTTAGATTGAATACAAAAAGATGCACATTATGAATAACCGGTCTGATAATGATAAAGTTACAGAGCACGGCTTTACAGTAGCAATGCAAAAGTGGTCTTTTCCTGTTTTTGTAGGACGGATGGGATGCTAACCCCGCTGGGAGTGAGCAACTGGAAGCCTCGGCAGTCTAACTGCTGAGTCCTTGGCGGTGATAAAACGCTCAATGTCCTGTCCAGATTGTTCAGGAATGTTGGAGAAGAGCTCAGTGATCCATATGTTCTTTTCCACATGGCGCTGATATCTGCTCTCTTTAGATTCCATCCAGATCAGTGTGTTTCATTAGGCCTGGCTGTACAGGATGCCTGAGGGGGATTAAGTCTATAAATCACAGCTCAGTGACGTATTGAAATCAGCAGCAGGCTTGTGTAGAGATATTTCCCTGCAAATCTGAATCGACTGACTGCTGACGTGTGCAGCCACACAATTCTGTTGTCCAGTCTGCAGGAGAAACTCATTGATGTGGACAGTGGTGTGTTGGCTGAAATTTGTTCCTCAGTGTGAGCGTGATGCATGAAAGAGAGGCAAGAGTCCAAATGATGTAAAATGCATCTTTATAGAATTGGAAAGAAAATTACCCACAGGCTCAGATGCTGCTTATTTTGAATTCTTAGCTTTGCTTCACTTTTTTCCTGCTGCGTTAACTGGATCACTGTTATTTGCACAGTTTGCCTGAAAGCTAAAGGATGTAAGATTCTGAATACACTCTGATATTTACTGCAAAAATCCCTTTACTTGTATTTTATAGCCACAAAATCAAGTTCCTACTTAGCTCCACTTTTTTTTATTTAAACTTTCAAACAATTTCAGCTTTTCTGGATCAGAATAAATGTCTCAGGAAAACATGTCGTGTCACAAGCTGACTTCGCCTTTCAGCAAAGTTTCCTTATAAATAAAAAGCAGTAAGTAACTAAAACCATTATAGCAGCTTTAGATCCAAGTCATGATTAAACATTAAGAACATCAGCGTCAAGGAAAGGTATATTCATTGTAGTTTCTGAACTGGCGCCCAAAGTGGAAGTCAGGCATAAATCACTAAAGAAGGGGACAAGGACAAGGTTATTACATCATGGCTGCAACAAACATTCTCCTTTCTGTCATCCAGCTCCAAGCAGGCAAAAGCTGATAATCCAGAAACCCTTTTGTAAGAGGAACACCCTGAATATTTCCTCTAATTATTCTCTTTAATTTGTATTTCTTTCCATCACTGTTGGACCGAAAAAGCAAGATCATTATCAATTTATAAAACAGTAATAGCTAATAGTAATGGCTTTGCATATAATCTCTCCATCTCAGGTCTCCCATCACTTCCGCATGCACAGTATCTGTATCTGTATATTTTATTTATATATCATATACATATATATGTATATACACACACACACACACACACACACACACACACACGTATGTACATGTATTGCACAAGAAAGTAGCTCATATGACTACAGACCCAGATTTTTACACTGGCTTCCTGTTTTTGAAAAATCCTAGTTTTAGTTTAGTCTTCTGGTTCATTATGAACCACCAGATCCCTCAGGTCATCAGGGTCAAGTCCACCTTCTGTTCCCAGAGTCAGAACTGAACATGAAAAGGCAGCCTTCAGTTTCTGGAACAAACACCCAGAAAACTGCTGAAAGTCGTAAAAACTTCTGTGTTTACTGTCTTTTATCAAAACAGCTGCTAACTCATCATGCTGTCACTTTTTTTGCATTATATCTTTTTCACATTAAGCTTTTTCTGTCTTTATTTAATTTCTTCTTGGTTTGTTCTTTGCTTTTAATACTTTCTCTGCAACTTGCTGCAATGTTTTTCATGTTTTATGTGAAGCATTTTGAATGCTCTTGTATATTTAACATGCTATGCAAATTAAATGTTCTCGCTTATTTTTGTTCATTAAATTTGTAAAACAAATATTCCATCCTTTGAGCTTCTCATAATGTAGACTTGTCTTTGTTCACAAAGCTCTAAAAAGAGAATTGCAGACATGTACCAAGGTGTCTAAAGATTCTTTCACCCTTCACACACTTGAAAAGATGAAGCACACACACGGATCGCTCCACTGGGATCTATAGACTGCTTGCTTAGTGTTCTGTCTCTTTGACCCTCCATTGTCTGCGTGCAGGTTGACTTGTACTGTCATTTGCTGACCTGGAATGTGGTTTTTGTTGAGGTTTCTGCTTATGGAGCAATTACAACATCAAATCAAAAGTCTTTTTTTCCTCCAAGTAATCAGTTTAAAAACACTTCCAGTTCTTTCTGGAAATATAAGAGAAATGAAAGTAAATCTTGTATGACTGATATTATTTAGTACAATGATAGTTTGTGACTCAAATACATTTTTTCCAGAAGCTTTTCATGTAAAAAGCAACACAAAGTGCTTTACATGATAAAACAATTCATGCATATTTAAAAATTTAAACAGCCTTCACGCACCAGTGTGTATGACAGGAGTTTAAAAACACACCTCATTATTGTCTCTGCCACACACACACACACACACACACACACACACAGTCACACACAAACACAAAGTGTATGTAGACCCCCCCACCACCCTCCCCCATCAGATACTTAAACTCCCATCCCTCATTACCGACTCTTAACTGGATGTAGGTATAAAAACATCAATAGACATGAACATCTGGCCTGATGCTGCTGTGAGGAAACAATATCCTGGGGGATCCAGTCCAACCAGTATCCAGACCAACCCATTAACACAGAGGACACCACAACAGGAAGCAACCTGATCAGGGCTGGCCTGGGTCCACACCACGGCCATAGGGCTGCGGTGCAGGACCCCCAACCACGCAGGGAACAGCAGTCACCATGGCAACAATCCTGCAGACTAAACATTCAGCCCCCTCGGTGTGGAAGATCCCCATGAGGTCTTCAGCTTCTTTTAAAAACTCTGCAGTCCTGACTTTCTCTAAAAGGTTTGGAAAGAGGACCAAGAGTCTTTTAGCAAAGAGACGTAATTCATCAGGAACGAAAGAAAGAAGCGGTTCCACAGAATGCAGAACGTTAGTGATGCACTACAGAACAGTGACGCCACCCATCGATGGCTAACTTAACATCCATCCTGAGACGTCTCCAGCCAGTAAAAGATTAGCTGATCATGACTCTTGTTGGATCTCTCGCTCTGCCTCTTTCTCTTCCTTTCATCCTGCGATAACGTTCTCCTGCGTTCCTTTCTGAATCAAACATGATGTGTGTTTAAATCCGCTTGCCAGCATGTGATGCAGTGCATCAGGTGCAACGTCACGCGGCGTCCCAGAAGAAGACATTGTATAGTTCTGTTTCTATTCCCCAGGACGCTGCTGGGCAGCAACCGCTCCAAAAACTGCACACAATGGATGTCACTGTTCAGTCAAACTAGCCTGGAAGACATGAAAACATCTGGAAAAAAATAACAAATGGAAAAATACTGGAATCAAATCAATTCAAATGGAATAGCAAATAAATTTCTGACAATTATTAAATCAAGTTCAGTACTAAATAAACAATATAAAATTATACATGCAAATAAATAAGCATGATGAACTGGTTGCACTGAACCAACAACCTGAGACCAGTTTGTAGCAAATTTGTGACAATTGATGCAGAGGTGTCTGTTATTTATCACTTTGAAATGAGATGATATAAAATGTATGGGTTGCTTGGCATCTTTAATGCTCGGGTTTCCTTTCAGACATCAATATTAAGAATTTCACTGTGGATTTGGAGGAATTATGCCCTGAACTGCGACAATACCAACAGATTTAGTTCCTTCAGCTATGTCTGATCTGGTCAAATGAATGAACAGATGCTGCTACATAAAGGACGCTCTGATCTGTCAGAGTACATCCTATTATTAGTTCACTATTTTTCTGCTTTCTCTATCCCTTCCTAAATATTGCTCTTTTTCAGCCATCAAAGGATGAGACACTTAGAGCCTCCTAGCAACAGGAAAAGGGTCTGCCCCCCCTCAGAGAGCTCCTGTTAATCTCCAGCCTCGTCTCTGCCTTTACGACCACTCTGACGTCAGAGGCCAGGCTTCGCCTATTGTTTCTCGAGGATTGAAGTGTCTTGGATGCACAGATTCACACCAGCGTTCCACTTCCTGTCAGAGTCTAGAATAGCTGTCTTCTCTCTGACTGACAGTGATCAGTGAAGTCACCTCCAGCTCTGTATGAGGACACAGAGACGTGGCCTTCTCGGGGGTTGGAGGGGGGGCTTGGCTGTAAATATTGTTGTTGCTCCTGACGTGGAAGATGTGCTCCATGGGGAGTGGATGCCCAGTGCTGTGTGCGTCAGTGTTTGTGGATGTGTGTATTGTGGGAAAGAGCATCAGAAATGACACAGGTAGGGGGGAGGGGTGCACGTGAGTCACAGCAAGTGGAAAGGCTATGGATTCACACCAGGGTCACATTTGTGCACATTTTCCTTTTTTCTCTTTGTGCTCCAGGTTGATGATGTATTTGCTTCCTGAGCGCATATGTTTAATATATGATTCAATAAATCATAAACAGAAACTTTTTTTCCCCCCCAATTTGCATCTGTGCTCTGTGGTCCCTTTCCTCCTCTGTACTCTGCCATCCATCTTCTTTCTTTAAAAGGGAAAACATTCCCCCCTTTCTCCTGCCTCAGTGGTTCATTTATGTCTTGTGTTGTTTGTGGAGGCTCAATGGAGCGTCACTTACTGGCCCCTCAACAGATTTCAGACTACACGCTGCAGCTGTGACTGTAGAATAGACTTTAGAGCTGGCACAGCGTTGCTCCAAATAACTCACATAGCTTTCAGTGTTTAAATAATGGTCTTAGCACAGAGTTAATGGCAGTAGGGGGAGACCAAGTGATGGACACAATATTTTCAGTGCAAAGTATTCCAGCTACCACAGAAGCAGGATGGCCTGGGTCCCTGGGTTAATAGGGACGAGAGAGCGGTATGTAGCCCTAATGGAAATGAAGGCTGCTTGAGGGAGGACATTACTGTGAGTCTTCCATGTGTGATGTTTTGAAGGAGTGGATGTGGCCATTATTTTCCATGGGGGATGGGAATTGGAGTCAGCCTGTGCCCTTTTGTTAATGACATTAGTTTACATGCAAAATGACAGAAAGCAGCACATGAATCAATGCGAGCGTGCTTTCCACTTTCTCTCAAATGTCCCTTTTGTTCATGTAGCTCGTGCCCATTATTGCAACGGTAACATGTTCGAGAAACATAAGGACACAAAGCATGGTCATTCCAGCTGCTGCTCAGCCTCTTTCAGATTTTTTTTTTCTTCCAGGCCAATGTTGCGATAAGAGATTGTTTCATTAGGGGAATATTCATGGAAGGAGAGTACAGGCTCAGTTATTGATGCAGCTCATTGGTTTTTTTGTGAGCCACAATGGGTTCCCTTGATTGATTACGCCAGACAGCCGATCATGTGACACAGAGGAGCAGCAGACATGTAGAACTATGAGCAATAGTCTGAGATAAACCCCCATTGAGTGCTCATGCTCACATGCACGCTCATACATATAAGCTAACTGTAACAGCATGTCTCTGTAATGAAGACAGCTCTGAGACGGTAATGAACAACATCGAGGAGATTGGCCCCTGCACAGACAAAACAATTAATACTCATGCCTGGCTGGAAATTGAATAATAGCGGAGATTCTCGCTTGAGTCCTGATAGGTTTTCATGATGAAAGGGTGGGAGATGCAGAGGGGTGTCTCAGTGCGATGAGTTAAAAACAACTTTTGCACACTGGACTTGTATGATCTGCTTTCCCACAATCAGGGATGAAGCCGTTTTTAATTTTATGAAGACTAAGATCAGTTTCTGAAGGTTTTTGTTCATTTTTAGGACGGATTGCAGCCTGGATTGGTTCTTTTGGCTTGTGACTCTGCAGTGCTGTTGCTTATTAATCAGGGAAGTATTCTGGTGCCTGTGATAAGCCTGTGTAATGTGTGTGTGTGTGTGTGTCAGTGTGTGTGTGTGTGTGTGTGTGTGTGTGTGTCTGTGGTGAAGCAACTGTGTGACCACCATGTGGGAACCAGGGCTGAGATAATACAGACAACGCTACACACACATGCACACTCACACATCTGTGAAAGGAAGCTCGGTTTTAAAGTCAGTGCCATATCGCATCCAGCTGCATGGGGGCTCAGCTCTCCCCACCACCGACACCCTCCACCTTCCCTTTTCAGCCTGTCTCTCCACCTTCACTCGTCCATCTGGACACATCCATTTATTCATCCTCGTGTCTCAGTGGGCCAGTGTGTGTGGGGGTCTCAGGCAGATCTGATGCTGGCATCTTCTTATCCATGTGACTGCCTCCTCACAGTCCTCCTCTACTCTACCCATTGCATGTGCACGCATGTGCACCCTTGTGTATCATGTTCGCCGTCTGTGGAAGCTTTCCAGGCCATGCACAAATCAATGGTCATGTATCGATGCGGCTTTTACGAGGCACTTAACAATAAAAAAGCAATAAGCTATGACATGTATAATCCTTTGGGGCATCACAGGCATTGCAAAGCAATTATAACAGCTCTGCTCCTCCCTGTTTGATTTACAGACATGCCTGCAGTCTCGCAAAGCTCTTTGATATCGGCAACATTTGCAGAAAGTGAAAGAGGGATTTATGGAAGTGTTTGCTCTGCTCATTCAGCCCTATTTGTATCCATTTTCAGGGTTTTACCTGATATTGAGTTGAAGTGACATCATTAATAAATAGAGTGACTTTGGGTCTCCCTGGAGTGTGTTACCTGTTGGGTTGGGTGTGTGTAGGCGTTTCTGAATAGTCACATGTCAGTCTGTCAATGAATGCTCACCACTAATATAATAAAACCCAGTGATTGCATGTGGATTGATGATATTGCTTGTGGAATTTGCCCACTGCTTGTCACCTGCCGATCATAACATGGGATTATTCATGAAGTGGAACAGTAGAGAATTATTATGAAGCCAGTGTAATTATACAGTACCTCAGTCTGGCTGTGTGTGGGCGACGCAGATAAAAAACTCACACAACAACAACAGCACTTCATTTTATTGTAACTTATTCCTGCAGAATGTGTGCTAAGTCGTCTCAGCACTGTTCTTTCTAAATGTAGCCATTAATAAGGAAACTTTATGATGACTGACATGTGATCATTTCTTCAAGTTTGATTTACAATACATTGAATTTTGTTTAACATAAGTGTTCAAATGCTCTGGCTGCTGCTAAACCAAGATCCCCAAGAGGAAGCATGATTTATGATGATGATGAAGCCATGTGCTCGCTTCCTGGGTTAACTGACATCCGTGATAGCAATGTGATCTTCCATTACTCATTACCGGCTGACTTTTAGGCGTAAAATCCAATCCCATTCTTAAGCACGTCTTCGTCCAGGCCTGGAATGATTAGAATTTCTGCAACCTGGTCTCGGAGAGATACGTGGAACAGACACAAATGCTTCACGTGCAGGCATTATGAAAAATAATGCCAGTGATGAGTCAATTAGCAGACTGGTTTTTTTCTTGCCTTACGTGTCGTATGCCGCTGTAATACGCTAGCTCTGTGATTGAATGTGACGTGTGTGATGAGTGTGTGTAACAGTGAGTTGGTGACTGTCTCCACCTGTCACAAAAGGCTCAGAGTTAGTTATATTATACTTGGTTCTGTTAAATGATTTGAACATTTGACTTGAAAAGGTAACAAACATATATAAGAACTGTAGCTGACCTTTGGCCTTAACAATAAAAAGGCCGTGGAGATTTCCATACGGGTGCTAGTCTTTATTGGGCACCGTGAAAACTAAAGGGAAATTCCAAAAAATGGAAGTGAACACAATGAATGGATAAAAATTTTAAGAACACCTCAGACATATACAGTCACAAAAGGATTATCTACGTAATTAACCCTTAAAAATAGAATACAAACTAATTAAACAAAAACTGAACAATAAAAAGAATATTTTTAATAGACTCCACAATCCAACAACAAACATGATTTAACAAAGGTCAAAAATTCTACTTAGAGTCCATCAGACGCTTTGTATTGTGGCTTTAAAGGTGTCCTACACGGGACAACACAAGATAGCGCTGGTTTTATTAGGAGGAGGCTTAGCTGTGGATCTCCTGCCCATATTTTGCCCATCTTTTCACATTTTTTTTCCATTTCTTCCCTCTCTCTTCCTTTTTTGGTTCCCGAGTGGCTATCAGCATCACATCTTCACACTTTGTCGCGATGCATTTAACCTGTACAGGTTTTGAGCATCGGTTGGAGGGTGGGGTAACGAGAGTGGTTTGTGAGTATGTGTGTGTGTGTGTGTGTGTGTGTGTGTGTGTGTGTGTGTGTGTGTGTGTGTGTGTGTGTGTTATGAATGTATAATTGATGATGCCTATTACATGTGTTACATATTTTTATTTTGTTCTTTTGTTATTTATCTACTTATCTATTTACTCATTCTTTTTTTCCTGTTTGTAAATTTCTTTTTTTTTTTTGTAGACGCTGCTGCTCTTGTTTTGTGTTATTACTTTTATTTAGAGGACCCTTTTGAAAACGAGATGGTGCATCTCAAGGGGTTATTCCTCTATCAATAAATAAATGTTAAATAAACAAATTATTATTAAATTTTTTAAATGTCTTAATACCACTTATACACATTTCTAGTATGTATTCATCTTTGTTTTTCTCTCTGGTAAATAAAACTTTCCTATTTCAAATATGTTTTAACTTAAAGACTGAACGAGCTTGATTAGTGATGAACTGTTTGAGTGACTCATTTATAAAATAAACTCTCCAGTAAATTGCAATTATGTGTTTTATCTGTTAGACTTGAGAAGCAAAAGGATTTTCTGGAAATAATATGAGAACAATCTGAGCTCCTGCACCAACGAGACGTTGCTGAGTTACTTTATGTGCATCATCTTATGTGCTCACCAGATGATGATAATTATCAATGAACATGAAGTAAAAAATTCTTCATTGATGGTTGTACAAGTGTTTTGTTGCTTGCCATGTTAAAGCAAACTAAGAAGCAGCCAGGGGCTGCTAAACAAATGCATCTGATTAACTGATTGTTAGTCACTGCGAGCGCCTTTATTAAAGCAGAAGTTTATTGTATGCAGGTCTGCATCACTCACATGCTCGTCCACAGAATACCAGGAAGTCCAACGACAGACATAGCGCTCATAGAGAAACAAGGGTTCCTGTCCAGCATTGGCTATGAGGACCTTTAGGAAAGAGTCTTCACTTGTGGAAAAACCTTTTGAGACACTTGCAAATTTTTCTTTCTCTTTCTACATTTTTTCTGTTTTTTCCAAGTCTGGTCCTTGAGATCTACCATCCTGCAACGTTTCTATGCATCCCTTCTCCAACACACATGAATCACATGTCAGAGGCCTGACAACAAGCCATTCATTTGATTCCGGTGTGTTGGAGAAGGGTTGCTACAGGCTACAGGATAAATCTCGATGACCGAACTTTGAAACCATCAGCAGAATATTTATTATCTTAAAAATGAAATGATAGAATGTAGGGACTAAGCCATTGTTTTGTTGTCTGAAAAGACCTAAACTTACTCATAATTCTAGTTCATTTGAGTCTGAGATGCAATGATGGGAAAACATTTGGATTTATTTCCAGTCCTACCTGTGGAGAGGAAATGAAAAAGGCAATTAATGCCAAAGGATGAAAACATGTTTTACCTTTCAAGAATGTCAAGTGACCTGCAGCCTAAGTTTAAAGTACCAGTAGTAGTGTGCAGAGGAAGGATGTGGGGATGCTTGTAGGCGTCACTCAGAGTGGCTCTGTCTTTAATAATGAACAACTTCAAGCTGGAATACACTTTCAACTGGCTTTCTAGTTTGAAAGCCACTCAACTAAGATTAAAAAAGGTTCTTAAAGATCTCCATTCCACAGCAAGTGCAAAGTGCTAAATGAGTAAGTACCACTCCAAGAGGTTCATTCCCATTCCGTCTCCCAGTCGCTCCACCCGCTCCTCTTTTCCTCCTGCTTCGTGCTGGAGATGCATCTTCCACAGACTTTTTCTTTTCACCTCTATCTCTCTTTGGTGAGACAGGAATGTGTTTCTCTCCTTCACGTTCAGTCTTTCTGCTCCTCCCATTACTCCTCAGTCTTTCCACCCCCACCCCTGGTTGCCTTGTTTTGAGGTTCTAGTTCCCAGAGGCAGACTGCTCATCCCTCAATAACTCCAGCTGGCTCCCCACAGTGCTGAGCTCTGTCCTGCACCACTCAATTACTCCCCTCTATAAAGACATACAGATGGGCTGGGATGCAAAGGTACGCACATACTCAAACACAGTCCTGTGCATGCACCCATGCCAATAAACACTGTGCACACAGTCAGAAAAGCACGTCTGTGCACGTAAAACATGCATGTCAGGATCAACCAGACAAGCTTCCTTTGCTCTTCCTCCTTGTTCTTTCTGCTCTCAAATGGAGGAAAAGACAAACCTTTTCTTTTTGTTTGCTGGATTTGGAACTAAAACTGTATTTTTTTTTCTTCTTCAATCCGACCGCTTCTTCTTTCTTTTTCCGCTCTCTCAGTGCGCATCCACAGGCGGTTAATGAGAACACACCACAGATTGGCTCACCTGCCTGCCTTCCTGTCGCTCTTCAGGAGAAAGCAGCTCTGACACAGACTCACATAAAAAACCACCAATAAAGGCTGTACAGAACATCTCTTAAACACACACACACACACACACACACACACACACACACACACACACACACACACACACACACACACACATACACACTAATATCTAAGTTCATGTGGAGCACCTCCATAACTAATTGTAATTTCCACTGGTTATTGTTGGGCTGTATCTCGGCATGTCAAGAGCAGTGCAGGTAAATGTAATGCTGCAGGCATAATGGTGGTAATGAGATGACCTGCTGACTTTATTATGCTGTCTGCTGCATAAAATATGTTCACATATACTTTTTCTTTTCACCATTTTTTCATCTTTCCTTTTTTAGTTTCATCCCAAAAGTTAACATTTGGCTTGTGATAATGCCAGCTTGTCTTGGCCAATTTAAAGTGATGGCTGAGATTTTTTTTTATTTTTATATTTTATTCTCAGAAATGGAAAAATGGACTTAATTCATTAAAAAAAAATGGTCTTAAAAGTGAGCTGAGTGTACCTACTATTTTACCTTCTAATCGGTGTGTGTCTGCAAATTTCCACCACAGATTAAGGGAAGTTATATTTATTTATGGAACAATTAATTATGCATTGTTTTAATTATGCAACAATTCCATGCAATTACATGATGTTTATTATGTTATGCTGCAGTCCCTCCATGATGTTATAATATGCTGTCCATGTATAATGTCATATTATTACACTGTTTAGGTCAATCTACTATGTGTAAGGACTTTCATTCATTCATTCATCATCCTAACCGCTTAATCCGATGAAGGGTCGCCAGGAAGTTGGAGCCTATCCCAGCAGTTGTCAGGTGAAAGGCGGGGTACACCCTGGACAGCTCGCCAGTCCATGTGTAAGGACTTAAGATGGAAATTAACCACCGGCTGTAATCTTCCATACTTACCTGACAATGTACATTAATATATTTGGTCCTTAACCTTGAATAAGTAAATTAAAATTAATGGAGTTTTCTGTGTTCAGAATGAGCAATAAAACCATATCTTAATGTCTCAATCTAAATCAGTGTTGCAGTTGTGATTAATTCTGTTCTGTGTTGATGAAAGAACCCACCCATCACCGTCCTGCAAAGTCCAAACAGAAAACAAGCAAGAGCATCCAATTTAATGTTTTTTAATAAATGCACAGTTTCAAACTGGTTGAGCTCTAAATCACCAGGGTATTTAAAAGAAAAAAAAACGTTGTGCTTTAACACATATTCTGGATTCCTTATTAAATGTGATTTCAGTTTTTCTTCAAAGTTACTTCACTCTGTCATGTTAAGTTGTGTTTTCAGCTCAAAGCCAAGCCAGAAAATTGAGTTTAATTTTGGACTCAGACCAGATTTTCAACAGCAACACTGAGTCAGTTGCAAAGTCAGCTGACGATCGCCTCAAAAATATTTCAAGAAGCAAAGGACTGATGTGTAATGCATTTATGCTCGGCAGAATGGATTATTGTAACAACTTATTTACAGGTCTGCTTCCAAAAATCAATGAGACAGCAGCAGCTGATTCAGAACGCTGCTGCTTGAGACTGAGACAGTAATTCACGTTTCCAGTTCTGAGATCTTTATAGATGCTTCCTGTTCAGCAAAGGACTGATTATAAAACGCTCCTGCTTGTCTATGACGTGTGAAGTTGACAAATATAAACGGAATAAACTGTCATTTTGGAATACAAATGGATGGAATTGGTTTATATTCTTATAGACCAGAATGACAACATGCTTGCCACCACTATTTTAGCAAATGATCAAACATCTCCGATTTGCTTGATGGTTTACAGCTGTCCGTCTTCATTTTGAGGTAAATTCAGAAGTTTTCAACAGGGTTCACATCTGGAGATTGAGCTGGTCACAACAGGCTCTTGATGTGGTGATCCTCCATTCAGATCTTGATTCTCCTGACTGTGTGTTATGGAGAATTGTCCAGCTGCAGTCCTCTGAGGTTGTGGAGCGCAGTCTCAGCATTATTTTTGTAGCATAATCTCATGTGGTTTCATTAATGATGCATGTGTTTGATTCCAGCCATGCTGAAGCAGCCCCTGGTCACTGATCCTCCTCTTTAACAGTCAGTGTAAGACAAAGTGGCTTGTAGGCCTCTCCAGGTCTCCATCCAACCATAAACGTTTAAAATTGGACTCAGAAGGTGACTTTACTCCTGTCTTCTTCGGTCCAGTTCCAGTGACCATTCTCAAGCTTCAGCCTGAGGTCTTTGCTTCTCACTGATTAAGTTTTAGATGACTCCAGACCTCCCAGTAGGACCTGGTTTCCATCTGTTCTTGCTGTGCTCTTATCTCCAGTCAAAGTTTGCCACTGTGTATCACGGTCACTTATTGTCAGCTTAGAGTTCTCGAGTGATGAGTTTGCAGCTTAAAGTTGTTTTTTAAGAGCAAGTAAGTTATTTTTTATGCTGGTCTATGAGAATATGTACCAGTTCAGTCCATTTACACGCCAAAAAAGCAGCTTGTTCCATTTATAGTCACTGTAATTTAATTATATTGGATTACATTTTGATTCAATCAAGTTTGAAATTATTCACGTTGGTTCATGTCATAACAGCGATTTGCAGCAGATTTTCTCCTTAATGCTCAAACATCCGCATACATGCATGCAGATTCTCCCATGCACAAGGCACCAGTAGAGAAAAGTATCTTTTAACAGGTAGAAAGGTCCATGCTAGACTTGACCTGTTGATGAGTGAGGTCGGGCGTTACGGATATTTAATATGTTTTTTAAAACTGCTTGAATAAATTCCTGATGCGTTAACTGTCTTACTTTGGTAGATAGCTGGTATCAGGGGTCTTTAAGTTGGCCTTGACACGTGTTCTTCTGGACTGGAAACTTTACAAATCAGTGACTCTGAGGGATTATTGGTTTGTTGTTGGTTTCAAATCTTATTTTTCTCAAGTCTTTTGTTGTTTATCTGAACTTTTTTTTGTTTTGTTTGTGACTTTTTCGACTAAGTGCATCCATAAATTCCTGAAATGATAAATATATATAATTATTGTCACACAAAATATTCAAGTGTGTTGTCCTGTGGGGAATTGTACTATTTTTATCTGTTCAGGTTAGTTGAATTTTTTTCTTTTTTTGTTTAATGATAATAAAGTTATGCCATTTGCATGGATGCTTTCTGCAGGCTTTCAGGTCCCATTTGCTCCTGTTATTTTACCTGTAAATAATTAAAACCATCAGGCACTGACATTCTCAGGTTTTGGTTAAAAAAAAAAAAAAAAAAGATATTTTCAGAAAACCCGTATGCTCTGTGCCATGTAGCTAAAGTGTAATAATTTTACTGAAGCATCACTTTCAACATGTCACATAGAAATCAGGTTTGTTTATAACTGTAGCTGTTTGTATGTCCTCTCATTTGTTGACATTTCCAGATTCAATTCAAGCATGCCATTTGGACTGCTGGAATCAAGGAAGCTAAGCATATCTCTTACAAACACACACACACACACACACACAATCGCAAGCAGCTATCCTGCTTTCTGCATCACGCACACACACAGACCTCTCCAGTACAGCAACACAGGAAACAAACATCGTTTCTCAGCCAGTCTGCGGCGCTTACACTCACATTAGACACTAACCGCTGTGTCTCTCAAAGCCACAGAATACAATCTATTGAACACAATAGCAGCAGCAGCTTAGTGTCAGAGCAACAGTGAACCATGTATTTTACAATATCTGGCTTTTTTTCAGCTTAATGAGCACTCCTGCTGCGAGTATCCCCCCACCAAATGCTGTTTACATGAACACAATATTTTGCAGTTGTTCTGTTTATTTATTTATTTTCCTTCTTTCCCACATTATTCTGGATGTTTTGTAAAGGAATCCCACATGGTCTGAGGCTATTGGTAGTGCTGACAGTATCCAGCAGATTGCAACATTCAGGTGTGTTAATTCTTTATGTTGGTACCTTTTTGCAGCAAAGTCAACAGAAGACAAATGAATGATGGTGTCTGTTTTCAGTATCTGGTCCTGCACAGATTAAATCTGGTAACAATACCCCTCTTTACGTGCTCTAACACACTGGCCCTTGTCTCGGTGCCAGTTAGCAGGTGAATAAGCCAGTTTGTCATTGCCATGTCTATTTATAATGCAGGCAAGTTGATTATGGACTGAGGCTATATTTAGCTCATAGAAGAAAAAGTGGAAGAGGATATGGGGAATGTGAGAGATGGAAAAAAAGAGAGAGTCTGAGGGTGTGTATGTGATGTATGCAGGACCCCTGTCTGTCAATTCTGACACATGCAGTTATAATTATCACACTGTCATTAAAATGACTCAGTGTGAGTGCCTGGCAGGCTCCTTTATTGCCGGGTTTAATCTATGACCAGTTCGCATCTCATTATTAATATGGTAATGGATCTCCTTGAAGAGATTAAGGGATGGAGTGGTTGGTGGTGACAGTAAAAGCTATTTTAGATTTTAGAATCAGAGGTTTGGTGAGGTAAGGAGTTGATGCTGTTGCAGATGAGAGCATGTCGTGTAACGTGGAGTGGCTTTGTTTGTGTCTTTTAAACTTGCAGTGTGAGGGGAGATAAAATGTGAATGTCTTGTGTTGAAAATCATCCAGTATCACATCTTTATAGCTTACAGTGCAGAATCCAGTGTCTGTGCCTTCACTCTAACAGCTTTATTTGTTGTCTGTAAATGCCATCGCTGTGCTGCTTCTCTAAGTATCCAGCAAGGAAACCCATCCAATAATTGGCCTTTCATCGGACAAAAAGAAAAAAAAATCCACTGCTGCTGTGCTCCACCACTAAACCTCTCTCTTTTCTTCTTTCTCTCAGTGGAATTCTTAAGAAAACTGCAGTGTAGACACCAGACAGACAAGGCACATTACAGGACTGAATAACGTCCTGCCACCAAACAAAGTCCTGTACAGTAGTCCTCTGTGCACATCCAAGGACTTTCACATCAGCAAAAACCATGTCAATGTATATGAATAATGCATGGTGGAGGTCTGAGGAGTGTAGGAGTGGGAGGGGCTACAGTCCCTGAGCAAATAAGTCCATCAAGTGTCATAATGTTATGTGTTATAGAAAGAGATGCTAATATCCACGAGATTAGCTGCACTGATGTTGGGTGGTAGTCATCTCCTTATTGGCTTATGTGCACTAGAAGTCAGTCCAGTTTCTTTTAAGTCTTTCTCTTTTCCAGTTTTCTCCCACGGTGGAGTGAAAAGCCCTGAAGCCTAGTAAGATATTTATGCTTCAGCCGGTATGGAGCGAATAAACATAAGGTTTGATGTCAGCTGTTACATCCAAATGGAGTTTTCCTCTGGACGTCTTTTCTTCTGTCTTTAGCAACGCATTCCACCCATGTCAAAACCATTTTCACCCCCCCCAATGCACTTCACCCATTTACACACCCACATACTGACACACATGCATATCACCCCCTAAGGTAAGAGAAATCTTGCTTCCAACATATCAGTGCACTTCATTAGATTTGTTCATTAAAGGAGGCTCACAAGTAATGACTTTTTGCACCATGTGACTGCCAAACAGATTACAGTATTGATAATTGCATTAGTCGTATGATGAATATGTAAAAGTGGAGAAAGAGAGTGGGTGTTTGATATCTGAGAATTAAAAAGATTTTATTTCGTCTTGGATTCAGTTCCTTGAAGATTGTGT